>NW_022111307.1:8135357-8161312 GCF_000313985.2 Echinops telfairi | reverse complement strand
CATGGTAGCATTGCTCACCTCAGCCCAGCTTGGTGGTCCACGTGGAGTGAGGGGGGAGGGAAGGAGGGCAAGGGAACAAGGGAGAGGGGGAAGAGAGGGGAGCCAGAGAGAGAGAGAGGTCAGAGAGATCAGAGTCAGAGAGCTCTATATTGCTGACCCACGCCTATATACCTTTTGGGGGTATGCCAGCCCACTAATTATAGGTAAAGACATACATCACAGGAAGGGGTTACACAATAGGTTACACAGTAATGAGGGGGTGGCCTCTGGGTCTCCATAGGAACCATTAACAGTAGGGTGAAAACTCCGCCTACAGGAGCCTGTCCACTGTCCCCAGAGGCAGGGAGCAGGCACTCCCCTGTGGTGGGATGGCAGCAGTCTGGCAACTGATTATTGCCCTCAGGGGAGGGAATGCCTGCACATCTAACCTCCCCCCCAAGGGGGTATGTGCTAATATCAATGGCAAGGGCTACAAATAACTCACAGATAAAATGCATGAGTAAAGGGTTTATTAAGGCAGTCAACAAGTTGTCGTGCCAGTGAGAAATGCTCAGGGTTGTTGATCAGGATATGTTACAAAGTTCTGGCAAATCTGCTAGTAAGTGTTCAAAGAGCACACGCTTAGCGAGAAGCCTGAGCCCAAAGGCACTCAGCAAACCCATCTTCGCCAATGAAGTGCCAGAGGCGCCCCACTCTGCAAGCCAGCTCCTGCACAAAAGCACTGAGCTTTCCTTGCTTAGTGTTGGGAAGCCCACCGCTCTGTGGCTTGGCTGCTGATCCTCTGAGGTTGTAGCTGTCTTCTGGGTCTAAGACAGCGTTTCTCAACCTGTGGGTCGTGACCCCTTTGGGAGTCGAATGATCCTTTCACAGGGGTCGCCTGATTCATAACAGTAGCAAAGTTACAGTTATGAAGTAGCAAATAATTTTACAGTTACGAAGTAGCAAATAATTCTATAGTTGGGGGGTCAGCACAACATGAGGAACTATGAAAGAGTTGTGGCATGAGGAAGGTTGAGAACCACTGGTCCAAGAGGTTCACGGTGCAGGAATCTTGGATCCAGAGGACTCGCTCTGCTCCCAGCTCTTGCTGGTAATGAGATCCCCCCTCCTGCTTCTCATAGGGCTCATTTTATACACAGCAGTGTGAGACTCAGGGAAATTGTTTGCAATTACTCACAGGTCGTTTGGTGGGAGTGAGACTCTGGCTAGAACCACATTAAATAATTCACTGCCCCTTGTCTGTTTACATGGGGTTGTCATGCATTGATTGGTATGGACTCAACAGACAATAACAGTATAGAAGAAGCGGAGAAGAAATGACCAACGTGGTCACTGACAGGACAAAAAAAGCTTCCTAAATTGGTGTCACTGAGTTGTAACTTAGAGGAGGGAAGGGTTTGCTAGCTGAAAGCATTTCATACAGAAGGAATAGTGGTGTTGAAAAAGCGGGTCAGCTTGAAGGGCGGGACTTGTTCAGAGAAGGTGAGACGTTTAAGATGATCAGAATGGGGTGAGTGTGACGTATGGTGATAGGTGAACATCTCAAAAGGGTAACAGTCGTAATAGTAATCGCAAAAAACAAAGCATCTGTGGTCAGAATTGTGTTGGAGGCAATGACTCTGGATTCTATCTTTCTCCAATGAGCAGAACCATCCATAGAACATGTTCCTCCACAGCTCAGGCTCTGGCCTGGGGGCAGCACGGCAGGTTTGTGGATCAGCTTGAAGAAAGAACCCAGAAAGGGGCCGGGATGGCCTGGGCCCATGGTTAGGAGGCCCAAGGGATGAGAATGGAGTTTGGCCAAGTGGTAGGAGGGACTGTTCATAGGAGGGCAGCTGGCTGAACTGGAGCTTGAGGCAGAACGTCAATGGAGGTAAGGAGACCTACAGGTTATCATGGAGGTTTAAAAATTACTGTCTGATATTTGCATCTGGCTGGAGGCTTGGGGACTAGAATGGGTGGAGATGGGGGCGCAGGGAACACGGATGTGCACTGCAGATGGGTATCTGCAGAATGACTACTTGTTGCGTCCTAGTTGTCTGGTGCTACTACAGCAGAAAGACCACAAGTGAGTTAACAGAAATGCACCTCTGTTCAGGCGGCTAGAAGCCCGTTCTTGGAGAAGGCTTTCTCTCTCCTTTGACTCCGGGTGCAGGTTCTTGCTCCTCAGCTTCAGTTTCCTGGTTCTCTAGAGATTTCCACATGGCTACACGTTTACCTTCCTCCAGCTCAGCTTGCTCCTTTATATCTTTTAAGAGACTGATACACCCTCCTAACATAACAAAGACAGCCCATTCCCAAATGGGATTATAAGGGCAGCCACAGAGGTTGAGATTTGCAACACAGACTTTGGGGAGACACAATTCAATCCATCCCAAGCAGATTTGGAAAATAAAATGACAACCAGCCTCCTTTCTCACTGCAAGCCCCCAATTGTTGTTGCTGTTAGGTACCACTGAGTCGGTCCCGGCCCACAGTGACCCTGTGCACAACAGAACGAAACCCTGTCCAGTCCTGCGCCACCCTCGCAGCTATTCCCATGCTTGAGCCCATTGTTCAGCCACTGTGTCCATCCACCTCAAGGGCCTGCCTCTTTCGCACGCCCTCTCTACTTTATCAAGCATGACATCTTTCTCCAGGGACTGATCTCGCCTAAAACATGTCCACAGTATGGGAGCTAAGTCTTACCATTCTTCCCGTTCACGAGCATTCTGACTGTACTTCTTCCGAGACCGACTTGCTAGTTCTGCTGCCTGTCCAATACCCAGTATCCTCTCCAGCGCCACGATTCAGACGCATCAGTTCTTCTTCAGTGTTCTTATTCAAAGCCACCTTTCATGGGCCGCACCCATTAGGTGCTTTACCTCTATTATCTCACTCTGTTCTTATGAATTTATGAGGGATAGACTCTATGCCCCACACTTTACAGAGGCACAAACCAGGCACAGAGGGCAAATAGTTTGTCATAGCTGGTGAGTGGCAGAATTTGGCTTTGAACACTGGGTCTGTCTGTCTTGACACTTGGGTTCCCTTGACCCACCCCCAATTTTTTATTTTGAAACATTTCAAAACTACAGAACAGTTGAAACACAGTACAAGACACATGCATATGTTCTTCATCTGGTTTCACCAACCCGTGCTCCTCACTACGACATTGCCCCACCTCCTCCACGACACTGATTGGGATATAACTGGGCTAACAGGGCAAAATCCGAGATCTCATAGAAGTCATGGAAAAAAGAGAGACTTAGAATCCTTTACAAGACCGACAAACAGACAAATTCACTGTCATCGAGTCAATTCTGACTCATGGAGACCCTATAGCACGGAGTCTAACTGCCCCTGTGGTTTCCATGGCGGTAAATATTTACAGGAGTAGAAGCCTCATCTTTCTCCTGAGCAGCAGCTGGTAGGTTTGAACTGCTGACTTTGTGATTACCTGCCTACCCATAACTCAATATGCCACCTGGGCTCATACTGACATCTGGAAACCAGAGCTAGAATAGACAGAACAACTATGAATGGCCCAATTTCTGTCAACAGACCTGAAGGAATCATTAGCAACAGAAATGAAATATCAACCACTGAATTATATGGTATGTTAATTATATGTCAACAAAACTGTTCATATTATTTTTTTTAAATACAATAAGTGTTTTGACTAAAAGAAAAAATATAAAGAGTTTATAATAGGAAAAAAAGAAATGGGAGGTTATTTCTAGAATCTAAATACAGTGGAACAGAGCAGCAAGATTTTCGAATGGAGTTTCAAACCTTGACATCCATATCCATGTAAGTATTTAGTCAGTATCACTTAGTGCTATTTAGTTTCTCCTCAGGAGAAACACGAGACTTTCTATTTCTGTCAAGAGTTACAATCTCAGAAACCCGCTGGGGCAGTTCTACCTTGTCCTATGGAGTTTCTGAGTCGGCACTGAGTCTGGGGTTTGTTTTTTTTAATGCTGTGCTACATGTGTTTGTTTATTTAAACTAATATCTTGTGAATCCTTTCGTGTATGAGAAACATACAATAGGACCCTAGGTCAAATGGTGAATATTCCTACCAGATGAAGAAGAAAAAATTTACTGAAGAAGAAAAGAATTCTTTCTTCCTTTCTCACCTTCTACACCCCACACAGGGCCAAGCTGAAGAAATGCGAGTGTTTGCCTGTAGCAGTGAAGGGCTTGGAAGACTGAAAGATCCAGGGTCAAATCTTGATCTTAGTATTTATTATACCAGATCCGATTCTATGAGAGGGTACCTCCCCAAAACTGGAATTATGCTGGGCAGAGTGGAGCTTTCATAGTACCCATTTTTCCCCACTAGGCAAGCATAGAGCAATTCACTGTTAGTGCACCCAGTGGCAGCACCTGGGAAGGTTCTCCCTGGTCCCCATGAGTTTTTTCATGAAAGCAGTTTCACTTGAACCTCATTTTTTTTGTGATGGCTGATTTAAGAGAGCTGCTTGTGGCTGTGAAATTTTGTTTCCTGCTCGGGAAAAATGTCGCAAAAACTGTTGTGATGTTGAATACAGCTTACAAGGGCAGCGCTATGGGAAAAACTCAAGTGTACGAGTGGTTTTCTTGTTTCAAAAAAGGTGAAATGTCGATTGATGACAACCTCAATTTGGATATCCGTCAACTTAGCCAAATGGACGAACATGTTGTAGTGCATTTGGAGTTCATTCCATCAGGTCAGACTGTTAATCAAGCTTTTTATTTAGAGGTTATGAAAAGAATGCGTAACAGTGTATGACAAAAAAGGCCTGTTTTTTAGCAGCTGGGGGACTGGTGTTGCCACCCACCACGATAATGCACCAGCTCACGCAGCCATCTGTGTGTGCCAGTTTGGGGCAAAAAACAGCCTGCCTCGCTTGCCCTACACACCCAACCTCACTCCATGCAACTTCTTTTTGTTTCCGTGAATGAAGAGGGACATGAAAGGACAGCACTTTGATGACACAGAAGAGGTGAAGAAAAAAAAACAAGGGAGGTGCAGTCAGCCATCCAAACATGACTTTGAAAAATGCTTCCAAGAATGGAATCGCACAAAATAACAATTTATAAATTATCAAGTGCTCGTGAGGGAGGGTGGGGCTGGGAGAGAGGGGGAAAATGAGGACCTGGTGCCGGGTGTTTAAGTGGAGAGGAAATGTTTTGAGAATGATGAGGGCAA
The DNA here is from genome assembly GCF_000313985.2 of Echinops telfairi. Lineage (NCBI taxonomy): Eukaryota > Metazoa > Chordata > Mammalia > Afrosoricida > Tenrecidae > Echinops > Echinops telfairi. The sequence continues at coordinate 8,156,136 of NW_022111307.1, read as the reverse complement.
TGAATGTATAAATGCGCTTTACACAATTGATGTGTGTATGGATTGTGATGAGTTGTATGAGCCCCTAATAAAATGATTTAAAAAAAAAATGGAATCGCAGATTTGACAAATGTATTAATGTAATGGAGAGTACTTTGAAGGTGATAAGGTTAATTGTAAAAAAATTTAAATACATAGCTTTGAAAAAAAATTGGGTGGGGGAGCAATCCCCTCTATTTCTGAACCTCTGTGAAAAAGACCTAGATTTATCAATCTCAAAAGAACTAGTGTGATCACTTGAAACCACTCCTGACAAAAACATGTTAGATGCTTTCTAAATCTCAGCAGGGAGATCAAATACCAAACTGAGGGCAGAACCCTCGTCCTGGTCCTCTTGTTTTAGAATTCAGCACTGCACCAGAGGATTTTACTTACTGATTTCTGCTCTACCTGGTTTCCAAGAGGATTTGAGGTGGTATTCACGTCCTTATATCAGCACACTCCTTCAATTCGATGAGATTTCAATTCTTCACAGTAGTGTGGGTCTAGACATATAAAACACAAACTTCACATAACTGGGGGCTTAAAAAACTTCATGAGGAAATTCCATTACGCTTGAATCCCAAGGACTTTTTGAAGCTCTCTCCTACATGACAATCAATGGATCTTACCTACTAGAGCTCAGTTTCATAGATGGGACCAGGTGCGTGGGACCAGGCTTACCCGTCAGCTAGCGACAAGTGGGGCTCCCAAGACCTTTCATCATCCTCCGGGTGTGAACTGAACTAACTCACCCCCATGTTAGAAGAATCAGCCATTTGAGAGCCAATGGACAGCACAGACCTAAGTACCCAAGGACAAAGTCCTGAGGGTTCGGAGAGAAGTATGAAGTGGGATAAGCCCTGGGCACATTGAGGGTATTGAAATGGGTGAGTTGAAACAAAGTGTGTACAAACAAATTGTAAAACTGATCTGATCGAACACCTTCCCCTAATCTAAGGTGATCGGACGTCCCGCGTTTGGCGGGACAGTCCCGATTTTTAACAATTTGTCTCGCGTCCCGGGGCATTTTAAAAAAGTCCCGATTTTTGGAAAGAATGCACGACAAGCTAGGGAATGGTGGGAGAATGGTAAGGGAAATATGGTTTTCGGCTGCCATGTGGTTATTTCGCCAGGATATGAGTTTTATTTTATTTGTTAATTTTATAATGTTAAACTTTAATAATAACAAATAATTGTTGAGAACTGCTTATCAAAGTTCGCATTGTTGGTCAGTTGTTAGAATTCAATCACCATTGTTTGGACTTAATGAACAATGGAATTTTTTGTCATTGGCAATGAAGAAAACATTTTATAACTGTCTCTCAGATGATTCACAACCTACTGCATGCTAGTGCTAGTTAAACAAGTGATGTCAACAAATCAGCTATTCAGATAATTTAGGTAAGTAATTATTTATTTTATAGATACATAAATTTTCTTGAATTTAGCAGTACTGGAATGATGTGCAAAAACCATTCGATCATTTTACTCAAAATTTCCCATATAGTAATATTTCCGAAAATGATCTTTTTAATGAGATATCATTATTTTAAAAATATATTGATAAGGAAAAGGTTAAATCTTGGGCATCAGCAAAAATCACAATAGAGAACAAATGTTTAGAAATATTTCATCATTTTGAAACAAACCATGCTCCATACAATAATGCACTAAAAATTTTGGAATACGGGCTGTTCTTACCAGGAACTAATGCTGCGACTGAACGCATTTTTTTCTACGGTAAATAAAGTGTGGACATCAGAAAATTCACAATTAAGTGTTGAGACTTTGAAAGCCATTTTATGTGTGAAATATAATTTAACAAATTCTTGTGAAAAATTTCATGGCCTTTTAAACAATGACAGCAATCTACTAAAAAAAAAAATCACTCACACCAGCCTATGCAACCACGAGGTGTCAAAGGGATCAGGTGTAAGGCATCATCAGAACAAAAAATCTTACCATAGTGAATGATGGGGGGAGTGCGGAGTGGAGATCCAAAGCCCATTAGTAGGCCACTGGAGATCCCCTTGCAGAGGGGTCTCGGGGAGGAGATGAGCCAGTCAGGGTGAGATGTAACAATGATGAGAAATACAATCTTCCTCTAGTTCCTAAAGGTTTCCTCCCCGCTCCCACTATCATGACTCGAATTCTATCTTGCAAGACTGGCTAGACCAGAGGATGTACACTGGTACAGATAGGAACGGAAAATACAGGGAATCCAGGACGGATGAGCCCTATAGGACCAGTGGTGTGAGTGGCAAAACAGGGAGGGTAAAGGGAGAATGGGTAGGAAAGAGGGAACCGATTACATGGAACTGTGTGTGACCTCCTCCCTGGGAGACAGACAACCAAAAAGTGGGTGAAGGGAGACGTCGGACAGGGCAAGATATGACAAAATACCAATTTATAAACTATCAAGGGCTCATGCGGGAGGGGGGAGCGGGGAGGGAGGGGAAAAATGAGGACCTAATGTCGGGGGTTTAAATGGAGAGAAAATGTTTTGAGAGACGATGTACAAATGCGCTTTGCACAATTGATGTGTGTATGGATTGGGATAACAGTTGTATGAGCCCCTAATAAAATGTTAAAAAAAAAATTTTAAAAAAATCACTCAAATGAGAAATATGCCAAAGAATAAAATAATACTATACATAATTTAATGTATTTTTAAATTGCACTTATGTCGAAATTAAAATATATATATTACAATACTATTTTTGCATTCTTTGGAAATTTTTGTTGCTCCATATAGACCAAATTTTTCATCAAGAACCCCCTCAACCCCCCCACCCCCGGTCCATGGTGTCCCGCTTTACCAAAGTTCAAATCTGGTCACCTTACCCTAATTCACAACAAAAATTAAAACATAAACAAAGGAAAAGGAAAAAAACTCACAATCATTAAGAAAATAGACCTTGCCTGTTTGTCGCGCTACGCAGCCAACTGTGAGCTCCATGTGGCCTCGCAGGGCTAAAAGGAAGCCGAAGGGAAAGAAACCTCCCTGTTCCAGACGGCGGGCGTTCGGGAACTCGTGGGTGGAGCCGGGCGGCCTCTGAAGCGCGTGGGATGCTGGGGATGGTAGTTTCCGTCCGGCCTCCGCGGCCGAGCGTGGGGGAGGGGCGCGCGTGGCCACGCGCCCGGCTCGCCGCGGCGGCGTTTCCGGTCGCAGGCGGGCTCGGGGGGAGAAGGAGGAGCGCCTAGGCCGGCGCGCGCAAGGCCACCTGGGAGACGGGGCGGGGCGAGCGGGTGCGCGCGCAGCGGGCCGGCAGTGGCAGCGGAGGCAGACTAGTGAGCGATGGAGGAGGGTGGCCGGGATAAGACGCCGCTGCCCCAGCAGCCCCCCGTGACGGCCCCCGGCGGCGCGGACGAGAAGCAGAGCGGCAAGGAGCGGCGAGATGCCGGGGACAAGGACAAAGAGCAGGAGCTGGTGAGACGCGGATCCGGGAGGCAGGGAGAGGCCGCGGGCTGAGTCACGACGGCTCCGCAGGCCTCGATTCGGAACGGCCCCACCGCGCCCTGCAAAGGGTGGATGGCGCGACCCCCGGGGCTCGCGGGGCCCAGCCTCTCTGCCCCTCGTCCGCCACGCCGCGCTGTCCATTCTGCCACCCCCCCTGTCACGACCGCCGTGCGAGGTGGGGTTGGGCGGGTCATTGTCGCCCACATTTCAAAGAACGGCCTTCAAACAGGGCTTGGCCCAGAAGCCAAGATGCCCCCCACCTGCCCGGGGGGCGTGGGGAGGAAGGTGTGTTTGGCATTTCTTGCCCTGATGAACTTCTCCCCCTCCAAAAAAACACCTTCCAGTCCGAGGAGGACAAACAGCTCCAGGAGGAACTGGAGATGCTCGTGGAACGACTCGGGGTGAGTCCGATGTTGGCCTGCGTGGGGTAGGGACGGTTTGGTTTGCCTCACTGCATGTGAGAGCTTAACGCAAGTGAGAAGTAGGAGAAAAAGTAGGCTGTGCTTCAGGGGGATTGTGATGATGGTGTTGGGAGCAGGAGGAGTTGCAAATAATCTCTGAAAGTTATTGTACACTCCTCTTCTACAAGAAGTGGTTCTTGGACTCATCGTTGTCCTCATTTGCTTTTTTTATTTTATTGTTTTATAAGGAGCTCATACAACTCTTATCACAATCCATACATACATCAATTGTCTAAAGCACATTTGTACATTTATTACCCTCATCGTTCTCAAACATTTGCTCTCCACCTAAGGCCCTGGTATCAGCTCCTTATTTTTTCCCCTCCCTCCCTTCTCCCCCCCACCTTCATTTGCTTTTGTGGGGGGAGGTCAGGCAGTGTGTTGGTATTTGGGGAATCACAAATGGCATGTGTGTGTACTTTCCCGGGAGAGCTGTTCATTTAATGAGCCTGTATTATGACCTGGTTTGTAGTATTAAATTAAAATGGTGACGTGGATGGGGGCCAGCCCCCACCGCTAATCGCAGGTTCAGTAATGCACAGTTGTATGGTTGAGATATATAAGTATTATATTAAAGCCATCGAGAGCATGAGAGATATTACAATAATACAGTCAGACACATTACATGGTAGCATTGCTCACCTCAGCCCAGTTTGGTGGTCCACGTGGAGAGAGGGGGAAGGGAAGGAGGGCAAGGGAACAAGGGAGAGAGGCAAGAGAGGGGAGTGACCAGGGAGTGAGCAGCAAGGAGATCAGAGAGGTCCCAGGGCTCTATATTGCTGACCCACACCTATATACCTTTGGGGGGCATGCCAGCCCACTAATTACAGGTAGAGACATATGTCACAGGAAGGGGTTACCCTATAGGTAACAGTAATGAAAGGGTGGTCTAGGGGGTGGTTTCTGGGTCTCCATAGAGGAACCATTATCAGTAGGGTGAAAACTCCGCCTATAGGAGCCTGTCCTTTGTCCCCAGAGGCAGGGAGCAGGCCCACCCCTGTGGTGGGATTAGACAGCAGTCTGGCAACTGATTGCCCTCAGGGGAGGGAATGCCTGCACATCTGACCTCCCCCCACAGTGGTAGTCTGCACAGGGAGTTGGGCATTAAACTGCTGACCACAAGGTTGGGAGTTCAAACCCTCCAGCTGCTTCCCCAGTGAATCTGAGGTGGTGTGCTCTAATCAAGATGTACAGTTTTGCAAGCCTTGAGGAGCAGTTGGACTTTGTCCTGTAGGGTCACTAGGCATTGGAGTTGGCAAGGTGGCAGTGGGTTTGGCTATTATGTTGTGCATCCTTTTTGCCTGAACCCTAACGTGTCCTGGTCAGGAGAAAGACACATCCCTGTACCGGCCAGCCCTGGAGGAACTGCGGAGGCAGATTCGCTCCTCGACAACCTCTATGACTTCAGTGCCCAAACCTCTCAAATTTCTCCGTCCACATTATGGCAAGCTGAAGGAACTCTATGAGAACATGGACCCTGGAGAGAATAAGGTAAAAACGGTTTCAGCAGCTGATGGAGGCCTACTTTAGGAATTTCGTCCTCTAGGCTCTGTAGCCAGTGATGTGTCTCTGGGGGGCCTGAGAGACCTGAGTTGGATGACAGTTGAGCATGGTCAAGACCCTTGGGAACAGGAAGGAGATTTGACTTCTCAGTTGACATGGTTTTTGTCATTTATGTTGGACCTTGGGATTCCATGAGCATAATCTGATTTTAACTCATGTTTGAGCTTTTCTTTTTCTTCACTTTCTCTGTTATCTCCTGTGCATCTATTTGTTCTATTTAAAAATAGACATTCTCCGTTCAACCGCCTATTGGTTCAACCCCAGTCCAGGAAACTTGAGCTCTCCCTGGACTGCTGCAGCAGGCTCCTGAATGGCCTGTGCTCTTCAGCAGCCATGGAGGGCTTTCTAGGTTGTTTGCTTTTCTTAAAGTCTTTAATCTGTCCACTTTTTCAAAACCATTTTATTGGGAGCTGATACAGCTATCACACCATTGCCCAGTTCATGCTAAAAGCCTTTAAATCAATTGCTTGTGTAATTGGAATAAAACTCGGGGGTACCTACCATCTTTGTTCATTCTGTTCCCTAGTTACCACCCTTTTAAACCATGTTGGTTTAAAAGAGATCGCAATACCAACCTTAGCTTACCGTGAAACTTCACTTAGATGACGGGTAGGTTTCTACTACAGAGGCTGGTGTGTGATCAATGCTTAATTTGGCAGGGAGGGCAGCAAGAGGGATCTTGGTTCTATAATGTCAGTTCCCCTTACCTGGGGCTGACAGATGTGACCTCTAAGCGTCGGTCTCTTCCCAGCGCTTTGCAGCTGACATCATCTCTGTCTTGGCCATGACCGTGAGTGGGGAGCGCGAGTGCCTCAAGTACCGGCTAGTGGGCTCCCAGGAGGAGCTGGCATCATGGGGACATGAGTATGTTAGGTAAGACCTGTTCTTGGGGTTTCTCGGGGCAGGGTCCGTCCGAGGCAAAATACGGTATTCCTTGCCCCAGGAGAGTGCTTCCCTTGAAGCTCTGCTCCTTTAACACGGAGGCTGGCCTGTTCACAGGCATCTGGCAGGAGAAGTGGCGAAGGAGTGGCAGGAGCTGGATGAGGCTGAAAAGGCGCAGCGGGAGCCACTGTTGACCCTGGTGAAGGAGATTGTCCCCTACAACATGGCCCACAATGCAGAGCACGAGGCCTGTGATTTGCTCATGGAAATTGAGCAGGTGGACATGCTGGAGAAGGACATCGATGAGAACGCCTATGCCAAAGTCTGCCTCTATCTCACCAGGTGAGTTGGCACAGTCGGGGTGGGCGGGTAGCCGCCTGCCCTCCCCGGCGCTCCTCACTCTGTGCCATTGCCTCTCCTGGCTCTGTGCTTCAAGGGGAGCACCATGCTGCCATTAATTGGTTGATGTCAATTGGTTGACGTCCATGAGCTTCCTCAGGACGGAGACTTTGTGTCTCATCGTCTCAGTGTTTGGAGTAAGGCCTGGCATAAAGTAAGCATTTGGTGTGTGAATACTTTGTCAGTGAGTTAAATGAAGCGAATGAAAGCCTGGTACTTTCTAATTCTTGAATTCTCCTTACCTTTGTAGTTGTGTGAATTATGTGCCTGAGCCTGAGAACTCGGCCCTCCTGCGGTGTGCCTTGGGTGTATTCCGAAAGTTCAGCCGCTTCCCTGAGGCTCTGAGGTTGGCGCTGATGCTCAACGACATGGAGCTGGTAGAAGACATCTTTACCTCCTGCAAGGATGTGTATGTGGGGATGGAGTTAGCAGGGGAAGAGACAAGCTTGTGGGCAGGGCCTTTACCTGGAGAGCGGGCAGGCGTGGTTTCTGGTTTGGATCAAGTTGCAGGGGGCGGCGGGAGGCCATGCCTGAGGCTGAGCTGCTGCACTGGCTCTCCCCCAGGGTGGTGCAGAAGCAGATGGCGTTCATGCTAGGCCGGCACGGGGTGTTCCTGGAGCTGAGTGAAGATGTAGAGGAGTATGAGGACCTGACTGAGATCATGTCGAACGTGCAGCTCAACAGCAACTTTTTGGCCTTGGCCCGGGAGGTGAGGCCCTGCCCCTGCCGTCCAGGCTTTTGGGTTGGCGTCCCACCTCCCTGGCTAACCCTGTGACGGGTTTGCCTTGGTTGGAATTGCCCTTCTGTGGGATAGCCAAGGGGAGTTTGGGGAAGAGTGGGGGCAATGGTTGTGACCCTCTGACTTTTCTTCAGCTGGACATCATGGAGCCGAAGGTGCCCGACGACATCTACAAAACCCACCTGGAGAACAACAGTGGGTAGCTGTCTCCGTGGGGGGAGGATGGGGTTGTTCGTTACACCCTTTGTGTTTGGAGTGATCTGGAGCCCTGGTGCATAGTGGGTTAAGTGTTCAACTCAGCAGCTGCTCCTTGGGAGAAAGATGAGGCTTTCTGCTCCTGGAAAGGTTTGCAGCCTCAGAAACCCGCCGGGCCAGTTCAACTCTGGTCTAGGGTTACGAGGAGGCGGAATTGACGCGATGGTAGCCAGTTTGGCTTTTTGGGTATGGAGGCGCCCGCATCCCCTGGGCTTGTTCTCCAGCCACCGTTGGGCGCCTTAGGACCAGAGACTTGGCTGCCATGCTGGGTCCCTTTCTTGTCTTCCTACTCTCCCTCCTTCCTCTCAGGGTTTGGGGGCAGTGGCTCTCAGGTGGACTCTGCCCGTATGAACCTGGCCTCCTCGTTTGTGAACGGCTTTGTGAACGCAGCCTTTGGCCAGGACAAGCTACTGACCGATGACGGCAACAAGTGGCTGTACAAGAACAAGGACCACGGTATAATCTCTGACCCTCCTTGGTTGCCTGGGCCATCTCTGTTGCCCGCCTAGGTTCTTCCACTGCTCGGAGAACCTCGGTAACAGCGCTGTGTTACAAAGCAGGGCTGTTTTGAGACAGAGATGTTTCCTTGGTGTAGGCATGTTGAGTGCAGCTGCGTCTCTTGGCATGATTTTGCTCTGGGATGTGGATGGGGGCCTCACCCAGATTGACAAGTACCTGTACTCCTCTGAGGACTACATCAAGGTGGGTCTGGGCACAGCTCGCTCATGGAACCCCCCACCCCCCACCCTGTGTTTGTAAGGCCCAGCAGTGCCTCCCTTCCCGGTCAGTTCTGCCCAGTTTGTAAATCGAGTCCAAAACTGCCACGAGGCCCATGTGGCATCTTTTGTAGCAAGGCGGGCGAGTGGGTTGACCGAGGGACTGTGCTCTGTGCAGTCTGGAGCCCTCCTGGCCTGCGGCATTGTGAACGCGGGCGTCCGCAACGAGTGCGACCCTGCGCTGGCGCTGCTCTCAGACTACGTCCTCCACAACAGCAACGCCATGCGACTCGGCTCCATCTTTGGGTAAGGCTCCCCGCTTCTCCGCTGGGGGTGCTCAGCCTGGGGCTCTTCCCCTCCAGTATTTGGTGGGTGGCGAACGTGGAAACAGAATGAATGACCAGATCTCCTCCTGTGGACGGCCCCTCCCTGGCTTTTGCAGGCTCGGCTTGGCCTATGCTGGCTCTAACCGGGAAGATGTCCTAACACTGCTGCTGCCTGTGATGGGAGATTCCAAGTCCAATATGGAGGTGGGTAGAGGTTGATCATTTGCCTAAGTAGGAAGGTGCGGTGAGTCCTACTTCTGCTTGGGATAAATGGTGAGCTGTGTGGTGAGAGGGGGCTTCCCTTGGTGAAATCCCTTGTAACTGGGACCTGAAGCCTCAGGTGATGTTGAAGCTAAAGAGTTATGTAACAGTCTCTGGGATTCTCCCTAACACCCCCCCCCCCCACAAGAATGTGACCAGCCAGAGCTCACTCTTACCTAACCTGCTTCGGTTGGGTAGTTCTCAGTATTTTAATCATTGGTCAACCTTTAGTTTTCTACTTTGGCTGCATCCTTTTAATGTTAGGCGTCGGAGTCAGAAAAGTCTCAAGTTCAAATCCTGGTGCATCTGCTTCTGAGCTGTGTGATCTTTGCCAAGTAACTCAATTTCTGTAGGCTTTTTCTCATTAATGAAAGAAAGGTGGCAGAAGGTGTTTCGTGAGGTTGCCATGAGGACTAAATGCTGGTAGTTTGCAAAACAGATGGCAAATGTCAACACGTTGCAGTACCCCACCCCACCCCTCAAAAAAACAAAAAAAACAAAACGGTGCCGCTGAGTCAGTTTTGACTCCAAGTGACCCTGTCCACAGTTTCCAAGGCAGTTCAGCTTTAGAGGAGCAGACAGCCTCATCTTTATCCCACGGAGCTACTAGCGGGTTAGAACCACCAGCCTTCAGTTAGCAGTCCAACACTTAGCTGACAGCATCACCAAAGTTCCCCCAAATGAGTAGGAACTTGGATAAGTGGTTGCCGTTGTTGTTTTCAAAAGGGGCTATTGCTTAGTGTAGCTGGTGAGGCTTGCCGTGGACTGTAGGAACCTGCTGTCTTCAATCAAGACTGCTAAGTAAATAGAACAATGGCTGTCTCCCCAGGTGGCGGGGGTAACAGCCTTGGCCTGTGGAATGATAGCCGTGGGGTCCTGCAACGGGGACGTCACCTCCACCATCCTTCAGACCATCATGGAGAAGTCCGAGACGGAGCTCAAGGACACCTACGCTCGCTGGCTTCCTCTCGGCCTGGGCCTCAACCACCTGGGTGAGGGCTCCCTCTGGCTGGGTGGCGGTTTCGCTGCAGGCTGGGCCGGGTCGGGAGCCCAGCCCGGGCCCTCGAGCGCCTTGCTCCCCTTCTGCAGGCAAGGGCGAGGCCATCGAGGCCATCTTGGCTGCGCTGGAGGTCGTGTCGGAGCCGTTCCGCAGCTTTGCCAACACGCTGGTGGACGTGTGCGCCTACGCAGGTCTGCGCCGCCTCGTCGCTCTCTCCTGCCTCCCTTGTGGCTCTTCCTCCTCCCGGGTGGCCGTCTGTCCCTCTTTGGGTTCTTTAGGCGTCTGTCATTCCCAGAGGGGTCGTTTTCCTTGATGCCTTCTCGTCCCCACCCTTCCTCCCCCTTCCCAACCCTGCTGCAGGCTCTGGGAACGTCTTGAAGGTACAGCAGCTGCTCCACATCTGTAGCGAGCACTTCGACTCCAAGGAAAAGGAGGAAGATAAAGACAAGAAGGAGAAGAAGGACAAGGACAAGAAGGAAGCCCCTGCTGACATGGGAGCCCATCAGGTTGTGCGGCCGTGGGTGCGCGGGGCAGGCTCCGAGAAGAGGTGTCTGTAGGGGTTCTCGGCAGCCGGGTTGGGCTTGGTGTTTAAAGTCTCTCTGGGTCTCCCTGTGCATGGAGACAGCGGGAGACTGGGCCGGTGGGAGGGTGGTGAGATTGCGTCTGGCGGCAGGGTTGGGGTGTAGGTTTTCTGTCCTTGGCTTACTGGGTTCTTCAATGGCAGGGAGTCGCCGTGCTGGGCATTGCCCTCATTGCCATGGGGGAGGAGATCGGCGCCGAGATGGCCCTGCGAACCTTTGGCCACTTGGTGAGTGTCTGTGGTGGAGGTCGTGGCTGGGCTCCCCTCGGTGCAGTCTGAGGAAGGGGCCGTTGGACACTGTCACGGAGCCTCCGCTCACCCACCAGGCTGTCCCTATGGCTTAGCTCCTAGCTCCTTGCCTGTGGGTGCTTCCGCTGATGGCCTCCGTATCGTCTTCTTCCACCAGCTGAGGTATGGGGAGCCCACGCTCCGGCGGGCTGTGCCTTTAGCACTGGCCCTGATCTCTGTTTCAAACCCACGGCTCAATATCCTGGATACCCTGAGCAAATTCTCCCATGATGCCGACCCAGAAGTGTCCTACAACTCCATCTTCGCCATGGGCATGGTGGGCAGTGGTGAGTACCAGGCAGAAGAAGGTGACCTTCAGCAGATGGGAGCCAATTTGAGGCCCTGTTGTCAAGAGTCTGTTTAACCTTTTTCAGGTACAAATAATGCCCGTCTGGCTGCCATGTTGCGCCAGTTAGCCCAGTATCATGCCAAGGACCCCAACAACCTCTTCATGGTGCGCTTGGCACAGGTAAAGATAGACCGTTCTTCCTTCGAGCATGCCAAGGACAGTATCTGGTGAAGGCAAAACCTGTCTTGGCAGCAGGGGGACCTGAAGTCTAGACATGGGACAGAAGTGGGCGAGTTGTGGGTTGTCTGGGTGACCACGCTAGGTGACGTCTCCTCAGGTGTGACTCCCCGCTTCCACTTACTCCCCTTGGTTTTTCCCAGGGCCTGACACACTTAGGGAAGGGCACACTCACCCTCTGCCCCTACCACAGTGACCGGCAGCTCATGAGTCAGGTGGCCGTGGCCGGACTGCTCACCGTGCTGGTCTCCTTCCTGGATGTCCGCAACAGTGAGTTCCTGCCTGTTGGCTTTGTACCGCCCTGGGCTCCAGGGCGGCCGGTGGGGGCTCGCGAGACTTCCATCTCCCACTCTTTGGGTCCGGCCTGAGGAGAGCTTTTCTGCTGAGGAGGAAGAGCTGTGTCCGGAGTCTGCGCCTGTGGGACTGGGGGACACCCGCCTGTGCGCTGACCCTGTGCTGCCTCCCCAGTCATCCTAGGCAAGTCGCACTATGTACTGTACGGGCTGGTGGCTGCCATGCAGCCGCGCATGCTGGTCACCTTCGACGAGGAGCTCCGACCGCTGCCAGTGTCTGTCCGCGTGGGCCAGGTGAGGCTTGGAGGAGGGGTGGCAGGACTTCAGAACCCTCAGAACGTGGCCGTCCCTGCTTCTCTGAAGCCACGGGGGCAGTGGGGTTGCTGCGACTCCATCTGGAGGCCCTTCACTGCGGTTTTCTCCCCGTAGGCCGTGGACGTGGTGGGCCAGGCCGGCAAGCCCAAGACCATCACAGGGTTCCAGACACACACGACTCCAGTGTTGCTGGCTCACGGGGAGCGGGCGGAGTTGGCTACTGAGGAGTTTCTTCCTGTCACCCCCATTCTGGAAGGTTTTGTTATCCTGCGGAAGAACCCCAACTATGACCTCTAAGTGGGCGGCTGTCAGGCCCGGAACTGCAGCTGATGTGTCCGTGGCCACACTACCTGCTGCCAGCTGGACGCTGGGCCAGACCTTTGAGGGGGGACTGTTAGCACCTGTTCCTTTGTTACTGCGTGAGATAACTTTGTTGAATAAAGACCTTTATGCCCCAGGTCCTTCTGCCTCTTTTCTGGGCTGGACTAGGGAGGGCAGGGAAGAGGCATGTGAGCGTGCGACGTTTGAAGGAGCTCTAGGCCTAAAGCTTGAAAAGCCTCTGCCTGAACCAAGGAATCGAGAGTCCCCTTCCTCACCAGCTTCTGTGTTGAAGGTCTTAAAGCAGCCATTTCTCTTAGGAGCCTGAACCCCCAGAATCTGTTAACTGCCATGGATCTCCTGGGAAATGCACACCCACAGAACTTTACACGATGATCCCATCACGTGTAGCTTTGCAGAAGCCTTGTGGCTCCCACACCTCTTTGCTTTCTCCCACCCAATCTTCACCCGCAGCCAATGCACCCACATGAGCCCATCGTCCCCCGACCTTAAGCTAAAGATCTCTGCTACTCTCTTTTCTGACTCAAGTTCTTTGCTGCAGAATGAAAGGAACATCTTTACCTCCTGTGACCCTCTGTGCTTGCAAGGTTGCTATTTGAGAAATTTGATCATGTTAACATCTGGGCCTCCTCGCAGAAACTGGGTGCAAGAAAGCTTGACCCAGACCTCAGTCAAGTAGTGGAAAAAGAGGAGTGGCCACCTTGTAGGCCTCTTTTCCTGGAATGTAATCCTTTGTTCTGCAGCGCTCCTTCCTGAGGGGATTGCTCTGAATATAGCTACACTGGACCCCTGTGGGTACAGTGGAGGCCATGTGACCCTAACAGAAAATCATAGCATTATCCAACGCCGTGGGTCTCACCCCGGAACTGGCTGGCACTTAGTAGCTCTTCTGTAAGTGTTGGGAGAAGAACCATTCTGTAGCCCTACCCCCACCCCAGGTATGTGATGATTTTATTTGCGACTGCACAACAACTTAACCTTGCTGAGAAGTGAGAGATTGGGAGGTCAACTTGCTCAGGGTAAGTAGTGGTAGAACCAAGATTGGAACGTAAGCTGTCCATTCGACTAAAGCCCACGCGCTTACTATGAATCTGTCTCCAGCCCGAGATCCCCGCTCTAGAGAAAGTAACTTTGGATTGAATGTCCCCACCACCTTTCTCTGGCTTGGCGGCCCCGTGTGAAAGCTGATCTTGGGAGTCGGCAGATCGGTTGAGCCCCTCAATGTCAGCTGCTGTAACCTTGCGTCAGTAAAAGCCTTTGATGCCTCTGTTACCATCTGCATAATGGGGACATCAGGATTTCCTTCACTTCAGGTGGTGAGGCCACAAGAAACGAATCGATTTTACAGATTGTACAGGTAACTTGCTCATAAGCTGCTTGCTGTTTTAGAGCAAGCAGTTCTCATGGCCCATTTATAAATACACCAATTGCCTTACTCTGCCTTGAACCTTATTCTAGTTGGAATGCAAAGGTCGAAAAAGCACCCTATGCTTTAAAAGTGTATATAATGGTGGGGTGTGTGTGTGTGCGACGGACAAATAGTGACAGGGAAAAGTTGTGCTGATCAATACTATATTGGGGAGGGAGTGGACAAGATGCCCTGGAACCATTGAAACAGGGCCTAACTGCTTGGGTGAGTCAAAGGTAACTTCTTGGGGAAAGCTGAGACAGAGAAAAATGAGACTGTCCAGAGGAGAAAAAGGGTATGGCGTTGTGATGGTTCCATTCTGTCAACTTGCTGGTACCTGTGTGGAGGTAGGGGTGGAGTCCACCCCACCAAGTCACAGCCCGATGATGCCTGCCCAAGGGTTTAGCCTTTCACTAACACCTCTCACTCCTCTTCGCCTACCTACTTACTTAGATTCTACATCTGACTCGGGTGGGCAGACCATGTAACCTGCCACACCTGGAGGCTGTGGCCCCCTGCCATGTTCCTGTGGACCTTGGGTCCAGGCAACTCTGCCCTCACTGACCTCTGATCTCCCAGCTTCCTGCTTCATCCACCAACAGCCACATGAGTCTGAAGAGGGCCCAGGCCAAGAATGGGCTTATGGACGACCTGCTTGGACCACTTTTTGATGTAAAATTCTTGATAGAAAGGACTTGCTCTTTTAGCACGAATACCACTAGTTTTGTTTCTCTAGAAAACAGCTTAACAAATAGTAAAAAGTAACCAACGCACAGAAAAAACATTTGTTTTCAGAAACCATGCACTGTTTAGTTTGGCTAAGTGTATAGGCGAACACAGGAAAGTGTGGTAGGAGATTTAGCTGGAAACATAGGCTCTAACCAATGTAGATGAACGCTGTTATGCCAAGACATTGGCGATATCTAGACGGAGACCACTGTATGAGAACAGGAGAGTGACGCCATCAGTAACGCAGGGGAGAAAGGCCAGGAGACTAGGCAAGGGAAATGACCCCTGAATTCGAACCGTTGTAATGGGGAGGGAGGAAAGGGGAAATAAAGTTTTGTTTTTTTTCAAAAACAGATGAAGTCAATAGATCTTCATGTTTGATTAGCTGTAGTGTGCCAATGGGAAGGAATGTAGACTGACCCGCAGCTTTTCAGTGTGGGCATTTAATTTTGGCACTTTATTAGACATCTGTGGGTGTCTTTGGGGTTGACGTTCGGGACTCCATAGACCATACAGGGAGAGATGCCGAAGTCCTATCTGGACATACACCATTTGAGATGCCAGTGGGGGGGTGATCAAGGGAAGAGGCTCTGTCATGATGGGGGTCCCAGAGTCATTTCTGAGCTAGGAATGGGCTGGGCAGTCATTCTCATGAACCAAACCAAATGAAAGGCTTGCAAGAGAATCCATTCTGATTCATAGTGGCCCTGTGGGGCAGAGTAGAACTGCCCCTGTGGGTGTCGGAGGCTATGGATCATTCTGTGACGCAGCTGGTAGGTTTGAAATGCTAACCTTCCACTTAACCCAACATATTACCCACTGTGCCCCCAGGAGGCCGTCATGCTAAAGAAGGCAGTCATGAATCCATTGTAGTACCCGGATGAATGAACTTCACCAGAGATGAGAAGGCAGAGAACAGCCCTACCTGACAACTGACCCATTGACAAGCGTCGTGGAGAACACAGATGTACGTTTTCACTCTTACCATGGTCCCTCCTCCATGGGACTCTAGCTAGCTCTTTGGAACTACTGCTGTATTCTCTTAAAGGAGGTGACTATTGAGTCTACTGTCCCTTAATTTGCCCAGCCTACAGCTGTGTGTGTGAGTGTATATGTGTGTGTGTGTGTGTGTGTGGTAGGTGAACGTTTACCAAGCAAATTGGTTTTCTCCTCAAGCATTCATTCATACACATTTTGCCTTGTCATTGATTACAATCCCCAGAATAAGAGCATTCTTCCCACTTCCTCCTTGTGTTTACCATTTCTTTCTTTCTTTTAAAAATCATTTTATTGGGGGCTCTTACAGCTCTTATTCCATACATCAACTGTAGCAAGCACATTTGTACATACGTTGCCATCATCATTTTCAAACATTTCTACTTGAGAGCTTGGTATCACCTCCCCCACCCCCCATCCTTGTGAATCCTTGATCAGTTATATATTGTTATTATTTCGTGTCTTACACTGTCCATTCTCTCCCTTCACCCCCACATTTCTGTTATTCATCCCCTTCGGTGGGGGGGGCTATATTTCCAACCTTGTGATGGGTTTCCCCCTTCTCCCCTTCCCCATTCCCCTCCCTGACCCTCATTCCATTTCTATTCACCATTTTTCTTATTATTTGAGTTAGTTAATTGTGCCAGCCTGGCCGATAATCACATGTGGGGCTAATTGAAAGGCGGAGGGATAGATGGGTGGTGAGCCTCGCCTTTCTAGTTCTCGGGTCTCTTGTTTTGTGATGGTTGCATCCGGGTGCAGCTGCCTTAGCAGTTCCCTGCTTCAGCTTGCAAGATTGACTTCCTTCAAGACATCCCCAAGGAGAAGCCACATGGACCTATCCCGATGCAGCCCTGGGTGCTGGGGCAGCCGTGTGGAGACCGCTGCTAGTGCTGAGATGCTTATTCGTTTACTGACTCAGCTTTCCTCCTGCAGTCGGCATCATTGCCTCTGTTTTGTGAGGTGGAGGACTTTGTGGACTGGTGTTGGGTTAATGGGTTAATGTTGGACTTGTGGGCTTGGGCAGCACTGGGTTGGGATGTTTTCGTGATGCACATTTTCTTTACATAAAACTCTCTTACACATGAGTTGCTGTGGATTTGTTTCTCCAAAGTACCCAGACTAATACATTATTTAATATAAATTTTTAATTGTAACTTAGGTGGGGGTTTACATTTCAGATCAACTTAGCATTCAGGAACCCAAACCACTAGCCAGACCCCTTCCCCTTTCTCTTTGATCCCTTCCTCCTCCTGAGAGCCTCACTCCTGGGCAAATGCCCTTTTGATCTCATATGGTTGGTTGTTGGATGGAGTGCAACTCTCTCTAGTGTTCTTGATCACCTTATAGGTCTATCCTTTGGTTGCAAGTTGAACTATGGTGATGAGTTCAGTTCCAGGTCTAAGGGTCATAGTCTTGGTGGGGGGGTAGGAGGGGTGAGAAGTGATTTCCACCAGTTTCCATCAGATCACCAAACCTGGTCTTTATTTATTTATTTGTTTGTTTTGCGTTTGGGTCCACATTTTCCTCCTGCTCTACCCAGGACCTCCTACTGTGATTCCTTTCGGAGGGGACCCTAGTGGTAGCTGAGTAGTCTAGCTCAGGTCTTGGGTCTTGAGGCCAGGGTTCACGTGGTCCCTTAATCCTTTGGACTAATTGTGACCCTGCATCTTTGATTTTCTTTGTTCTTCTTTGTCATGAATGAGTGATAGTTGCACCTTAGGTGGCTGCTCACAATCTTTTAAAAAACTGATTATTTTTAGTTGGTGAAGGCTTACAGAACACGTCCGCAGTTTGGCATTCTACATTGCATTCCTATTTCGCTTCCCCTGGTTCAGTGCGGTCCCTTCAATGCACCACTGCCCAGCCTACCTCCGTCCCCTGTCTCTGGCCTCCACTCCCCCTTCTCGCCTAACCTCTGGGAACTTTGTCCTTGGGTAAATGCTTCCCTTGAGCTCGGATGGTTGATTATCTCCAGAACTGTGTATTTCTTCTGTTACTGTTCTCCTTCTAACCCTCTGAAAACCACTCGCCGCCATTGAGTTGATTTCCACATCTAGTGACCCTCTAGGGCAGGTGGGCTTCTGAGGCTGTGAATCTTTTCAAGAGCCAAAAGCCTCGTTCTCCCCCTGGAGGAGCAGCTGCTGGGTTTGTGTGTCTGACCTTGTGGCTAGCAGCCCAATGTATAACCCACTACGTCAACGGATCCTGATCCCACTTACAGGCCTGTCTGTTGTGTGGCTGCAAATTGAGCCATGGAGGTGAGTTCATTTCCAGACCTGAAGGGTCTGATTTGGAGCTTTGTTCTACCCCTTTTTCCCCTCCTGCTTTATCCAGGATCTTGTAACGGGGACATCTTCAGAGCAGTTGGTAATGGTAGGCAGGTACCAGCTAGTCGTCTGGTCTCTGGGTTACGGAGACTGATAGTCACATGGTCTGTTAGTTCATTGGACTGATTGTTTTCCATAAGACTTTGATGTTGATCATGCTTCTTTCCTCCCGGGTAGAGACCAATAGTTTTACCTTAGAGACCAATAGTTTACCTTAGACGGCTGCTCTGGAGCTTTGAAGGAAGGCCCTAGTGGCTGTTCATCCTTGTAGGATGTTGAATGTCGTCTTTGTGAACGATGTTATGCCAGTTGACCTGAGTGTCCTCTGAGACTGGAGTTAATGGGAGTGATGATGGAGGTTGGGTGAAGCCACCCTCCCCTAGCCCCACCACTGTTCTGTGGCATCATCCTGCGTTCCAGGAAGCAGTGATAGTGGGGCAAGGGAGCTTTCAAGACCTGGCCGTGGATTCCGGATTTGACTCTTTGAGACTCAGTCTCAATTGGAATGTGAATACTGATACAACCTCTTTAGTAGGAGAATGTGAGGATTAAGTAAGGTCCCATAGGTCAGATATACCAAGGGACTAGTGCAATGTGTTCTTAACTTCGGTGGAAGCTACTTGGGAGCCCTTGAGTAGTACAAATGGTTAAATGCCTGGCAACTGACTCAAAGATTGGAGGTTTAAACTCCCCGACCAAACAAACAAACAAAGCACCTGGATGAGTTGTCTTGGAAGAAGGGCGTGGGGACCTTCGGGAAGATCACAGCCTGGAGCAGTTCCTGGAGCCTTGTTGGACTCTGTATCCGTGGGGTCACTGAGAGCTGGAATTGACTCCCCAACAGGAGTTGGTTTTCCTTGTGGCGACACCTTCACATAGAGTCTCTTTGTTGTAAGCACGACCTGAGATGTTTATCCGTGTTTTGTGACTGAGCAGAGGAATTGGCCTGTTTACATCATAACAAACTGTAGATAACATTGTGAAGAATGAAGGTTCCTCCAGGGAGGGGCAAAAGTTATTCATGAAAAGCTGAGAATAATGATAAAAATGTCAATTCTCCAGACCCTTGCCTACAGCAAAAAAAGAAAAAAAATTGTGTTGGATGCTTGAAAGGATTTGAAACCAAGTGTGTCTGCATCAAGTCTGAGCTTTTAACCACCAAGCTTTCACTCAGTGGTGACATCCACACTATTGGATTTTGGATATTGAAAAGAAAGCAAAGTCAACAATAATCTATACTTTATCAAGGGTTCATGAGGGAGGGAAAAAATGAGGAGTCGATATCAAGGGTTCAAGTAGAAAGAAAATGTGCTTGACAATGGACGGATGTATGGATGGTGATAAGAGTTGTAAGAGTCCCCAATAAAATGATTTAAAGCAAACAAACAAACCATATTGTTGAGAATGAGGGGGTTTGGAGCAGAGACCCAAAGTCCACCTGTAGACAGTGGGACATCCCCCCACAGTGGGGCCACAGGGAAGGGATGAGTCAACCAGAGAGTAGTAAAACACGGATGAAACACACAATACTCTTCTAGTTCCTTGAGGCTTCCTCACCCCCCACTATCATGACCCCAGTGCTGCCTCTCACGTTGGACTAGACTGGAGCATGTACACAGGTACAGATAAAAGCTCACAGCACACGGAATCCAGGAACAGGAGTGTGAATAGCGATTGATACCAGAAAGGTAGGGGAAAGGTGGGGAGAGGAGGGCAGGAAGGAGGAACTGATCACAATATGGACACATAACCACACCCCAGTCCCTCCAGGGGGACAAACAACAGAAACTGGGGGGGAAGCGAGACAATGGTGTAAGAGATGAAAATAATAATAATTTATAATTTATCAAGGGGTCACACAGGTGGGGGGGGTAGGTAGGGAAAAAAGAGTTGATTCCAAGGGTTCAATAGAAAGTCAATGTCTAAAAAAGAATGATAGCTACATATGTATAAATGTGCCTGATACTATTGATGCATGAATTGTTATAAGAGCTGTAAGAGCCCACAATAAAATGATCTTTTAATTAAAAAAAAAAAAGACTTCTTCAAAGTGATAAAAGCAAAGATGTTACTTTGAGGACTAAGGTGTACTTGACCCGAGCCATGCTACTTTACCTAACTTTATATCCATGTGAAAGTAGGACAATGCATAAGGAAGATTGCACATAAATGGGCGCATTTGAACGACAGTGTTGACAAAGAACAGTAAATCTATCACAGGTTTCCAGAAGGAGGACGGAATCATCCTAGGAATGACAGCTAGCATGCGTCTTGAAAACAAAGATGGCAAGATTTGGGCTCGCATACTTTGGACATGTCCTCAGGAGGGACCAGTTTCTGGGGAAGGAAATCATGTTTGGTGGCAGAGTGGTGACTCATTGGGCTGCTAATCACAAGGTCCAAAGTTCGAAATCTGTTTGCTCTGCTCTCTATAGAAGACAAGCTTTCCTGTGGAGTTACAGTCTCAGAAACTCACAGGCACAGTCCTTAAAGGATCACTATGAGTCCGAATTGATTCGATTACATTGAGTTGGTTTTGCTTTTTTGAGAAAGTGGAAGGTCAATGAAAAAGAGGAAGGTGATTCTCAACAGGATGGATTGGCACAGTGGATGGATGCCACAATTGACTCAAACATAGCTCAATGGATGTGGGATGGTGGAGGATGGGTCAGGGTTCTGTTCTGCCATGTGGAGGGTCACTGGGCTGGAGCCTTAACTACAACATAAATTAACTCAGTGGGTCTCAACCTCCCTAACGCCGCCGCGACCCTTTCATACAGTTCCTCATGTTGTGGTGACCCCCCAATCATAAAATTTTTTGCGTTGCTACTTCATAACTGTCATATGAATCAGGTGACCCCTGTGAAAGGGTCGTTTGACCCCAAAGGGGTC
>NW_022111307.1:8108412-8134101 GCF_000313985.2 Echinops telfairi | reverse complement strand
CTGGCCGGCGCTGCGCAGGGAGGGTGCAGGGAGGGCGGCTGCGGCGGGCAGGGAGGAGCCCCCGGCCCCGCCCGCCCTCCGGGCCGACCCTCGCTTGCCTGAAACCGGCTCTCCTCGGGCCGCCGCCCGGCAGGCCTTTTAGAGCCCGGCTCCCGCCCTTCGCGGCCTCCACTCTTGGGCGGCGGCAGGCATCGCCTACGGCCCTGCGCGGGGGCCCCTGCGGCCACCCGAGGGAGCCGCACCCTGTGTGTCCCCGGGCCAGGCCTCGAACTCGGTGTCCCCGGGTGGGGGGTGGGGGAGCCACGGCCTTAGCAGCTTGCTCCGTTTGCGATCCGGGAGCCTGGTGCCAGCGAGACCTGGAATTTCCGGTTTGGTTGGTCTTGGGCCCCGCGGAGCCGGGTTGATACCCCTCACTTCCCAATCCCAGGCCCTCGGATGCCCAGAACCCGTAGACCGCACCGTGGACTTATCCTTAATCGAGGGGGTGAGTGAGAGGGGCCGTGTTTGCAGGATAGGGGGGGTGGATGGAGGTGATTGGGGTTTGACAGCATGCCGCTGGGCACCCAGGCCGGCTGGTTTTTGCTCCCTCACCCCCTCGATGGCCCTGGTTCTGATTTGGATCCAGCCCTTGCTTCAACCCTTCGCCCACTCCCCTTACCTTATGCTTGGGTCCCTTTCTCCTGCCAAGCCTCCACTGTTTTCCCAACAGGTGTTGGGGGGACCCTGATGTGGCACCAAATGAAATGAACAAAGCTCCACAGCCCACAGGCCCCCCGCCAGCCCCATCCCCTGGACTCCCACAGGTAACTAAGGAGGACCCCTGAGGAATGAGCAGGGAGGGACTCGGGGTGGAAGACACGCTCTGGTGGCTCAGTGGTTAGAGCGCGTGGCTGCTAACCAAATGGTGGGCACTTCGAACTCACCAGCCACAGCTCCTGGGGAGGAAAGATGTGGCATTCTTGATTCCGGAGAGATTTACAGTCTTAGAATTCCTACAGGGTGCTTTTACCCTGACCTGTTGTGTGTTGTTATGAGTCGGAATCCAATGGTGTGTGTATTTGTTTTTTTTAAAAAAAAATTTTTGTTGGGGGTTGGGGAGACCAGGCAGCTGGTCAGGAACAGGTTCCAACCTCTGGATTTTCCCACCCCCATCTGTGTCAGGGCAAAGTGCAGCTGCCTGCTGCCAAATCAAAACAGGCCACGGGCTGTCCCCAGGGGCTGTCATGGGAAGAGGGGTGGTGGTGGTGCACTGTTGAGGCTCTTGCCACAGATCTGCACCCCTGCATTCACCACAGTGGGTTTCTGCCCTAGCCGGGTTTACCCCCTTGCTGAACTCTGGTCTCCCCTCCCCTTTAGCCAGCGTTTCCCCCGGGGCAGACAGCACCGGTGGTGTTCAGTACGCCACAAGCGACACAAATGAACACGCCTTCTCAGCCCCGCCAGGTGAGGGGCTGTGGGGAGGGGAGCAAGGGGCCTGGGTGGGAGCCGTGGAAAATGTAGGCCACTTTGGGTCTAGGATGGAAACTTTGGAGGCTCTGTAGCTGGGCCTGACTTGCTGACAGTTGCTTATGCTCTCCTGCTGCGCTGCCCTTGGCGATGTGATGTTGATTCCTTGCGGTGGCGGGGCCTCTTGGGGAGTAGGTAGTCGGCGGGGGGGGCATTACTGGGGACCTAGTGCTGCTGAAAACTGGAGGCAGTGCTTTGGGCCCTGCTGGCAGCTGTCCGGTTTTCTCCTTTTGCTTGGAGGCTGCCATTCCCCTTCTCCGCTCTCTCCTTGGACTGGCGAGAAACACGCCAGCTGCTTCTTGCCCTTCTCTGCTCCCCAAGTTCTTCCTCACCAACTGGGAAGATTCTTGCCCTACTTCTCTCATTTTTACCCCACTTCTTTCACCTTGGGGATAATTCTTGTCTTTCCTGTCCCCATGTGCTCTCAGGGAGGATTCAGGTCTCTGCAGGTAACACTCCCTTCCTAATCCTGGACCTTCTAGCCTCATCCCTCCTTTTCATCCCAATTAGGGATTCCCCAGACACACAGCCTGGGCTCTTTGTGGTGGGGACTTGGTTGTGGTCCGGGTTGTCAGCCTAAGGCTGACTGTGCATGTTAGTGGCTACATTTCCCTGAGTACGGGCACAGCTGGTAATTGGGAGGCTGCTGCATGTTAGAGGCTAGCTCTTCAGTACCTTAGGGTGGAGAGGTGCATGCTGGGGAATATTTGCCTGAAAGGGCCTTCCTTCGGCGTGAGGCATCTGGGTGTTAGGAAACTTCTGCAGTGGGCAAGTCTGGTGGAGGTTTCAGGAGTATGCATGGCAGTGAGAGAGGAAGCAGACACAGACGGCAAAGTGTATCCGAATATGGTGGGCATGTGTGAGTACAATAGGCCACTTCACCAGCAGTTAGTAAAGTGAGAAAGAAAGACTGGTCCCTGGGCTCCAGTCCCCCAGCCCTTCTCTATGGGCTATAGAGACTTTGTGGAATGGCCATTTTGCAGTCCACTTCCCTTCTCGATGCCAACTGCCTTCCTCCCTCCTGACAGCACTTCTACCCTAGCCGGGCCCAGCCCCCAAGCAGTGCAGCCTCCCGAGTGCAGAGTGCAGCCCCCGCCCGCCCTGGCCCAGCTGCCCATGTCTACCCTGCTGGATCTCAAGTAATGATGATCCCTTCCCAGATCTCCTACCCACCCTCCCAGGGGGCCTACTACATCCCTGGACAGGTGAGGCTGGAAGCCACAGGACCTTGTCCTTACCCCCACACCTCTGCCCTGACCTGCCTGTCTCCTCTCTTTAGAGGTGGGACTTCCTCTGGCCATTGCCCAGATGGGGCTTGTCCTGCCCTGCCCTGTCCTACATTCTCTCTAGTCTGACGCCCTCCAGCTCCCTCCGCCCATATTCTCCCTCCCGCCTCCCCCTTCTCCCCACCAGGGACGTTCCACGTATGTTGTTCCGCCTCAGCAGTACCCCGTGCAGCCAGGAGCCCCCAGCTTCTATCCTGGTGCCAGCCCGACAGAGTTTGGGACCTACGGTAAGCTGGTGCTGCAGTCCGGAGAGTGTGTCTCAGGGAGTAACTAAACAGAGACCCTTCCAGGCTTACCTCTTGGCCAACAAATGATAGGGTTGGTCGCTAGTAGGGATTGATGCTTTCTTTTAACAGGCGTGGGTGGGGGTGAAGATTAAATCCTATTGCTTGGCGACTTGGAGTCCTCTCCCCAAGTCAGGGAATACAGGATCAGGTGCCAATCTGGGGCCCTGTCAGGAAGCATTCCCTGTGACACTCCTGTGGTTTTGGGGGTGGGGTGGCATCTACATGAATTTGGGCTTTTTAAAAAAGTTTTATTTGTATTCTAGGAAATAATTTGTCCTTTATGGCCATGATTTCCAAAACTTCTTGATCACTTGTCAGGAAAGATTTTGAGCGTGTGCCTCTAGTATACGTATGTTTTTGTTTGCCTAAACGTAAACATTTACATAGCTTAGACAAATATTATCCTGTCTTTTTTTGAATCACATCAGTAGGAATTATGGATAAGATTTAAAAAATATACTCTACATCGGAGACCATTGCTATTGCTTTAAGGGTTTTTTTGATTCACTCTAAGCCCAGCTATTAATTTCCTTTTCATGTTGTTGCCTCTTCGCTGAAGAGCTAGAGGCGGGAGCTGGGCTTCGGTTGAGTAGGCCAGGCTGGCAAACTAGTTTTCCTCGTCCATCGCCGAAGCCCTGATCCTCTCTGGGGTTCCGTAGTTGCTGCTCCTCCAGTCAGTCTGTCTGCTTGGGGTGGGGATAGCACATGCAGAGGGTGCCTTAAGGGGGAGAAGAGAAGCAGGTGAGCCGCCTTGCCTTCTTCCTTCTCCTGGTAACTGGCGGATGGCAGGGAAGGGCCAGCTGTGGACCAGGCCTGTGTGCCAGTGTCAGGAATTCTTGTAAACGCAGCTCAGACCGGTTCCTCAGCTTTGATAGACACCAAATACCCTGGGGGAGGAGGGCGGGGCAGGGGCCCCAGCCGGCCACCTGTGGGTGATGAGAGGTTCCGGCGGTAGGAGGGGTTCAAGCAGGCATTTGTGTGTGGTTGGGCCCTGACGCTGCCATCATTCTTGTCTGTCTCCCCTTCCCCCCCAAGCTGGCGCCTACTACCCAGCCCAAGGCGTGCAGCAGTTTCCCGCTGGCGTGGGCCCCGCCCCAGTTTTGATGAACCAGCCAACCCCGCTTGCTATCAAGAGGGAGCGCAAGACGGTGAGTAGCAGCAAGGGGCTGTAGGACATCTGGGAAGGGGAGAGACCAAGGCCGGGAGCCGCCAGGGCGGTAGGGGTCTGGGAACAGGGACTTGAGAAAGCAGCTCTTCAGCAGAGTGGTCTGTGGAGGGGGGTGTGGGTTATTTCTTTGTAAGATACTCAGATTTCAGTGTAGACCCGTGAACCTTTGGGGAGTTTCTAAGACCTGGGTGCTGGGGGTCCGTGAGCACTGCTTGGTTTGGGGTTTCAGGCTGCTCGCCTTGGGAAATGGTTTGTTTTCAGTGCCCCCCCCCCCCCTTTCCCCTTCAGTCCTGGAAGCTCTTGAGGTCCCCGCCTCTGCTTAGTCCTGAAGCCCTGGGCGTGGTGCCCAGAGTAGGGTGCCAGGGCTGGGGAAGCCGCTGAGTCACCCTGGCTCCACCCACTGGATCTGGGCCCTGCCCCCAGAGATCAGGCCTGCTAGCCACAAGTGAGCCCCATGGGTGCTCTGCAGGGGTCTCGGGCCCACCTGAGTATAGCCATTGACTTGGGGACTGCTGGTGGGGCAGGGGTAAGGGAGGGAGGGGCATTGTGATGTACGACCTCTGTGAGGTCAAGGGTCTCCTAGGGTGGGGGCCTGAGCAAGGGACTCCAAGAACAGCCAGATGGCTTGACAGCAGAACTCATGGGGTTTCTGGCACCCACCCGCCTGCTTCCAGTGGGGGGTGGGGGGGTGGCTTGGAGTCTTCAGAGTGGGGGCAGGGTGGGCACGTGGGCTCCCCACTCACGTCCGAGCTTTCTTTTCCCAGATCCGAATTCGAGATCCAAATCAAGGAGGGAAGGATATCACAGAGGAGATCATGTCTGGGGCCCGCACTGCCTCTACCCCCACCCCTCCCCAGGTATGGGCTGCTGTGCCCTGGGCTACCCAGTGACTTGATGCCTCTCCTCCACTAGTGGGTCTGTTTCCTGCTTTCCCAGTTTCTGGGCATAGCTGAAGTAGAAAGGTTCTCGGGAAAGAGGGTGTGGGCGTTTTCAGGTCAGCTCTATCCTTGATATCCCCTCATGTCCTGCAGACGGGAGGTGGTCTGGAGCCTCAGGCCAACGGGGAGACCCACCAGGATGCTGTCATTGGCCGGCCAGGTGAGTAACCAACCAGCTTGGGGGTGGGGTGGGAGGGAGGTTTGGGATGCCGAGGAAAGGTGGGCTGGCGGAACTGGGTGCCAGGGACTGACTTTGGTTTCAGGTTGAGGGACTTTGAGAGTGAGTTGAGTTTGGGGTGAGAAGGGGACAGTAGCTGACTGAGGTGGGGGAAGAATTAGTAGGAGGGGAAGAAGCACCCCAAATGGGGAGGCCGGCTCCGGGAGAGGAATAGCTGTAGCAGTGAAGGGCTGGCCTTCAATGACGAATCCTTCCTTCCTGGGGTGCAGATGACCGGTCACAGGGGCCAATCCTTGGGGGTCGGCCAGGGCTGCCTGGCCCAGAGCACAGCCCTTCAGGATCCCAGCCCTCTTCACCTTCGCCGACCCCCTCGCCACCTCCAATCTTGGAACCAGGGTCTGACCCTAATCTTGAAGTCCTCGCTATTCCTGGGGACACGATGACAACAGGGATGATACAAATATCTGTAGAAGAGTCGACCTCCCAGCCCCGTGAAACTGGGGAGCCATATTGCCTCTCGGTAGAAGCTACCACCCTGTCTGAACCCATACTGGAGGTGGAAGTGACGCTTAGTAAGCCAGTTCCGGAGTCCGAGTTCCCGCCCAGCCCCCCCCAGGCTCCCGCTCCCCTTGCATCTCTTCATGAGCCGAACGGGGTGCTTCCACCTGAGGAACTGGACCTGGAGGTGGAGCCGAGCCCAGAGCCTTCCCCTCTCCTTTCTCCGGCCTGCCCTGCGGAACTCCCCGTGCCCGTTGCTTCAACTGCCCAGCCTGAGGAACTGCTGAACGGAGCCCCCTGGCCACCAGCTGTGGACTTCAGCCCAGTCAGTGAGCCAAAGGAGCAGCCCGAGGGGGCCCCGGACCCAGTGTGCCCCCCCACCGCCCTTGCTGCCACGCCAGCTACTTCCCCTGCCCAGGAGGAGGAATTGGAGGAAGAAGAAGAAGGAGAAGCTGAGGGTGAGAAGGGAGGAGAGGAGCTGCTTCTCCAAGAAAGCACCTCTGCCCCACCCCCACTGTCCCAGAATTTGGAGGCGGCTGCAGCCACCCAAGGTAAGGACGGTGTGGTTGGATGGAGGAGGAGGGTGGGGCTCCTCTAGTGCCGCCTCCCGTGGGGGGTGTGCCATCTTCCTGTCTGGGTCAGAGAAGCCCTGCAGCGGTGCCTAAGTGCCAGTGCAGGAACTGGCAGCCCCCAGGGGCGCGGTAGCGATTGAGTTTGCCCTGTGGCCCCAGTTGGCACAGGGGTTAAGGGTGCTCATTCCCACCTTTGCTCTTTTGTCATGTTATGGGTGTTGTGTATTCTCCTCCCCACTTTGAAAAAGTGGCAGTGTCTGTGCCCAAGAAGAGACGAAAAATAAAGGAGCTGAAGAAGAAGGACGCTGTGGGAGACCTTCTGGACGCCTTCAAGGAGGTGAGGGCGCTGAGAACAGCCGAGAGAGGGTGCATGGATGGGGGGAGGAACTGCAAGTGGCCAGCGGCAGCTAACCCTGGGCTGGGTGTTCTGTGGTGACAGGTGAACCCAGGAGTGCCAGAGGTGGAGAACCAGCCTCCCGTAGGCAACAACCCTGGCCCCGAGGCCGAGGGCAGCAGCGCCCCCCCACGGCCTGAGGAGGCGGATGAGACGTGGGACTCCAAAGAAGACAAAATGCACGATGCAGAAAACATCCAGCCGGGGGGGCAGAAGTATGAGTATAAGTCTGGTACGTAGAGGAGGGTGCCAAGTGCAGGGCCAAGTTCAGGGATCTGGGAGACGGGGCCTGCTGACCCTCTCTCCTGTGCAGATCAGTGGAAGCCTCTAAACCTAGAGGAGAAAAAGCGCTATGATCGGGAATTCCTGCTGGGCTTCCAGTTCATCTTCGCCAGTTTGCAGAAGCCGGAGGGCTTGCCGCATATCAGTGATGTGGTGTTGGATAAGGTGGGTGGGCTTGAGGTGTGGGGAGACACTTGGGCTGGATGGACTAGGGGGGACCTGAGAGTGAAGGAGTCCCTTGACGTTGTCCCCTGACGCCGTCCCCGTTTGTCTTGGCAGGCCAATAAGACGCCGCTGCGGCCACTGGATCCCGCCAGACTCCAGGGCATAAATTGTGGCCCTGACTTCACTCCATCTTTTGCCAACCTTGGCCGGCCAGTTATTAGCAACCGTGGGCCCTCAAGGGGTGGGCCAGGTGGGGAGCTGCCCCGAGGGCCGGTGAGTGGAGCTATCTAGAGGGCAGGTAGGGGTGGGGGTGGGTGGCTCCCTGTGCTAGAGATGTGTCGGGGTTGGCATGTGTGCGGTGCTGACTAGTTCTGTGTCTTCTCTTGTCCCCGTTCTCTGCTTATTAGCAGCCTGGCCTGGGACCTCGGCGCTCTCAGCAGGGACCCCGGAAGGAGCCTCGTAAGATCATTGCCACAGTATTAATGAGCGAAGACATAAAGCTGAACAAAGCGGAGAAGGCCTGGAAACCCAGCAGCAAGCGGACGGCTGCTGATAAGGACCGAGGAGAAGAGGATGCTGATGGAAGCAAAACCCAGGTGCTGAGTCTCGGCTGTTGGTGCCCACCCTCTCCTGAAGCTCTGTTCTCTGGGCTCGTGCCCTTTGCTTCCGCCCACCTTACCGATAGCATTTGCTGAAGTCCCCGCCCCTCTCTCGTCTTCTGCACCAGCCTCTGTTCTGAGAACCTCACTGGATTCTGTGTTTATGATCCGTTCCCTTCTTCTCCCCAGGACCTGTTCCGCAGGGTGCGCTCCATCCTGAATAAGCTGACACCCCAGATGTTCCAGCAGCTAATGAAGCAGGTGACGCAGCTGGCCATCGACACTGAGGAACGCCTCAAAGGGGTCATAGACCTCATCTTCGAGAAGGCCATTTCAGAGCCCAACTTCTCTGTGGCCTATGCCAACATGTGCCGCTGCCTCATGGCGGTGAGTTTCCGCCGTTCCTTGGACCCACGCATTTAAATTTCACGGTTTAGCCTCCCACCCCTGTTCTCAGACTCTTGGTTCTCCTCCAGCTTGCGCTGTGGTGGTGCTTAGGAGGAGGCAGAGCGGGAGCAGAGGCCTTCCTGGGTCAGGTGGTTTAAAACGGGCTTGGGGCCCCTGCATTGTGACGCAGACAGGTTTGCACTTGACTGATCTTGCTGATCTAAAGGTGAACAAGCCCAGCAGCGCTGTGGAAGGCAAGGCCCGGTGATGCGCTTTCCTTCCTGTCGCGAAACCCCTCTGAAAGTGGGTGTCCTTGGAAACACGCAGGGTCACCAGGAGCTGCAGCCAACTGGATGGCAACGTGGTGTTTGTTGTTTTTTTGAAAGGAGGGCTTTTCTGAGTTTGATAAACTCCCATTGAATACAAAAATGGCGATGTGGTATGTCAGTCGTCACCCAGTTCGAAGTGCAGTGTTTCTATAAGGGGGACCCTTACTGGTCTCGCAGAGTCTGAGGGCTGTGCTCTCTCTGACCTGCAGCTGAAAGTGCCCACTACCGAAAAGCCAACGGTGACTGTGAACTTCCGAAAGCTGCTGTTGAACCGATGTCAGAAGGAGTTCGAGAAAGACAAAGACGATGACGAAGTTTTTGAGAAGAAGCAAAAAGAAATGGATGAAGCTGCTACGGTGAGAGAAGAATAGCACTTGCTCTGCCCCTGCCTTGAGGCTGCTTGGGTTTGGGGTGGGCGGGGATACTGTGGTATTTTGGGGGGCTGGGGGTGTTTCTTTGTCCCAGCTGTTAAGTGGCAGGTTTGGATATCCCAGTGGAGGAGTAGGGTTTTGTGGAGTGGTTGTGGCCCTTGTTGATGGGAAGCCTGCCCTGTGACCCGACAGGCAGAGGAGCGGGGTCGCCTGAAGGAAGAGCTGGAAGAAGCTCGAGACATAGCCCGGCGGCGCTCTCTGGGGAACATCAAGTTCATCGGGGAGTTGTTCAAGCTGAAGATGTTGACGGAGGCGATAATGCACGACTGTGTGGTCAAACTACTGAAGAACCACGACGAAGAGTCCCTTGAATGCCTTTGTCGTCTGCTCACCACCATTGGCAAAGACCTGGACTTTGAGAAGGCCAAGGTAGGCCTCTGGGTGCTAGGAGACCTGGAGAGTTGGGGTGGACGGGCTGCAGTGTGGTGGGGTTCCCTGTCCACTGCTTCGCTTCTCCAGTCCATTGAAACGTTCCCTTTGCTTCTGCCTAGCCTCGGATGGATCAGTATTTCAACCAGATGGAGAAAATCATTAAGGAAAAGAAGACATCATCCCGTATCCGCTTTATGCTGCAGGATGTGCTGGATCTGCGACGGGTACGCAGCTTCCCACAGCTCCCAGTTCCCAGCACTGCCTTCCCTGGTTCTTCCCGAGTGAGCTAAAGGCCTTGCCTCTCACTCGCCTGTCCCCACAGAGCAACTGGGTGCCGCGCCGAGGGGACCAGGGTCCCAAAACCATTGACCAGATCCACAAGGAGGCCGAGATGGAGGAGCACCGGGAGCACATCAAAGTCCAGCAGCTCATGGCTAAGGGCAGCGACAAGCGACGCGGGGGCCCTCCAGGCCCACCCATCAGTGAGTTCCAGTCTGGGGGTGATGGGGTGAGGAGGAGGGGCCCTGAGGTGAGGCTTTCCACTGATGACTTCCTGTTAGTGCCACGTGTCTGGGCCACTGAGACCCCATGATGGAACTGAGGATCTGAGGAAGGGAGGGTGCGTGGACTCGGGTGGCTGGGGTGGATTCGTGTTCTCAGGCTGTCCTTTTTGCCCCAGGCCGTGGTCTTCCACTTGTAGACGAGGGGGGCTGGAACACAGTCCCTATCAGCAAGGGTAGCCGCCCCATTGACACCTCCCGGCTCACCAAGATCACAAAGGTAAGGGTTGGGGTGTGCTGGGGGCAGCAGGGGGGTGGGGGTGTCAAGACGGTTCAGACTAGCGCTGGACACGCATTTGAAAGTTGTGAGCTCGGGAAGGTGACAGCAAGAATTTTCTCAGGCTGAGACAGGACTACCAGGATGTCTGCCTTCTGCAGGTTTGTCCATTGGCCTTCCACCTGCTTCTATGTCCAATGAGCTCAGAATGGATTTCCATTTCTCAATCATTAGAAGGACCATAAAAAGTCTACAGTAGTCGCTACTCTGAACCTGTCTCTGGGAATAGTTGGCCTGTCGCAGTGTGTTGTGGTGCTGGCTGGAGGCGTGGGCCAGGTCAGAGCCATGACTCTGCTTTCTTCACTTTTGCTCAGCCTGGCTCCATTGATTCTAACAACCAGCTCTTTGCCCCTGGAGGGCGACTGAGCTGGGGCAAGGGCAGCAGTGGAGGCTCTGGAGCCAAGCCCTCGGATGGAGGTATGGGGGGTCCTCTAAACTGGAGGGTGCTCGTTAATGTGTGTGTGCTGGAGGGCCGTGCTCTGTCTACATGGGAGGCTTTTAATAACGCACTGGTTAGGTCCTGGTGGGAGCATGTGCGTGGGACTAGAGGCTCGGGATCAAGGGTGCTAAACAGAGGGAAGGAAGGAAGGAGGAGACGGGATGCGAGAAAGAACAACCTAGCTAACAAAGGGGGGGTCGGGGTCATGCCTCTGTTGCAAAAAAAAGAATAAGCGAGCTCTTTTGCTGCTTTAGCATCAGAAGCTGCCCGTCCAGCCACTAGTACCTTGAATCGCTTCTCAGCCCTTCAACAAGCGGTACCCACAGAAAGCACAGACAACAGGCGTGTGGTACAGAGGTGAGACATGCTGGCGATCGAGTGGGGAGTGCCGTGGCCGTGGCCAAGGCTGTGTCTGGTGGGCTTCACAGGCCTCTTCAGACCCATGAATGTCTGGAGCGAGCCGCTGACTGGGATTGGGGTGGACACAGGTTCTCAAAGTGGGCGAGCATGCTGGGTGATGGCATGAACAATGACCTGGGCGGGGACAACCGGACCTGTCTTTCTTCTAGGAGTAGTTTGAGCCGGGAACGAGGTGAGAAAGCTGGGGACCGAGGAGACCGCCTAGAGCGGAGTGAACGGGGAGGTGACCGCGGAGACCGGCTTGACCGTGCACGGGCCCCTGCCACCAAGCGGAGCTTCAGCAAGGAAGTGGAGGAGCGGAGTAGAGAGCGGCCAACCCAGCCTGAGGGGCTGCGCAAGGCAGCCAGCCTCACGGAGGACCGGGACCGCGGGCGGGAGGCTGGTGAGGCCTGGGCGAGGGGCCCGGGGTCTGCTGGGTTGGGAGCTTTGGCCTGTTTGGGGAGGACTCAGGCAGAGGCGGAGGAGATGGCTTTCTGTCCTCCGCAGTGAAGCGAGAGGCTGCACTGCCCGCAGCGAGCCTCCCGAAGGCCGGGCTCTCTGAGGAGGAACTGGAGAAGAAGTCCAAGGCCATCCTGGAGGAGTACCTCCATCTCAATGACATGAAGGTGGGCAGCCCCCCACCCCCCATGGAAAACGCAACCTGGGGGCATGGGTGTGTCTGGGCCAGGCTGTGACATGTGCCCCTGGTGCCTGCCTGCAGGAGGCCGTACAGTGTGTGCAGGAGCTGGCCTCTCCCTCCCTGCTCTTCATCTTCGTGCGGCACGGCATCGACTCTACGCTGGAGCGCAGCGCGGGTGCCAGGGAGCACATGGGCCAGCTGCTGCACCAGCTGCTCTGCACCGGGCACCTCTCCCCTGCTCAGTACTACCGAGGGTATGACTGGCTCCGGGGCCTCAAGTCTGCATGCCCACGGGTGCCCCTCCTGCTCCCAGAGCCCCGTAACTGCTGACGAGAATCACGGCCTGCCCGGTCCTGGGCATCCTTCCTGTGGGTAGCGTGGGTGTGAAACCGGTCAGGATGAGTGGTGGTTGCCTGGATCCAGAACGTGCCTCTGCTCTCCACAGTTGGTCCTTTAGTGGGGCTAGGGTGCTCGAAGGCGGGGAGGTGGCCCACCTCGTCCTCCCGAGATGCCTTTGACTCGGAGTCCCCTCGCAGGCTCTCGGAGACCTTGGAAGTAGCGGAGGACATGGAGATCGACATCCCCCACGTGTGGCTCTACCTGGCTGAGCTGACAGCACCTGTTCTGCAGGATGGTGGGGTGCCTATGGGGGAACTGTTCAGGTAAGCCCCCGTGGTGGACTTCAGGGGAAGTAAAGGCAGGCGAAGAGCCCTGACAGTGGCTCTGTGGTTCTGCCCGAGGTGGCTGCTGACCAGAAGGGCTGGCGATTGTAGAGCGCCCACAGCTCCACAAAAGATAGCTTCTGTTAAGGCGACAGTCCTGTGGTGTCGCCCAGCTTCCAAATTACGTTTACGCAACGTGTTTGGTTTTGCTGGTTTTAAAGAAGGAAGGGAAGGAGGAGTGGGGCCTGGGTGAGGGAGAATGGGTGCCCAGGTGTATAGGGAAGGTTGGGCCGGGGAGTACTGAGAAGTCTTGTGCAAACTGCCAACACTAGGGTTTTGTCTTCTCACAGGGAGGTCACAAAGCCGCTGAAGCCCCTGGGCAAAGCTGCCTCACTCTTGGTGGAGATCCTGGGGCTCCTGTGCAAAAGCAGGGTGAGTGAGGGCCTTGTAGAGGGCGTGGGGCCTCAGGCAGGCCCCCACCCCCCGCAGGCTGGGACTTCTTGGGGGGGTTCCTGAGGCCCAAGCGCCTTTGCTGGGCAAGTCCTGCTGGTGGTAGTGTCGTACAATCTTCTTCAGAGGAGGGGCTTCCTGTCTTGAGTTGTGGGCAAAACTCAAGACCTATGGTTGGTTGATTCATTCATTTATTCATTCATTTAGCTAGCCTTTTCAGAAGGTTTTTATGTACATGTTCTAGGCACTGGGGGCTCACACACAGTGGTGACTAAAACCTTAAAGCCAACTAGTTGGTCAAGAGAAAAGTAAGAAATGACAGCTTAATAAAAAGTAACAAAAAGCCATGAAATAGCATTGTTGAGACCTGGGGTGTCTGAGGAAGGTGAGCTTGCAAAGGTGTGCCTGTCTGGTGATGGTGAAAGCGAGGATGGTTTTCCTGCAAGGGTGCTGAAGCTAAGCTGCTCAGTGGCAGTTTTAGCAGGGCCTGGCAAGGGTGGGAGTGGAGAGATGGGCCATGGCCAGTGGATGAGGTTCTCAGCAGTAGCGAGAAGGGAGGATGTGCAGGCTCAGAAGAGCTCAGCCTTCTGGAGCCTGGAAGGATGAGGCTTTCGGTGGAAAGGAATTGTTCCTTCTTTTGTAACATTTTAGATAGAAATACATACCAAGAAAAGTCTACGTGGAACTATTTTATGTTTCATTGAAATGTAAGGTGCTGTAGACGGCAGCCCTTAACTGCTTATGCACTGCTAAGGATGGGAAGATGAACGAATAATGTTTAGTGGGGGTAAGATGTAAGAAAATGGGTGTGTTTAATAAACATTGTGAGCTCCAGCTCTCTTTTTAAGGCAAGTACCCTTCCTGTTTCTGTATGAGCCTTTGTAGGGTAACTAGTTGGCAGAGAAAACAGCCAAATAGCTGTGACAGAAAGCGGAGGTGCGGCAGTGGAAAGAAGGGGGAGCCTGCCTAGTGTGAGGTGGGGTCAGTGGCCAGGCTGGCCATGACGGGCCAGTGTCAAGGCGGTAAGGCTGCTTGGCCTTTTAGGAAAAATTGCTCTGGTGGTAGTTTTTGGTGAGGCTTGGTGATCTGCGTCTAGGATTTTTCAGAATGTGAGTAGGTAAACACATGTGTTGGACCCTGCCCTCTCCCGTAGGCCAGCGACTGCATGGCAGGCTGGCAAAGCACGCTGTGTGCGAGCAGAGGCCGTGGGTGAGAGTAGAACGGCGGGGTGGCTCTTGGATTTGGTTCTGTGCCTTTTGGAGGTGGAGGAGTCCTTAGGGAGTACTATAAAAGCTCCCGGCCAGCCTGTGGCTTCATAGCAGGAGCCTCTGTGTCTGGGCAAATGGCTAGCCCCTCGACAACCAGCCCCAAAGCTGGTGGTTTCAGCCCCTCACCCAGAGCCAGACACATCAGAAGAAAGGGCTGGCAATCTGCTTCCAAAAACTCCACTGTTGAAGTACTTCGAATCGGCACAGCTCTGCCCCAGCCTATATGGCTTGCCATGTGTGGAAATGAGACAGCTGCTGGTTCTGAGAGTCCTAGAGCCCGGTGGTGGGTGGGCTCTTGTGTATTTGGGTGGTTATAACGGCTGTCTGGGTTCTATGCTAGGCTGTAGGAATGGAGGGAACAAAACCGTGCCTGTCTGGTACCTCGGTGGCATCTCTACCCCCCTACAGTCAGAGGTCCGTCTTTCTGGAACTAGCGGTTGGATGACTGGTGTAGAACTCAGGTCCTTAGAAGGAGAAAGGGTTGCTGAGTAGGTTTCTGTCTTCCAGGGTCCCCAAAAGGTGGGGGCGCTGTGGCGAGAGGCTGGGCTCAGCTGGAAGGAATTTCTCCCTGAAGGCCAGGATGTCGGGGCATTCGCCGTGGAACAGGTTTGGGGCTTGCCTTCTGGGCTGGGTGTCTTCCTTTCCCTCCCTGTAGCTCTCTCAGCCCTTAGCTCTCTCGCCTGGGCGTCTCTGGTTACAGAAGGTGGAGTACACGGTGGGAGAAGAGGCCGAGGCCCCTGGCCAGAAGGCCCTGCCCTCTGAGGAGCTGAGCAGGCAGCTGGAGAAGCTGCTGAAGGAAGGCAGCAGTAATGAGCGGGTGTGTGACTGGATAGAGGTAGGTTCTCTCCCCCTGGGCTTCAGGGGGCAGGATGGGGCGCGAGAGGTATTTTTGGTGTGTGTTAGGCGGGGAGAAGTTGCTGGGTAGTGTCGGTGGTTATGCACGTACCTGAGGGAGAGAGGGAAGCAGTTGAGACCCACCCATAGGTGCCTTCAGAGGCAGGCCTGGCATTCTGCTTCCAAAGGGCCCACAGCTCTGAAACTTAAAATAGAGTACAGTTCTCTAGGCACGTGGGGCTCCGGGAGCGGGACAGATAGCAAGGGTGGATAGGTACCTGGACACATCCGAATTCATTTGTTTCTTCTGCACAGGCCAATCTGAGTGAGCAGCAGGTAGCATCCAACATACTAGTTCGAGCCCTCATGACAAGTGTCTGCTATTCCGCAATTATATGTAAGAGGGGCTAAGGAAAAGGGTGGGGTGGGACATGAGGTGAACGGGAGGGAGGGAGGTCTGTCTTGTGTCTCAGGTCTGCGCTGAGCGCATTCCCCACTTCTTCCCGTCTTCCCTTCAGTCGAGACCCCCCTCCGAGCGGATGCTGCGGTGCTGAAAGCGCGAGCAAAACTGCTCCAGAAATACCTGTGTGACGAGCAGAAGGAGCTGCAGGCGCTCTACGCCCTCCAGGCCCTTGTAGTGGCCTTAGAACAGCCTGCCAGTAAGAGCCGGATGGAGGGAGGGGCCGTCGGCGGGCAGGAGGTGGTGTGACTGCCCCACAGAGTCGGGGAACCGTCATTGAAGAATAATAGCACACACTTAGGCTCTGCTGCCCTCGCCCTTTATTTCTTGACCTGCATGTAGAGGAGCCTTGGAGGCTGGTGGGAGGGCCTGGTTGTCAGCCAGGTGCTGAGAGCACAGAGGTGGTAGGTCAGTGGTGGGCCTCTCCCTGGATCTCAGCTTGTGCTATACAGCTTGCCTACTTTGCCTCTTCAGCCCTCACAGCTGTTGTTCGGGCCCATGACACTGTCTCCCTTCTCCATATCGGGAGACTGAAGCTTGGGTCAGTGAACAAGATTCTGTTCAACAGATAACAGCTGGGCGCCAGGCCGGGGTGTCTGCAGTGACTAAGTCAAGGCACACTCCCTGTGCGCCCCGGCAGAGGCTGCTTCTGAGTCTAACTGTGGGATGGGGTTTGGAAGATGAACACGGGTGCCTTCTGGGGAAGTACATCTAGTCTGTGGTCATGATCGGGAATTACATGTGGGAGGGGGGGTCAGCATGATCCGGTGCAACAACCAGCCCTCGTGAGGCCAGCTGGGGTGAGGGCCACGCAGGGCGTGGGACCATCGGGAGAGTGTTAGGTCTTTATCCTATGGACAAAAGTAGGTCTGGATGGAATTTGCAGAGTCCAGATTTCCAGTTTGAGAGTCATCCTGGCCCTGAGTGTGTGGGGGGAGCAGTTGGTCATGTCTGAGAGGAGGCTGTGGCTGCAGCACAGCCCATTGGGAGCTGCTGGCCGTGGCTGGAAGTAGGCGAGCTGGGAAATGGAACGCAATCTTTAGTGGCCTGACAGGGTGAGTTGGCTGGTGAGGAATTAATTAGTCAAGACCAACTCCCCAGGTGGGTTCTGCAGGTGAAGCCATCTGGTGGCACCAGTCACAAGATGAGTGTGGTCCTAATGGGTCTGTGGTCCCTTCGGAGTCAGGGGTCAGAGATGTCAAGTAGGCATTGCTACAGTTGGATACTTGGGTGCCTGGGGAGGAGGAAGACTGTGGGTTCATATGCTGGCATCGTATGTATTTGTGACAAGGGAATATTGAGTTGTCTTGGAAGAGTAATGAATGCCTTGGGACAGAGCCCTGAGGAGGCTGAGGACCCAGTGTGCAGAGCATTGGGCAGGGGTGGGGGTGGGGCAATACGTGAAGGACAGCGCCATGTCAGCTGAGGGAAATACTAATGCTAGCTGCTGCTTGTGTGTTCCCTAGGCACAGACTTGAAAGTGTGGAAAGATGAAAGTCAAGAAGAGTATTTTGGGTGCAGCATGGCGCAGAATGTGGATAGGAAAGACAGGAGTCCTTGAATGAGCCTGGCACAAAGAGCAGTCAGTCTCGGCCAGATCTTACAGAGATGGTGGCTGAAGGTGGAGGGCCTTGGTGTGATTAGAGGGCAGAGTAGATTGTGGTTAGTGTGGTGTCCCCAGGGTAGGTGAGGGAGCCCTGGGGTGGAGTGGTTACGGGTCGGGGTGCTAACTGCAAGGTTCGCACTTCAAAACCACCAGCCGCTCTGTGGGAAAAAGATAAGGCTATGGTTTGGAACCAACTCTGGCACCTAACAACAGGGCGGGTAGGCATGAGTTTGAGGTAAATGAAGGCTTTAGGAAGCTGCTGTGGACGGGAGGGTAGATGTGCCCCATGCAACACTCTGGCTATGGCTCAGTGTGGACTGCAGCTAGATCTGTGTGTATTTCACCTTTCCCGCAGTTTTAGGAATATAAAGTTTCGTTTGGAAAGTAGCACAGTACACTGATGAATGAATGGAATGGCTTGTGTTCAGGGGGCTACGGGACAAATACCTTGGAAGGCCTCTGGGGGGGAGGGGGGTGGGCGGAGAACAGGTCAGCGCAGGTTGTCCTGAAGGACTGCCCGAGGACAGATGAGGAAGCCAACGGTGGTCCTTGTGATGGATGTCGCCCATGTAGAAGTCCATCCAGATACTGGGAACAGGAGAGGGGTGGTAAGGAGGTGAACATTAGGATGAAGAGTTGGCTGAGGCTTAGTCTGTTTGCAGACAAGAGGCCCTTTCAGGTTAGACCCTCGGCTTTTGCGAGTGAGATGTGGAGCTTTTGTGAATATAGGATGCATGGTTTTGAAGTTTTTTTTCCACATACTGTGAGTTGAATGACGTTTTCGGAACAAGTTAACTTTCCATTCAACAATTCATTTCCTCGTGTTGCGGTACCTCCTCCCTCCCTGACCCTTCTGAACGGAATTTCCTGAGGTGTGCACACGTTTCTGGTGTTTCTGTTGCCTTTACAGACCTGTCTCGGTTGCCTGGAAAATTGAGTTCAGTTCCTGACCTCTGAAGGGTGATTAAGGCTTTAGTTTTTTTGGGTGTTTTTTTTTTTTTAGGGTTTTAGGCTTGGGGGCTCAACCAGTCGTGATCTGAATTGTAAGCCTCATCTTTTTTAGAATTGTGAGTTTGGTCCCACTCCATCCAGAACGTGAGGTGTGATCCTTATCAGTCGGCAGCAGGGGTAGCTGGGCATCAGCTAGTTCTGATCTCGGGTCATGGAGTCGGGTCCTAGAGTCCATTAGTCCTTTGGGCTAATTGTTCCTGTGCATCTTTGGTTTGTTTTACTTCTTCCCCCTTCTGGGTGGAGGATAGACCAATAATAATTCTTTTCTTTTGTAAATCAATCATTCTTAGGCTGTAGTCTGTCACTTGCCCCTCTTGAGCATGGAGGTTAGAGCAGCAGAGAGGAGGCGGCTAGGTGGGGTTGTCACACTGTCCACATGGCCGAATGACTCACTCTTGCACATGGGGCTCTGGGATCATGAGATTAGCTTTGCTGAGACTTAGTCACTTGAAGAATGGTCAGACCCATAAATACTGACCGTGCCAGTGGGTCAGGTCCTGTAACTGGAGCTTTTTACCTCCATTCCTTGGGAAAGAGCTAGGGGACAGGATGGGCAGCTCTAGCGGCTGCCTGTAACCCTTTCCTGCTTGTTCGCAGACTTGCTTCGGATGTTCTTTGACACGCTCTACGACGAGGACGTGGTGAAGGAGGAAGCTTTCTACAGCTGGGAGAGTAGCAAGGACCCTGCTGAGCAGCAGGGCAAGGGCGTGGCCCTTAAATCTGTCACAGCCTTCTTCAAGTGGCTTCGTGAGGCTGAGGAGGAGGAGTCCGACCACAACTGAGGGCGGGTGGGGCTGGGGACATGGAGCCCCATGGACACGAGGATGGCCCAGCCAGCTGCCCGGACTGCAAGGGGGTGGCAGCGGTGGCAGCGGCAGTGGGTGCCTGTAGTGCGGTGTGTCTGAGCTAATAAAGTGGCTGAAGAGGCAGGATGGCTTGGGGGCTGCCTGTGGGCCCCCCTCCAGGATGCTGCCCGGTGTCCCTTTCCTCCCCCTGGGGCACAGAGATATATTATATATAAAGTCTTGAAATTTAGTGTGTCTTGGGGGGAGGGGCACCACCGCCTGCCCCTGGGGTCCTTTTTTATTTTCTGAAAATCACTCTTGGGACGGCCGTCCTCGCTGCTGGGGGCATATGCCCCAGCCCCCGCACCACCCCTGCTGCTGCCTGGGCAGGGGTAAGGGGGGCACGGTGCCTGTAATTATTAAAACATGAATTCAATTACGCTCACGCCTCTGCTTTATCATCAACTGCGCCTTCCCAAGGTCTGGCTAGGTGGCCCGCCCTCCAGAGCTGGCACTGTAGCACTCTGGCTGGCTGTGGCCAGGGACCCCTCTGGCCTCTAACCCTGTCCAGGGTGGGAGGGGTGGACCCTCAGGGTGGGCATGAGGAGAGGGAACCCTCCTGGTTAGGAAGGGGAGGGGAGACAACCCTGGTTCTCTTGCTTACAGACTAATAAGGGGGTCCTATCTGGAAGCCAGGGGTCGCAGGTGAAGCTGGTGGGAGAGGCTGCCTTCTTGTACTGTGGCCGGGTGGCGCAGGCCCCTCTAGCGTTTCGTCAGGGTCCCCCCGCAACCCTGACTCAGGACCGCATATTGTGGTCCGGGCCTTAGGCCGCTCCTGCGTGGTCGTGACGTCGCGTCCGCCCCGCCCGCTAAGTGGTGACGGCAGTGGTCACGCCCCCGCGTTTACGTCACCGGCCCGTTTCCCTCTCCCGGGAACGGCGGCGGACTCTCGGCTCCCACCCACCCCCCTCCCCTCCCGGGTGGTGGCCACGGCCTGGCCCTCTGCGAGGCGATGGCCCGGGCCCCGAGCGCCGGCTAGCGTGCCTGGAAATCGGCCATGGGTTGTGTCGGCTCTCGGAGCCCTGCACGTCAGGGTAAGAAGCGGAGGCCGGGCACCGGCCGGGGAGTCGGGCTTCTGCCGCTGGGTGCGCGGACTGCGGATGGGTGGGGGCCCTGAGGCGGGGGTCGGTGTTGCGAGAGGGAGGAGCCTGCACTCGAGAGGCGGGTCCGACAGGAGGAGGGAGCGGGGATGAGCGGGGAGGGGGCTAGACCGATCGGGTTCCTTGCCTGCCTCTGGGCTTTGCAGGGCGGTCTCCTGGCCTCGGCTTCCGCCTGCATCCTGTGGCCCAGCGTGGCTAGGGGTGCCCAGCCTTGGGAAGGGCCGGTCAACCCGATGCGACGCCCTCACTCTGTAGCCCTCGGCGGCTGGCGTTCCACGCCCACGCCCACTCTCCCCCCACAATACTTCCCTCCCGGCCCTGGGAGTGGCCCTTTGCTGGGAAGCTGCCTCTTAGCTGTGTGTACCCTCATCCCTGGAAGGCAGTGGGGAGGCCGCGAACCCAGGTCGACACCTAACCACAGGTTTTGTCTCATACGGCTCTTTGGAGTCAGCTGGTTGGTGAAGTCAGCTGATAAGACTGGGACCCCAGTTGGGGCACCTGTGAGCACCTAATCACCCCTCGCTGCAGACAACTGCTCGAATCCCCCTCACGCCCCTCAAAAACAAAAACAAACGGCCCTGCCAAAAAGAGAGGCCATTCATCCCGGTGGGCACCTTTCCCACACCTGCTGACCCCTGCCTGAGCCTCACTTTCTCTGGATGGTGATGCAGGCTGGGGGCTGGCCGTAGTCTAACTGTTTGAAACATCTGCTAGTTTCTTTTAGTGTCCTGAATATCTCCGATCCTAAAGCCAGGCGGATTTGTGACACAGGGCTGTGTATGGAATGAGTCCCCAGCCTTCAGGGCAGGTGGTCAAGTGCTTGTTATGTGAGGTTCTCTGGAGCTAAGACTCTGGCTGAGATGTGTACTTCCCTTGGGTGCCTGTGGGGAATTCTGTGATTTGTAGCCCTAAAATAACATGTCTATTGAACTGAGACACTGACTGATCTGATATTGCTGGCCCTGCTAAGACTCAGGAAGGCATCCCCCCCTCCTATGTCAGGAAAGAGTTTGGCTGACCCCAGGACTGGCTGGAAGAACCCTGATTAGCAATCAGCTGTGGGCCAGGGATGACCTGTAACCTCATGTCTTCCTTCTGGTTGGTAGCATTTCTGGGGACCACCAGCTGGCTGAGGCTCAGGGACAGAGAAGGCTGCTCCAGCTAAAGGTCAGTTGTGATGTGCATTGCCCACTGGCACTGTCTAGGTGATGGGCCTCAGCTCCCGGAGCCCCAGAGAGCGCATTCGGGCCCCTCACTCCCCCACCTTCTTGAAGCCATGAGGCAAGAATGTTCTCCTTATGTGACTAGGCAAAAGTTCCAAGTGGGGAGGGGACTGTCTCAGCATCCGGAGCCAAAACAGGAATAGAACTGGGAGCTGAGCCTGGAGTGGTTCTGGGCTTTTGCTTCTCGGCACCAACACAGCCAGTATGCCTATGATTTCTGTGCTGGGCAAAATGTTTGTGTGGCAGCGTGATGGGCCTGGAGGACGATGGACTTGTCAGACAAATCGCAGAGGTGAGACCAGGGACCAGAGCTGTGATCCAGGAGGTGATGGGGTGAGCTCAGGCGGCCAGAGGAAAATTACTCAGGCGTGGACCTTGAGAGCCAGGCAGAAGCTGAGAAAAGGGGCCTGGGGTCAGAGAGAGCAGCAGGAAGAGGCTGGGGGTCGGGGGGACATCGAGGGAACAGCAGAAATACCTGGGCTTGTCACTAAAGATGAGTAAAGAGCTGCGTTCCCCGCTGAGGCTGGTGCGGGGAAGGAACTGAGGCAGCCAACCTGCCAGCGATCCAGGGTGTCCGGTGGCGCAGGGGGGACGGGGACGTGGAAACCTGGGGAAGAGTCAGAATTTTTCCAACTTTAGGTTTTTGTTTTTACTTTTGGGATTTTGATGATAAAATACATCCGGAAGGGGAAAGTGGTCAGTGGGCTGCAAGAGAATGGCCCTTGGGGCCCAAGGGTGGGGCTTCGTGCTAGGGGCTTTCAGAGAGGTGAGCACCAAGGGGTCCTTGGTAGTCTGGGAGGTGGGGGAGGGGTTAAAGAGATGCGATAGGGCCACCCTGAATGAAAATGGGGAGGGTCGTCTTGGCAGAAGTGGGACCTCTGCTAAACAGCTCCTCCCTCCCCTCCCCCAGCAGCCTTGGACCCCGCGTGGGCTGTGGAGTGGATCGAACTTCCTAGAGGCCTCTCTCTAACCTCCTTGGGATCTGCTCGGACCCTTCGAGGCTGGAGCCGGTCCTCCCGTCCTTCCTCCTCCTCCGTGGACAGCCAGGACTTGTCAGAGGTGCTGAGCCCCTGGGGTTGGGGGCTGGGGAGGGGGCCGGGAGATGGCATTCACATAAAGGGGATCTGTATGTCTGTATCCCCACCCCCGCCTCACCACCCTGCTTCTGGCTCCTTTTTCCTGCGAGCGGAGGCGCTATCCGGCCGGCTGGGCCCCAAGGCCGCCCCCGCCCGGTCTGCTCAGCTCGGCGCTGTGCCAGCGGGCGGGCCGGCTCGCGCCGGTGGCGCTGACGTCAGCTCATCCCGGGCCGTATCCCGGGAGACCCTGTTGCATGGTGATGGGTTGCCAGGGAGACACACACCTTTTCGCTGGGCCTCGGCCGCAGCTGCGCGAAGCACGGGCACGGATGGCGGCGGTTCGGGGGAGTGGAGGGTGGGAGGGAGGGCGAGCGTGCTGGGGAACACCCAGCAAGTGCTCCTCCCGCCTGGCCTGGCAGGAAGCCACCGGCGCCACCCTGGGGGCCCTGCCCCTCAGGTACTGAAGGGGAGGACTGGGCAGGCAGGAGGCCCCGGAACCGGCGGAGCCCCTGCCTGTGGGAGGCGGGAATGCAGCTAGGAGAGCTGGGGAGGGGGCTGTGCCGCAGATGAGAGAATGAATGTTCCGGTGGAACTGGCTTGGGAGCTTTGAACCAGGTGCAGGGTGGCGAGCAGAATCCAGGTGAACCAGACCCAGGCGCTGTGTGGGGCTGTGGGGGAGGGGAGGGGCTTATGGAGGGCTCAGGGAAGGAGGGTAAACTGGGCTGAAAGCATTATTCTGGGTGAAGGCCCTGGAGTCAGACCTGAAATGGCGGGGAGCATTTTGACCGGCTAGCACCCAGGGGTCCCTGGACCTGCAGGCCTGAGGGCCACTGGGGGTGGAGGAATGGCTTCATTGGATGGAGGTGATCAGTAATGGATTGGCCAGGTGACCGGGGAGCGGTTAGGGGCCTCACAGAGTGGGGGCCTTGAGGGCCTGGATGTGAAGCCTGCACTTGCCTCCTTGGGCAGCCGGGGAGCCCTAAAAGGATTTGAAATGAAGACCTGCTGTGACTGGTGGGCACCCCAGGAAAATGACTTGTTGACAGTCCTATGGACCTGCTTCCTTCATTCAGCCTGGGCGTTTGAGGAATTTACCCTGTGCCAGGCCCGGAGCTAACCCCCCAGGAGCAGCGGCCTGAACAGATAGAGGATCAGCGCGAAACAAGAACATTCAGGAGACAGACACGCATGCACACTCCACACTGTGATTGTGACTGACTGTGACAGAGGCCCTGCGCGGGAGCAGGATGCTGTGGTGCAGGGAGATTTATGAGAGGTGGCCCACTGGGAGGGAAGGCTCCCCCCCCACTCTGAGCACTGCTGGGGGTAGGGTTTCAGCCAAGGCCTGAGGGGTGGGAG
This sequence comes from Echinops telfairi, assembly GCF_000313985.2. Taxonomy (NCBI): domain Eukaryota; kingdom Metazoa; phylum Chordata; class Mammalia; order Afrosoricida; family Tenrecidae; genus Echinops; species Echinops telfairi. The sequence goes on along the minus strand of NW_022111307.1, from coordinate 8,110,500 downwards.
GCACCTTGGGAGGTGGGGAGAAAGGGACTCAGTGGGGAGTGTGTGTCCCATTGTGCACAGCATTCTGGGTTGAGAAAATAGGAGGGGGCTGGGGGCCCATGTGGGCTAATCTGCAGAAGGGCAGTGACAATGAGAGTAAAAAGGGGGAGAGTAGCGCCCCCAAAGTTTGGAGGTACAGTCAGTCTTAACAACAGCTAGGGGCAAGCCAGGCCTAGGGGAGGACTCACTGAATGCCAGGATGTGGAGCCAGGGTGAACTGGAGGTCGGATGGTGAAGCTGTGTCAGCAGGTGGGGAGCAGGCCCAGATTCGGGGATAAGGCGGTGGGCTTGGTTTGGGCCATGTTGTGTGTGGGTGTGGGACTGCAGTAGGTGATCTGGGACCATCTAGGATTTGGGTCTGAAGACGGAGAGGAAGAGAGGACTTTCAGGAAGTCCCTGTGCCAGCCCCGTCTCCTCCTCCTTTCCCTATCCTCAGATGCCTCCCTCTGACTGGCATCTAGGAGCAGGGAAGGTGGAGGGTTAATGGCAAGTCTCCATTGTTTCCTGGGAAGACAGGGTCTTCAGAGAGGTCACACCCGAGTGTGGTGGACTGGTCTGAGCTTTTTACCTAACTCTTAACATTTTCTGGCAACCTCTGGCCACTGTGTGTTACCCTGGTATTCCTCCCCAGGTCTCAGCTCCCCATACTGGGGGGTGGGGGGCTGGAGGGGGGAGCTCACTGCTATCAGAGGGGCACTGACCTTCTGGTGACTGCCACTCAAGGTGAATGTTGGAGACACAGTCGCGATGCTGCCCAAGCCCCGGAGAGCCCTAACTATCCAGGAGATCGCTGCGCTGGCCAGATCCTCCCTGCACGGTATGCTGCCCCAGGCCCTGCCTGCCACTCTGTGCTGTCTCTTGCCTTCTTTCTCCCATGCCCCTTGTGACTGTAGCAGATGGCCTCTTGTTGGGATCTCCTGTCTCCCTTCCTTTCTCTGATGAATTGGACCCCTTTCATTCACCCTAAAGCTCATGTGGACCCTAAGTGCCACCACCGGGCGGGCAGTTAGGTATCCACAGCCCATGCCCTTACCAGGCTTCTTCACTCTGCCCCCCCCGCCCCGCCCCCCCAGGCATTTCTCAGGTGGTGAAGGACCACGTGACCAAGCCCACCGCCATGGCCCAGGGCCGAGTGGCTCACCTCATTGAGTGGAAGGGCTGGAGCAAGCCCAGTGACTCCCCCGCTGCCCTGGAATCAGCTTTTTCCTCCTACTCGGACCTCACTGAGGGCGAGCAAGAGGCACGCTTTGCAGCAGGTGGGTGATCAGCCACACCTCACGTGGTCACTGGGGCCTGTGAGGGGCGGAGAGACACTCCCCCACTTCCCTTCCCCGCCCTCTCTCCCACCCACACGCTGAGCCCTAATCTTAGCCGACCTGTGCCCATGATTCCGGGTCCTCCCCTCAGGAGTGGCTGAGCAGTTTGCCATCGCAGAAGCCAAGCTCCGGGCCTGGTCTTCGGTGGACGGAGAGGACTCCACAGATGAATCCTATGATGAGGACTTCCCTGGGGGCACGGACACAGGTGAGGGGCCATCCCTTACTAGTGCTGCCAACTAGGGTGGAATTGCCTGCTAGGTGCTGGGGTTCCAAGCTGCAAGCTGCACCCAGTATCCGCCAAGCCTTTGAAGGGGTAGGGGAGAGAGGCTGACTGTCAGGCAGTCTTCGACAGCCCAGGGACAGGAGGGTGGTGTCCACCCTCACAGGACTGGAAGAGGAGTGGTGCCTGGTGCCTTTCCTCGGGGTAGGTCGAGAGGGCCAGTCTGTGCCATGCTCCGGCCTGCCGGCACAGAGGAAGGAGCTTTGGTGCAGCAGGCAGGGCAAACAGCAAAGCCTGCTGAGCCTGGAGCAGCCCTGGCTCGGCTTCCTCTGAGTCCTGAGTCCTGGCCTTCCAGCTGAGCCCTGCCTGTGGGCCCTTCTCTGGGCCTGTGTCTGGAGAGGGGACCCTGTGGGGCTGAGTGCAGCTGTACAGCCCTCCTTTCATGTCCCCCGCCCACCACGTGGCTGACTCTCTGTACAGTCAGCCTCTTTGGGCCCTTCCCTGTCTTTG
>NW_022111307.1:8092244-8108271 GCF_000313985.2 Echinops telfairi | reverse complement strand
TGCTGCTGCTGCCACTGTCCAGGGCCAAGCGGAGCCTTGAAACCACCTGTGTTTTTGAGTTCCAGACCTGCTTTGACCCCTGGGCTAACACCCACTCACGTTGATCTCAGACCAGTATGAGCCCACGGAGGATCTGTGCGCATCTTAGCAAAAGGCCCCTTTCCTCTGGGCAGTGGGGCCCTGTGCTTGGTGAGCAGACGGGGGGTGGGGGGGCTGCCTCGCAGAGGGTCTTCTTGTGCAGTGAGCAGCGTGGGAAACCGCGTGCGGTGGCCCTGCGTTTATTGCTGGCTCACTGTGTGCCACATTGTGTGCTGCCAGCGACCCCGTACAGTAGGTGCTGTTCGAATGCCCAATTCACCACTAAAGCAACTGAGGCCCCGAGAGGCTTAAAGACTTGCCCGAGGTTACCCACTCTACCCCAAGTGCCATGAGGGAGGGCAGAGGCTGGGGCCGGGGGTGGTGGTGCAGTGGGGTTGGAGGCATGCCGCTGGTAGGAGCAGGGCCAGCAGAACTGCCCTCTCTCCTCTCCTCTCCTCTCCTCTCCATCAGACATATCTGGGCAGCTGCCCCTGGGACCCCACCTCCAGGACCTCTTCTGTGGCCGGCGCTTCTCTCGGCCCATGCGCCAGGGCTCGGTGGAGCCTGAGAGCGACTGCTCACAGACCGTTTCCCCAGACACCCTGTGCTCCAGTCTTTGCAGCCTGGAGGATGGGTTGCTGGGCTCCCCTGCCCGGCTGGCCTCCCAGCTGCTGGGCGAGGAGCTGCTCCTTGCCAAACTGCCCTCTAGCCGGGAAAGTGCCTTCGGCAGCCTGGGCCCACTGGAGGCCCAGGACTCGCTCTACGACTCGCCGCTCACGGAGCCCTGCCTTTCCCCTGCCGAGGAGGAGCCGCCGGCGCCCTACGCAGACTGCCAGCCGCTCTGCCCGATGCCAGTGGGCAGCTGGGAACAGCAGCGGCAAGCCTCTGACGTGGCCTCTTCTGGGGTGGTGTCTTTAGAAGAGGAGGCAGAGCCTGAGGAACAGTGACCCAGATCCTGCCTGGTGGTGGCATGCGTCCCCTGGCTGCTGCTGGGGACAGAGCCTCCATGCCCAAGTGCGGGCACAGGCTCCCAGCAGAGCTCTGCAGCCCAAGGGCTGCTGGGAGCACTCAGTCCTCCGTTGTGTGTTTTGCATGAAAGTGTTTGGAGAGGAGGCAGGGCCCAGGCTGGGGGGTGCATGTCCTGCCCCGACTCCGGGGGCTTGCCGGGGGTTGCCCGGGGCCCCTGGGGCATGGCTACAGCTGTGGCAGACAGTGATGTTCATGTTTTCAAATCAAAACCTCCACACGCACATTTCCTCCTTGGATGACGTGAACTCCTGCGGGGATTTTTGTGACTGGGTTGTGTGGCCCACTGGAGTGGGGGAGCCTCCCCCCCCCCTCCCCACGCCTCTTCTCTGCTCTGACCTTCCCTCCAAGTCCCTGTGCTGTGCTTGGTTAGAATCATCCTCACCCCGGGGTGGGGGCTGGCTCCTGTGCCCTCCCAGAGCCTGCGGACTGAGCTCGTCCCCACCCCTGCTCAGCTGGGTTTGTGCAGTGCTTCACCTCTCCACAGGCTCTAAATCGCCTTTCTTCCTGAGGCGGCAGGGCCTCTCTGGGAGGCGTTGGAACGGTTCAAGCAAGTAGCCTTTTCCCGGGCCCTGTCTGGCCCTGCTGGAGGGTCAGAGGACGTGTGGGCGGGATCCTGGCAGGCGCGCCCATTCCCCTGGAGCCCTCTTTGTGGGTGCAGTCAGAAGCCGGGTTGGGGTGGCCCTGGTTGCTGCTACGCAACGATTACAGGACTGTCCTCCCAGCAAAGGCCACAAGGGGGCTCCGGGCGCTGCCGCTGGCTGCCCCAGGTAGGATTTGTGCCAATGTGGGAACCATGAGGGAATGGCCCTCCTTGGGGAGGGAGGGGGCTGTGGGAGCCCCTGCCCCAGCCGTGCTGGGGATTTTTCTGGCTGTGGGTAGAGCCTTGTGAGCGCTGGCACGTGAGAGGGCCCAGGATCAGAGGGGGAGGGCCGGCGAGCGGCATAGGCACTCTCTATGTAAGTGGCTCATTAGGTGTTTATTTTGTTCTATTTAAGAATTTGTTTTATTAAATTAATATAAAAATCTTTATAAATCTCTATATACATATGGTCATTGGAGGTTCCAGTATAAACCCATCTTGGTTCTACCCTTCTTCCCCCATAGGGGGGTGAGCAGGGTCAAGTCGCCACCCCCCCATGCCCTACAGGCAATGTTGGTCTGCTGTTTCTGGGGGGGTGGCTATGGTTCAGGTTCCAGGTAGGATGGACCGGAAGAGGCACGTGGCCCTGAGCTGCCTCGGGTGTCCCCAGGGCAGAGGGACAGTGAGGGCTACAGCCCTGGCCCTCAGGGCTTTACTGGCACTTGTCATCGCTGTCAGAAGGGCTGCCCTCCCGGGGGAGGCCATGACGGGCACGGGGCCCCCACAGTGCATGCACCTCTGTGGTCTCTGTGTCACTGCTGCTGGTGGTGCTGTCGCGGAAGCTCGCCAGGGGAGGCCGGACTTTGACGCCCTGGGCTGTGACGGAGCCCTCGATGGCTTTCCGGAGCTGGAGGAGTGAGAGGGCCGGGTGGGCGTCTGGGCTCGGCGTCTCCCGGGGCTGGGAGGTGGGGTAAGCTGGCCAGTAAGCATCGGGACTTTGGGGGCCACTGCTAGCTCACCTCCTTCAGCGTGACAATGCCAATGAGTCGGCCAATACTGGTGACATACGCGTGGTCTACTCCCAGCAGAGAGAAGATGGTGTGAGTCTGCAGGAGGGAAGAAGAGGCAGGGCTATGTGTGAGGGGGCATCGCTGAGCTACAGGCAGGCCGGGGGAGGGGGGGGGGCACCACACATGGTGGGGCAAGGGACAGGACCACCAGAGGGAAAGCAACACGGATGACCGTGACCAGGTCTGGACAACTGCATTAGCTGCTGGACAAGGAGGAAGGGGAAGGCGTCCCCCTCCCTCCCTCCCTCGTCAAACAGGAGGACGCTGCTGCTCAAATCAGACCTCGGATGGGCTCTGCGGCGGCCCGTAGCTGTCTGACGTTACTTAATTCCAACACTGTCCTGACAGGACAGTATCCCTCGAGGTAGCATTGTGACACTGCATTGCGCTCCACGTCATGAGCACACGGTCGTGCAGCCCTGGCAGCCGTGCACCACTCTGGCCCTCCAGGGCAGACAGCCCAGCAGCCTCCAGGTGCCCGGAGGAGGCCTCCCACTCCCCTTGGGGGCCCTGGACCCTGAATTCAGTGCCTATTGCCCACTACTTTCCAGTGGTTGACAGAATAAGCCCCACTGGCCCTTATTCGCTGGCCGGCTGGCCAGTTTAGATCTCTCTCAGGGACCAACAGCTCATCTTGCCTGAAGCAGGCTACAGCTCTCATGGTCCTTTCTACTCCCCCGCTTGCTCTGGTTTGGCTCTGCCCCCAAGCTTTCAGATGCCATCACCAAGGGTTCAGAGACTGCCAGCCAGTTCCCTGAGTGCTGGAAGTAGATTTTCCTGAACCAGATGTCTTTAAAACACACACACACACACACTCACTCACTCTCTCTCATACCCCAAGTCAGTGGTTCCTGGAATTTTGGAGGTTGGAATGTCTCTTATCTCCCTGTTCAAGATTGTGCCTTGGGCTGATGTCTGAATTGAAATGGGCATCGATAACCTGGTTCCTTGCATATCAAGCACTCAGAAATAATTTTAGTTGCATGTCTTCTCATTCACCTGCCTAGTTTTACCTTAAGGAAGGGATTGCCAGAACTTTCCAAACTTTCTCCACTGCAGGGCCTGACGACTTGGAAGGGGCTAGAAGTTCAAATTCTTCAGAGCAAGCTCTCCCACACTTGTTCATACACTTAGAATTATGTGTGGTCAGCAAGTGCCTGGGATCAAAGCCCATGACTCCTAGCTTTAGACAGGAGTGCCTATTAGAAGATTGCCTGTTTAATATGTCAAATTAGCCTTCTCAGCTTCTTCCAAGGATCCTATGAACTAGTTCTGCTGAATTTCTCCCCCCACCACCCAACAATCTCAACCTGAGTGAGTTACATATGGTGGCCCTGGTGGTGAAGTGGTTAAGCAGTTGGCTGCTTATTGGAAGGGCAGCAGTTAGAGTCCACCAGGAACACATGTGCCAGCCACCAGCCAGCATCCGTAGACACAGCCTTGGGAACCTTACCCGGCACTCTCCTGTTTGACGGCATTGCTGAGTCAGAAAGGATGGCAATTTTGGCCATCCTTTGCAGAAGGGCTGCAAACTGTTAAGGCAGTGCTCACCAGAGTCAGGGTCACACTGGCTAAGGGCCCTTCTGCTTCCCGTCTTCCTTTCATCCAGCTGGACTCTGCCATCCTCTCGCTCGCTCTCTAACCCGGCTCCCTAGAATGGCCTGTCTGTCCAGCCTCAGGTCCCACCATGCACCCCAGGTTCGACACACACACACCCAGCCATCCATTTCTGAAAACGTCCATTTAGTGTACAACTGTAGCCCTTCCCCCATGGCACCATTTTCTAAAGTTCCACCAACCCATAACTCTTCTGACCCCTCGTCTTAAAACCCAACCCAACCCAACCTCACTTGTCCAGCCTCCAAGCTGGGAGCCGCCCTCTCCCTGTCCTCAGCACTGTGGACTTGTCTCTGCTTTCAGACTGGATGCACAGTGACCCTGCAATGGAGCACCAGGCTTGGTGCAGCGGTCTCTCTGCCCGGGTGGCACTGAGTCCCTCGAGGGCAGGGGTAGCCTCTTCCATCCTTCGTTGTTCATCTCTCGCCGTAGCAGTCGATAAGATGCCACGGACCTGGATTCATAAGAACCAATGCCTTCCGTCCTCACAAACACCCGTGAAGCCGTCCTTGTTGAGCTGCTCTGACCCTGTGGCCCTGTAATCAACAAAGTGAGCCCACTGCCCAGCCCTGTGCTAGCCTCACCACTGTCCTGTGGGGGCTCACTGGCAGTTACTGTGTTGAGACGGCTTATGGGAGGTCTTCCTCTACCTCACTGCCCCTCTACCAAGTTACGATGTCCTTTCCCAGGGTCTGGTCTCTCCTGATAACATATCTGAAGCATGTGAGTCGAAATCTCACCATCCTTGCTTCTGCGGAGCATTCCAGCTGCACTTCTTCCGAGACAAACAGATGCCTGTTCTTTGGGCAGTGCTTTCAGTAGCGTTTGCCAGCCCCAAGGTTCAAGTGCATCGAGTCCTCAGTCTCCCTTTTTCAGCGTCTAACCTTCACCTGCATGTGAGGTCATTGAAGATACCATGGCTTGGGTCAGGCGCACCTTAGTCCTCCAAGTGCCATCCCTGCTTTTCCACACTTTATAAAGAGGTCCCGGGCAGCAGATTTACCCAATGCGCGGCATCGTTTGGTCTCTTGACTACTGCTTCCAATCTATACCTATGAGGTAGGGATGATTATTATCTTGATTTTACAGATAAGTGAAGCAGAGAGGCCAGCCAAAGACTTGACCAAGGTCTCACAGCTGGCAAACATTGCAGAGCCAGGGATTAGCCCGGCCAGTGTGGGCCTCAGGCTGGCATTCCTAGGTCCCCCGTCTCTTTCTCCAGATGCATCAGGTGATCTTTTCCAGCTGCAGAGGCAATTAGGGAAATTGTCTCCAATGTACTCTCCTCCCTTCTCCTGAACTTAGTGGATGACTGCTTATGGGCCCCTCAGGCCTGCAAGGAAGGACATTTTGAATTCTGATCTTCGGTGTTCTTATCGCCTCCAGTTCTTGGTCCTTTTGTTAGTCGGTCTGTCAAAGGCTGCCTCTCTGATTTGTAAGCTTCTAACAAACACCTGCTTTGTTCTTCTCCGCTTTAATTTAATTAGACACCCGGGAGTCCGTTGGTGGCCCTCACGTTTCTCGGGCTTGAGAACAGTGAATTGGCAGGGAGAGGACAGCCTGGCCTTCTGAACGAACTCTGGGATCGGGGCCAGAAGCGCTGGGCTCTGGGCCTGTAACTGCTGTACAGATGCCGGCAAGCGACCTCTTCAACCGCATGCCTCAGTTTCCCCAGGCAGACTGTCCAGGCCTGGTTCTACCGCTGGACAGCTCTGGATCTCAACGTCCTCATCTGTATAAGTTGGAAGAACTCAGTATCGTGTCTAGTGGTTTTGAGGAGTAAAGCCTACGTGGGAAGGGCTTAGTGCAGGGCCCGGCACATAGCAAGCACTCAGAAAAACAAAACAAAACAACAACAAACAACGCTGTCAGCAGTCGCAGCAATGCAGGTCTTCCCTTGCCCTTGTGCTTATGGATACATTGTTCTCAGGCCCTATCTACCTACTTTGGTCGAAGGTTTTTCTCCAAAGGCGAGTAGGACATTTCTATCTTACCTCTTGACCTTTTGTTTCTCTTTTGTCCCGTATCCCCCTTGACTCAGCCCCTGTGTGCCCTGTTGCTGTGCCCTGCTGCCTAGTAGAGCTGTACCTGCCAGGGGGCGAAAGCTGAGCTGTGGACCTTGGGAGCGTTCAGCCTCTGTCCCCTTTGCCACTGTGTGAAGTCTGGCCAGTTCTGACTGCAGCACCTCCGGAGCCCTCCTGCTGGCCTGCCAGACCTGCCCGCCCTGCCCCCTCCACCCAGAGAGGCCTGACACAGCCAGCCCTCTGCAGAGCTCTCTCCCCTTTTTGGGGATCGGTCTCCCGCCCCACCTGCCTGTCCCCACGTTCTCCACGCACTCCGTGTGGTGTGGTCCCCTCTGAAAAGGCGGCTGAGCCCTGCCGCTGGGCTTCCTGTCCCTCTGTGCTTTCCTCTGGCCCACATTAAGTGCAGACTTTCTGGGGTTCGACATTCGAGGCCCCACTGGGCGTTTCTCACCTTTGTTTATCTCTTCTCTGCAGTGCCCTTACCCGGACTTGGGAGTTGGTTAGCTTGTTTATTAGATTTTCTTATCCGGCCTGTTTCTCACCCACACTCCTACCCCCACCCTCCACCCCCGTTTCCAGCGTGGGTGTCTCAGTCTTGTTGGGCTCTGGCAGCCTCCTGCCTAGCTCTGACCCTGGCCCTGCCTCTGGCTTCCACCCAGTTCAAGCCCAGCCTTTGTTGCGTTTGGTCCAGAGTTCCCAGGGGCCAGGGCTGAGCAGAGGAAAACTGATGCCTGGCCCGGCTGGAGAGCAGGAAGAGGGGAAGGAAGGGGCCCCCCACTCCCGGCCTCCAGCCTCCAGTCTGTGCAGCTGTTCTTAAAGCAGGGTCGCTGAGAAACAGCTCAGCTCCGAGTCCCCACGCCGCACCTCGGTCCTTCCTCCCTGGCGCTCTGCCAGCCGGGTGCCCAGGCCAGGGCTCTACCTTGTGCAGGGAGGTCCGCTCCACCAGCTGGAAGGGCGCGGGGTCGATTTTGCAGTCACTGAAGTTGACAGGCTCATCCAGCTGCTGTTCCTCCCACTCCAGGATCTGGGGGTAAAGCGAGTAGAAAGGGGAGGGAGGTGGTGGCCTGCCCATTGTCCTCCATGGTCCCTCCTCCCATGGGTGCAGCAGCCACGATGAGGGCTGGACACACCCGGGGGCAAACGGTCCAGAGTCCAGTCACACCTTACCTCCTGAGGGGTCATCTCGCTGTCCAGGTCTGAGTCACTCTACAGGAAGGGGGCCGGCATGAGTGGCTGGGTCTGGCCTAGAGCCCACTGCCCGCCATCCCTGTGCAATGCCCCTGGACAACAGGGAGAGACGGGCACATACCGCCAGGGAGATGCGGACCCGCTTCAGCTTGCGCTTCTCACTGGACTCCGACTTCTCCAACTGTGTGGGTGGGGCCAAAGTGGGCAGAGAGAAGGGTTGATGTTACTGGGGCTGGGGGCGGCACCGGTGCTGCAGGGGGGTAGGGAGGATGGAGCAGAAGGAGAGGGCCCACCACTCACCTCTGCAGCCACCTCGGGAGGTGGGCTCCCACAGAAGAGGTTCCTGAGAGCAATGCCAGCCGGCTCCCTGTTCCCTGCGGTGGCCGGGGCCATGTCATCCAGGAGGCAAGAGGAGGGTCCTGTGCTACCTGCCTATTCCCGAGGGCGGGCCCTTCCAGTGGGGCCGAGCTCCAGCAAGGGAGTGGGAGGTGGGCGGGGGTGGGGTGGGCTCACCTGCAGGGCTTTCCCGGGGGCTCATGGTGTTGCTGGACCCCCTCTTGAGAGCAGGCTTGAGGGGCTTGTTAGTCTCTCCCCGGGCTGCAGGGAAGCCTGGGTCCTCCGAGTTCACCTGCACGGACAGAAAGAGCTGGCCAGGCAGGGGTGCCGCGCCACCCTCTGTGCCTGCGCCCGATCAGTGGTGCTCAGGATGTGTGTGTGTGTGTGTGTGTGTGTGTGTGTGTGTGCACGTGGTCGAAGAGGGGTGGCTTTCCCCTCACCTGGAAGCAGACAGCAGCCTCAGGACCAGGGGGATCAGGTGGGGGAGAGGCCTGTGCAGCCCTGCGCTGGTCCTGCATGAATTGCCGCCGGCGGACTGGGCTCAGCTGGGCCCCCAGCAATGCCACCACCTGTGAGCGCTCGATGGAGCCTAGCAGAATCATGGACTCTAGACCGAACAGGCGGGGGGGTGGAGGGTGCTCAGGAGCTGCAGGCGAGGCTCCCCCACCCTCCTGGGCCTTCCCCCTCCCTGAGCATGGTGCCCTCCCTGGGAGATGGCTCCATTCCGGTCCTCACCGGAGGACTCCACCAGGGCTAGCATGCGGCCTTTGGTCCTGTGCAGCGCCAACCGCAGGTCCCGGAATGTGCAGCTGAGGGCTATGTAGGGCACATCCCGCACCATGATGTCTTCCACTCGCACTCTGTACTGCCTGGAGCACAGGGGCATGGGGCTTGTGGTTGGCATGGGGCAGGGAAAGTCCAGAGCTGACAGGAGCAGGGCTGAGGGCCGGGGAGTGCTGCCCACCCTCTTTCCATCAAGGGTGTGGGCAAGGACAGCTCAGACCAGGAGGGAGCTGGCCGCCTGGCCACCAGGTTTTACTGGCTCAGGGACTTCGTGGCTTCGGGTGTGAGGGGGTGCGTCCCCGCCCGCTCCCCGCCTGCTGCCCTGCATACTGGTGCCGGCCCCAGCCCAGCTCGGGCAGGTAGGGCAGCTTCTTGATGCGGATGATGCTGTCGTAGAGTGAGGGCTGCAGGCTCTGGGCGACGGCATTGGCCAGGATAACGGCTATCATGACGGGCAGGATGTGGGCAATCTGGCCCGTGAGCTCGAACACAATCACGGCCGTGGACACCGTATGGGTCACCGCTCCTGCCAGCGCAGCTGCCCCTGGAGACAGCTTCGTCAGTGTCCTCAGCCCCCAGGGACCCCGCTTTCCCTGGGCCCGGCCTGTGGGAGGCTGCTCAGGGCTGCCCCTTCCAGGTCTGGGGATTGGGCTGCTGCCTCTGAGGGAAGGCCAGTGTCCACCAGCAGGGGGCGCGGAGCCTCAGACCCAGGAGCCCAGCAAGGGGTCCTCCCAGGGAGCTGGGGACCAGGGCACTCACCCACCACTGCATAGCCCCCGGGCACAATCCGGTAGGTGCTGCTGTCTGTGTGAATCCCATCTGGGAACCAGGCAGCCATGCTTTCCCCCACCAGGCGCCCAAATGCGGCTCCTTTAGTGAGGGGGGTGGGAAGAGAGACAGGTAGTGGAGGGGGAGGGCAGGGGCACTAGGAAGAGAAAGGGGCAGAGGGTGGGGGAGGGGCCGGTGGGTCATTTGGTGCTGGGACATCCCTGTGGGAAGTGGGGGGTGGGGGCTGGACCAGAACCCACACCCCAGCGGAGAAAACGTGGATGAGGGATAGCCCTAGGGTGGCCAGGGGCTGAGGAGGGTGCAGGCTGGGGGAACCTGAACTCACCAATGACGAAGACAGGCATGAAGGCCCCGCAGGGCACCGGGATGGTGGTGGCCAGAGCAGACATCCAGAACTGCAGGGAGAGGGTGAGTCAGATAGGCGTGGGTACCTGCCAGCCCCCAGGGCGTCCCCCTCACCCCACACACACACCCAGGAACCTGCTTATCAGACAGGCTCCAACCTCCCCAAACCCAAACCCCAAACTCACTTGCTCGTAATGACTCTATAGGACAGGGTAGAACTGCCCTCATGGGTTTCCAAGACTAACTCTTGACGGAGTAGAAAGCCTCCTCGGCTTTCTCCTGAGGAGCGGTGGCTAGTGGTTTTGAACTACCGACCTTGTGGTTAGCAGCCCAATGCGTCACCGCCAGGGCTGCTTCACACCTCCCAGCTATCCTTTACCCCCCAGGGATGGGGAAGTGGGGAGGGAGCAGGCTGAGTCCTTCCTCGCTGGTTACCCATGTGACTCTGGGCCAATTTGTGTCTCAATTTCCTCATCTTTAAAATGGGGGCAGTACCGTTCTCGGCGCATTGTGGTGAGGTCTGAAGGAGGTAACCTACGGACAGCACCTAGGGCAGCCCTTGGCCTCTGGAAAGCCTCCTTCCCACCCCTCCCCTCCGCCCGGGTGTACACAGGAGCCCCACCTTCATGAGAATGAAGATGACCAGCGTCAGGAAGACGTTGGCCCGTGGTGGGCTCCAGGCCTGGGACATGCTGGGTGACTCTAGCTCCTCGACGAGGCCCTGGCGGACCCACGTCCGGTTGTCAAACAGGGTCACCAGGGTCTCTTTCTGGGAGAGCTGGAGGTGAGCAGCGTGTCTCAGGTGGGGGGCAGGTGGAGTGAGAGGGGGGCCCCCAGGAATCCGGGAAGGGCGGGAACCCCACCATCCTGCTGGGGTTGGGTTGAGCAAGGTTGCATCCCAGGGGAAAGCGCCACCTTGGGGTTACCTGTCCGGCCATGAACTGCCCAAAGCCAGGAGGGAAGGTCAGCGTGGAGATAATCAGGGTCACCAGAGCCGGGAAGAGCAGGCGTCTAGACAGGTAGGGTTCGAGGCAGCACACGTGGGTGGCATGCGCCACAGGGATGGGGACAGTCTGGGTTGTCCTCAGAGCCTTTGTTCTTACATAAAGGCATACGGGGCTACCAGAAGCCCCTTTGTTGCTCATGAGGGCATGGGTGCCCGTGGGCAGGGGCCATTCCAGGAGTTGACAGTGTGACCCAAGGGCCTTTCTGTCAGCGCCTGACACCACCACTGGGCAGTGGCCTCCCCTAGTCCACCTCCCTGCTGGGTCGTGGACAGCTCTGAGCTATGACCCCATTCATTCCCCTCTTCTGAAGGGCACAGTGCGGGAGGGTGTGGAGAAGTTCTGGCTCTGTAGGTTTCTCTGCAGTGACTTAGCGTGAAGGGCAGTGTGGCGGCAAGCTGGGGTCACTGATAGCAGTTGATCAAAGGTGGGGTAAGGAGCAGACGGATGAAGGACATCCATCCTAAGGAGAGGCTCCCCGCTCCCAGGCCTCAGGGTCACAACCAAGAGGGCTGTGCAAAGCTGGCAAGGCAGAAAGAGGCTCTGGGGTTGAAATGGAGCCCATGCCCACGCTGGTGGGGGGTAGGGGAAACAAAGGTGCCCACACTCCAGAGAGCAGGGCCTTTGGAAACCTCAGCCTCTTTGACCCAAACGCCCTCTGCCATGGACTGAAAATTCAGAAAGGCCCATTTCTAGGTAATTCATGTAAACTCCAAAATGCCCAGTCGGTCTGGGAAACACTGTGGCTCTCAACGGTTTGCCACTGACCTGTGACCGTCCCCCCACGCCCCCAGACTTGCGCACCATCCGAAAGCAGCCCAGGGAGGACCTGTGCGCGGACTCACTTCTTCATGAGGAAGCGATTGATGGTTTTCTGTTTGCGCATCACCTGGACAATCTTCCGGTTCAGGTAGACAAAGAGGGCGCCCCCGAAGCCACTAGCAATACTAGAGGGGAGAGGCCGGAGGGAGGTAGTGACTGAGGTCTACTGCGGGAGGCCTCTCTCCTTCCCAACAGCCCCCCAGCGCCTCACCCAATCACAGCAAAGGCAGGCAGCTCCTGCAGGTCAAAGGGGAAGTCCAGGCGGAAGCGAGTTTTGAAGAGGGCAGTGATGGTCTCTGCACAGAAGGCCAGAGTAGCAGAGTCAGGCCAAGCTACCCCGTCACCGCCCGAGCCCCCTGTGGTGGTGGTGGGGGCTCCCCATCACCCACACCTTCATCACGGTTCCAGACAGCCAGGACCCGGAAGATGAAGGCGCTGAAGGTGGCAGCGAAGAAGCCCCGCCAGTAGTTGCGTACAGCAAAGAAAGTGGAGGTGACCTCGATGCTGAAGAGCACACCTGCAAGGGGCCGTGGACGGACTGCTGGAAGCCCCGGCTAAGGCCTCCTAGCGCAAGTCAAAGGCCAAGGAGGAGGGGCCGAGGGCAGCGCTGAGCACAGGCCTGGCTGCCAGGGGTCCCCCCTACCTCCGATGGGCGCCGCAAAGCAACAGCCCACTCCCACAGCACAGGCAGCAGCCAGCATCTCTGTGTTCCGGGATTCATTCTGAGGACAGCAGTGGGAGGAGGGGCAGTCGGCTGTGGGCTCCGCATCATACCCCTCCTTCCTCCCGGGGAGGGCCCCCTCACCTCATAGATGCCCCCGAAGAGGGAGAGGAACTTGCTTAGCAGGGCGGCACACATGCTGGCGATATGCACAAAGGGGCCCTGGGTGGGGAGGGGGCAGAGAGGGTCTGTGGAGTGGGGGCCCCCCCGACTTTGGAGGGCTTCCCCCAGCACCCCCCCCCCCACCGGCCTGCAGTCACCTCTTTGCCAAGTGGCATGCCGCTGCCCAGGGCACAGGTCAGCCCGATGACCTTAGCTACAAAGGTCTTGAGAGTGAGGTATTCCTTCAGCACCACTCCCCGCAAGATGGTCTTCATCTCTGGGATGCCGGATCCTGGAGGGGCATGTTCCCCCCGGTGGGGGTGGGGTGGGGGGAAAGGGGTGTCACCTGAGGCACTCCTTTCAAGAGGGCCCCCCCCCTGCCTTCCACGTCTGCCTCTCCTATTGTACCGACGGCCTGAGGAGCCAGGATCTGTGTAAATCCTGCCGAGAAAGTGATGAGGACGACGGGGTAGGTGACCCAGGCCAGGTACTGCAGCAGGACGTTCGTGTGCAGCCCTCGGGACATCCACTGCTGAGCTGTGGGGACCAAGGCACGCTGCTGCTCTCTTGGCAACTGGGACATAGGACCGGTAGTCCCAGGCAGTGTCCCATAGAGCCCGGGCACAGGGTGTGGGGCGGGGGCACCCACTGAGGCAAAGACCACTCTAGGCTGGAGGGCCAGTGGGAGAGGGAAGGCAAGTGGCGGCCTGTGGGGCTGGCAGTGATTATGTCCAAAGAAGGGGTGGCCAGGCTGGCTGGGGGAAGTGGTCAACAGCCAAGTGGCCAAGATGCCTGACATGTGTGGCATGGAGGCAGTATGGCTTTTTCAGCGGCCCCTGCCATTGGTGTCCTCACCCTGCAGACACGCAGCAATGGCATAGTCCATGACCCAGCTGACCAGTGCCATAAGGAGCCCCAGCAGGACCAGGAAGATCCAGTCCTCACCGACCCTGGACGCCAGGAACTTGTGGCAGCGGATGGAACAAACTGGGATGGGAGAAGGGGGGCGGGGAGCGGATGGGAATGGGAGGTTGGCACCAAGAAGTCGCACCCCTGCCCTCCAGTCTACCCACCCTGCCCGTGGGTCCCCGTGGGCATCTGCGAGAGGGGCTTTAAAGAGTCGGAGGGAAATTCCATTATCTTTTCATCCCCCCATTTCCCTCAGAACCGTATAGTACATCCTGGTCTCCCTCCCCGACTGGGGGCTTGGGGGGGGGCTCTCACTGCGGCAGGGGGCGCAACGGCTCTGTCCATATTCCAGGAGCTCTGGGGGAGTCCGAGGGGATGGGGGGCCCCTCCAGGGATCGGGCCCTCCCAAACGGATCCGAGCGGCTTCCTCTTTGGCAAAGGCCCCAAGGTCCTGGGTGTATCGGCCATACATCTGGAGCAGCGGGGCGGACAGGCATTAGCCAATGTGGGCTGAGCAGGGAGATGTCCTGGGGCCTCATCTCCCCTTTCCCTGCCCTCGTATTGCAGAACCCTTCTGAGCCCCCAGTTCACACTCCGGCTTGGGGCGTGGGAACAATGCACACAGTGGACTGTGGGTGCTGTCCCGGCCAGAGTGATGGGGACGGCCAAGGTACACAGCTCTGGGGGTGGCAGAATACTCAGCTCTCTCCTCCCAGGCCTTGGGGGAGGAAAAGACTGAATAACCCAAGGCCTGGAGTCTGCAAGTGGGAGGAGGGAAGGTCAGAGAACAAGGGGTTGGTTAAGGGCTTACGGACAACAGGACAACACGAGGGGCCTGGGGGTGAGCTGGGGGCAGGCAGCTCAGACTGGAGCCTCGGAGCAGGGCCCTAATCCTTATCAGGGCCTTGCTGGGCCTGGGGCCTGCGATTGCCTCTGTTGTACCGTGCCACCCCCCTTAATCCCCTTGTCCCCTTCCCCACTCCTAGCCAGCCAGCCCAGTGGAGAGAACCTGTGTGGGTATGTGTGTGGGAGTGGGAGTGCGGTGGCCTCAGCCCCATTCTACAGCTGCCCTGAGCCCAGCAGGCTGCTTGTGGGACATCAGAGCTGCTGATGACTGGGTCATGGCTGCATACAGGGGGGTGACTGGAAGGGAGAGGCACCTCCCGTGTCGCTGAGCCTTGGCTAGACCTGCCAAGCTGGGCGTGTATTGGGGGGGTGGGGAGGAGCAGATTCCGGCTGCCACCCCGCAGAGCCTTCGGGACACAAAGGGCTCCTGTTGGGGCTGGGGTGGGGAGGGGAAAGGGAGGGGAAGATAGAGACAGTGAGAGGGGGAGAGATAGAGATCAAGGAGAGGGGGAGAAGCCCAGAGCACAGGCATGAGAGAGAGAGGGGAAGGGACGGGCAGACAGCTGGAGGAGAGAGGAGGAAGTTGAGCTGAGAAATGAGAGAAAGTGGAGCATAAAGAAGCAGACTAAAGGTATGAGGTGGGAGTGGAGTGTGAGAAAACGACAAAGGATCTGAGGCAGAAAGGGGAGAGGCTGGACAGAGACTCCCCAGGAGGGAGCTTGACCTGAGGGCTCATTTCAGAGACAGGGATGGAGATGTGGCTGGAGACAGGGGCCACCGCAGAGGACAGGTGCCTGGCTGACTGGGCCAACGGAACCCTCTCCTTCTATCCTTCCCCCTCACTGGAGTGCCACTCTTACCACCTCTCCCTGTCACTTTATCTAGTCACTCTCCCTTGTAACTGGCACCTCCAGTTACGGCTGAGGCCTGCCCGCCCCCCCTCCCCCCCCAGTTCCCCAACTGCCACTCTCCTGGGTAAATTCCAGCTCAAGCTGAAGCAGAGACATAGGGCCATCTTCCCTGGGGCTCGGGTCCCCTGCCCCATGACAATGAGACAGAGCAGACGGCTTGGCTTCTAAAATACTGAACAACAGTGCAAGCCATGAGTCAGCTCAGAGCCCCAGGACCCCTGCTTCTAAGGAGGTCAAGGGACACCCTTCCGGTGGGTGGGGGCTAGATAGCAGCAGTTAGCAAGGACAAAGGTCCCACATCCCATACCCAAAGCTCCTGTCCTGGAAGGTGGCAGGCCACCTTCCTTTCAGTGGATGGGGAAGGTTCCTGTCCAGGCTGGGCTAGGGCTGGGACTAGGTTTCGGTCTGATCATCTTTCAGCAACTCCTTGCTTCTCTACTTAGCACCGTGCACAATGGGGACAGGGACTGTCTTGGACGAGGGGAGGCGGGGAGTCCAGGGAGAGACATTTCAAGAATGTGTGTGGTGGAGGGAAGGTGCAGAGAGGCAGGATCTGGTGTGTGTGTGTGTGTGTGTGTGTGTGTGTGTGTGTGGTGGGGGAACGTGTGTGTGTGTGTAGGGTGTGATGAACGTGTGTGTACGGTGTGATGAGAAGGACACTTGGGGCAAGTCCCTAGTGTCATTGTCTCTTCAGATGCCCAGCCTGGGCAAGCAGCTCTCCCCCTTGGCCCGTCAGCTTTGCAGACCTGCCCCCCACCCCCAGCCTCAGTTTCCCCCGCTCAGTAGGATGGGGCAGGGCGACAGGAGGCCCCGCTCGCCGTGTCTCCAAGGGTCCTGGGACGCGCCCGCCCGCACGCCTCGGAGCCGGGCTGG
>NW_022111307.1:8075066-8091570 GCF_000313985.2 Echinops telfairi | reverse complement strand
CGGGGAGGTGCGTCCGGAGGAGACCGGCGCGGGGTGGGGAGCGCGGGGCCCGGGCGGCAGGGGCAGAGGTCGCTTCTCCCTGGCAGGTCGCAGGGAGAAATCCGAGGAGCCGCTGACGTCTCGCCACCACGGGGGACGGGGCGCTGGGGCCCTGCCTTCCCTCTCAGGGTTCAGGGAAGGGTAGGGCGGAGGGTGGATGGGCAGTGTCGCGGGTAGGCTGGTGAGAGGGGAGGTGGCAGTGTGTTTGGGGGTAATGCCAGGTGGAAGGGGCACGTGGAGGCAGAGGCTGTGCTCCGGGGGGGTGGGGTGGGGGCAGAGGAGCGGTGCCCAGGAAGGGGGGCGGTGTCCGGGAAGAGCTGGTGTCTGAGGGGGTGGCCGGCACGAGGAAGAAGGGGCATGTAGATCGGCGCCCAGAGCGAGCGGGCAGTGTAGGGAACGGGCAGTGCCAGGCCGAAGGGACAGTGTCGGGCAGGGTCCAGGGCTCCGGGTCTTGGTATGTGGCGGGGAGGGTGCAGTACCGGAGAAGAGGACCCACGGTGACATCATGGCAAGTCCCCAAACTGGACAGACCTGGCTCGGGTGGCGTCCAGCAGGGCTGGGCCGGCTCGGGCCGGCCTGAGCGGGGGGCGGTGCTCAGTGCCAGCTGAAGCTGCGGGGCGCGGCGCCTTGTCCCGCTAGCACGCGGGCGGGGCGGGGGTGTGTGCTTCTGCTCCGCCCGCTCCAGCGCGGACTGTGTCCTCAGCAGGCACGAGGGCCAGCAGGGTAGGGCTAGGGCCGGGCTTCTCTGGGCCAAGGATCAAGGTCCTTGCCTGGGATGGGCCCCTATGCATTAGTCTTGAGGACCCGACCTCCGAAGAGGGCGCAGCGGAGCCCTAAAGGAGCGCGAATAACCCTGCCACTTGGGCCAGAGGCGGGACTGTGTACCCGCCCAGGGGCGGTGCCACGGAACCCAAGAACCGCCCTCAAGGCTGAAGCCTCCCGGAGCGGTGACTCGGGGCGGAAGTTAATACGCCCCGACAGAGAGAGAAACGGAAGTGGAGGCCTGCTGCAAGTTACCGCGCATGCGCTAGCCCGCGGCCTCGCTGCAGCGCTTGACTGTCTAGGGTACTTTCCCCTCGTTTCTTTTTCTCCTCCGCGCGAGGGGGTACGCGCATTCCCAGTCTTGGTCGCGCTCTCCGCACCCCATCAGTTTTCGTGGCCCCCTCACGATGGCGGGCATCCTATTTGAGGATATTTTCGATGTGAAAGACATTGACCCGGAGGGCAAGAAGTTTGACCGAGGTAAGTCAGGTATACCGGGGCGGCTTGAGTGGGGAGAGCGTAACCCCTGCGGGGACACGCCTCCGGACCCCAGTCGCCGGGTCACGTGACCTGCGCCCGCCCGCTGGCCCTGTGGTCCGGGCCCCTGCAGGGTGGCAAGACTGGTGTTCCCTGTGCCGCGTGCAAACCCCAGGACATGCGGTTCTCGGTCATCACCACCGTTACCTGCTCTGTGCCAGACATGGCACTGGGCGCCGCACACCCCCCCGGCCTCACTCCTTAACAGCACCCAAGGGGTAGGAGATACCGACTTTCCCGTAAATTTGCACCGAAAGGTTAAGTGACGCGTTCAAGGATGCACAGCAAATCATCTGACTTCAGAGCCTGTGTTTCTGTATTCCAGAGCTGTGTGCTCGATCAGTTACACAGTTACGCCTTTCCTGGGCCTGGCGATGGAGCAGTTCTCTGAGACAGACGCCAGTTCCCCGTCCTGATGAAAGACTCAGCTTATGAATGAATGAATGAATAGCTGCCCAAAGTCAGGTTGTTTCTTAGCCACCTAGGCAGGGTTGGAACCTGTTAACTCCTTCTGTGAATACTTAAATTTGTTTTTTAATTTGCAGAAAGTTTACACTGTAAATTAAGTTCCCCCTTGACAATTTGTGCAAAACTTGTTTGGCAACTTGAATCATTTTCTTTCTGTTTTAAAAAGTTTTATTAGCACTTCATCCACGTGTCATACAATTCAGTAATTCCATCATACCAAGACTTGTACAATTATACCACATTCAGTTCTAGAACATTTTCGTCTTTCTTGTAATTGTTATTCATGTAATTATTTACTTTTCTAATTGTGGCAGAAATATACACAACAAAACATTCTCCGATCCCACAACTTCTACATGTGCAATTCAGTGCCATTGACTATAGTCTTCGTGTTTACAACCATTATTGATATCCTTTTCCAAATTTATTCCACCACCACTAACATAAACTCAGTGCCCCCTAGACCTTGACTCCTTTTCTGGAGATGCTGATACCTTGGGATGGTTTTCCTATGTGCATGTGGAGTTCTGATGGTGTCTGCCCTTGCCTAGGAGAGGCCAGCGGGCACAGGCTAGGGAGACTGAGGTTCTGCCGGATATGATCCTGCCTGGACCTGCTAGTTAATGACTTTTAATGACCTCGGTCATGCTTCCTCTACTTCCTCCCAGTGTCTCGACTCCATTGTGAGAGTGAATCGTTCAAAATGGACCTCATCTTGGATGTAAATATTCAGATTTACCCTGTGGACCTGGGTAAGTGCTGGTCACCGACAACAGTGAGGGGCCTTTTACCCATTCCACCATCTTCACCTTCAAAGGTTGCCATTTTTTCAGGTGACAAGTTCCGTTTGGTCATAGCCAGTACCTTATATGAAGATGGCTCACTGGATGATGGTGAATACAACCCCACAGACGATCGGCCTTCCAGGTAAGAGAGTCGAGCAGTGAATGCTAGACATGTACTCAGAAGACTAGGGAGCTGAGCGCTATAGGAAATTTCCCACTTTTTTCGTGGAACAAATAGCTGAATCTGGGTGACGGAGCCCTAGTGGTCTAGTGGGTGTACACGTTTGCGTTGGTAACTGCAAGATCAGTAGTTTGAACCCAGCAGCTGCTGCTCAGGAGAAAGACGTGACTTGCTACTGCTGAACTCAGTTACACACTCCCAGAAACCCAGAAACGGGGGCTGAGGTGGGGGCGGTTTGTCCTATCCTGAAGGGTCAGAACTGACTCTGTGGCAGTAAGTGTGGTTTTAGTATTTCATCAAGAAGCGTGGCTGCATGTCTGTGAGTTGTTCTTTGAGGGCTGGGTGACCTTGGCTATGTGGGCTTTGGGTCTTGAGAGGGAGTGTGGTGTGTGGAAAGGCTTTGGGGGTGAGTGGGGGTGGTCCATTGAGTTCATATCTCAGTTCTACTTCTTAATTTCCTCATTAGTAAAGTAGAGAAAGATGGTTGTACCCAGCCCAGGTCACAGGGTTGCTGTAAAGACTAAATGCCATCATACTTGTCAAGGGTCTGTTTTCAGAATACCAGCACTTGGTTACCAGTTGCCCTTTTCTTAAAGGTCTCTTAATGTTGGTTACTGTTCAGGAGAATTGCTGCTATTGTTCCACAGGGCGGACCAGTTTGAGTATGTAATGTACGGGAAAGTGTATAGGATCGAAGGCGATGAGACGTCGACGGAAGCTGCCACACGCCTGTAAGTTCTGTGATCTTGTGCGCAGCCCCCTCCCCTCCCTTGCCCCCAGTGTGAGACTTGGGGCCATGCTTATGCTTTCTTTGTTGGGGCCCTCTCCCCAAGCACTTCAGATTTAGGTGGGATCTGGGTAAAAAGAAAAACTGTCTGGGAACAGGTTCCTGCCTTACCATCTTCTAGCCAGAAATCTAGGCTGTTCATGGTGCTCTTTGCCAGGCCCCATGGGCACGGTGGTCTGAGCGAGAACTGGGTACTCTGGTTGCGCACAGCGTACAAAGTAGTGTTGCTTCCCCAGGAACGCGCTGCAGCACAAGGTGACTGCACTGCTGGGTTTTCTGTGTGCATGTGTGTTTTGCTACTATGCAACCCAATTCCTAGTTCAGTTTCTCTGCCCAACTATTTTTTCTTTTCTTTAAAATCTTATTAAAACGATATGTGCCCATTGAAAGAAATTCAAAAAGCCCAGAAAAGCGATGCCAAAAAAGGGGGAAAAAGACACTTATAATTCCATACCCCTAGGGAACCTTGTTCAAAATAAACATTGTTGAATTTTGTTAGCCCCCCCCCCCATTGTGCACTTTCTACTCCCTTGGAGATCATGTTGCTTATTACACTGTTCTTTCTGCGCCTTTCGCCTGATGCTATGTACAACACGCTTCCCCGTGTCAATTTAAAGCTGATCCAAACCATAACATTCCTGTAAATAGATCTTTTTCTTTTTTAGGCCTTTTTTTTAAAGCCCTGTTTTAAGAATTTAAAATTGTGTTGTTGTTGAGGATATAGATAGCAAAACATTCCCCAGTCAACCTTTTCTTCATTGCCCCTCTCCCGTGAACATGAATTCTACCCCAAACCCCAGGGAGGCGTGGTCATTTCCTAGGACCATGTAGGACAGAGTAGAACCGCCCCAGGGTTTCCGAGTCTGCAGCTCTTCGTGCCACGCCCTTCTCCCCCCCCCCCCCAGCAGCGTGTGGAGCAGCGGGTGGGTTCAGCCTCCCACCTTTGAGTTGGTGGCTGAGTGCTACAACCACGGTGCCACCAGTGCTCTTTAAGATACTTACTGCGCCCTCACTGTCCTATCCTTTGAGTTACTGTTCTCAGTTTGATCCCGAATGGATACATCAGTCCATTTGACTGTTTTCCTTAAACTGGCCATGTAGATGCTTTCCACCATTGCAAAGAGAGAGAACACTCATGCCTTCCTTGACATTTGTGTGAATTTTGGCTCATAACGACAAACTCTTTTCTTTCTGGTGCCGGGATGGCGAGCCCCTGAGTAGTAACTGTGCCAGACCTGAGACTCAGGGAGTGGGACCCTTTTGTTTCAGCTCTGCCTACGTCTCCTACGGGGGCCTGCTCATGAGGTTGCAAGGCGATGCCAACAACCTGCATGGATTTGAGGTGGATTCCAGAGTTTACCTGCTGATGAAGAAGCTGGCCTTCTGAACCACCTGGGACACCAGCCTGGCTGTTCAGTCTCTCAGGCCATGGACATTCCTGCCCCAGACTCCTGGCTGACTCGTCCCGCGAGGACATCGCCGCCCAGGCAACTTCTCAAGCCCGAGAAGCAGTTGCTGCTGCTCCTATTAAGGAGGGCCTGGCCCTCGGCCCACCATGGACGCTCCGTTCAGTGGGATCTGAACTCCCGGGGAACTGGAAGCCTTTGGAGGACCTAGTGGGAAAGCTAACATGAACTAGCAGATGTTCTGGGTGTGATTTGTTCATTAAACTTTACTTTTCCAGACTTCCTTGTACTTTATTTATTTATTTTTTTAAAAACCAAACTATTTTAAAACCACTCCTCCCCTCCTTTTGTGTATGGCATGGTTTCTGGTTCATGACCATATGCCCAAGGAAGGGTCTGCCCCAGCCTTTCGGTGTCTGAATCAGTCTCCTAGTTGACCAGTCCAACATTTGCCCTCCATTGTGGCTGGCTCTCGCAGGGAGAGAGAAGGCTGCTGTGCACTTGGCTCTGAGGGCATCCCAACCAAGGCCGGAAGATACCACCCATTTGGCATAGCATTTTGAATTGGCAAGGAGCCCTGCTCGTGTCCTTACAGCACTTGGAATCTCTTAAGAAGTCAGTTCACGGTGACTTGAATGAGTCACTTGCACAGCCCGGAAAAGTTTATGGTTTTTACAGAGTCTGGGTGGGGGCTGTTGGACACAGGCCTGGGGCCCAGTCTGTCTAAAGTCCGCGGGCAAGGACATGGCGGTATAGCAGAGGCATGTGGTGACCTGTGAGGGAGGATCAGTGGTGGTGCTTCTTAGCAGTGACACTGAGCAGGGAGCTGCTGGGCAGACAGTGCAGTGGACCGGGCAGCAATACCAATGAGGCTGGCAGGCCCGTGCCAGTGCAGCTGCCAGACTGTAGCCACTAACCTCTAAGTGGGGAAGAGAAATGTTGAAATGGTGCTGCTGACTCCTCAGAGCGCTCTCTGGGAAAGTGTCTTGGACTCTTTTCTCGCATAACAGCACAGAAAGAATCTTGGCGAGTGTGTCTTAAGACAGAGGTGGTCTCTTGTCCTCCTGGTTTTACCGTGGGAGCTGGCCACCTGCTGGGAGGCCGGCACTATTTCCTTCCCCGTCATTTGCAGGTCTTTTTCAGAGGTGTTAGAACCAGTATTGAGGGGAATGGGTTGAAAATGGATAGCCTCTGCAGGGGGGCTGAGAGGCTGTTCCTTTTTCCTCACTGGAGGGGGGTGGGTGGAGGGCCAGAGAGGAGGTACAGTGGTGGTGGGTAGTTTTTAGATGAGAATCCTAGGGTCTATGGAGTCAAGACTTTCGGGGCACTGGAGAAGAATGGATGGACTTAGGTTACAGTGAGAGGGCTTAATTACCAGTAATAGCTTGTGTGTTATCATAACAGGATGTCCTAGTGCCCTGGGGTAGTAGATGCAAGAGAACTGGCATCAGGTTCAATACGTTAAGTGTTCTGGTTTTAAAAGCTTTTTGTCTTGTGTGTCAGAGGGAAGGAGGGATGTCATGGGCCAGGCAGGGGTTGCAGCCTTCTCATTGCTGGCAGATGAGTTCACGCAGGCACAGCCCTGGAGTTCTGGGCACTTGCTGGTACCGGATAACTAAAACGACTAACTCCAGCCCTACTAGTGGCACTTTTGCTACCCTGGCCGTCGCAGACTGTGCTGAGAACCCAGAGTTCACTGTCTGGTTCCTGTGGCATGTTGGGTCCTGGATGCTGGCTCCTTCATGGGCCATAAAGTGCTTGCACATTAACTTGAACCTATTTCAGGATTTCAGCAAGAAAGAGTTTCCACTTCCCAGTCCCTTCGCTACAGTCTGGAATCCATGGTGCAGATGAACTAATTCCTCCCATGCTGAAATGCACACTAGCTGAGATGGGAAGACTTAGAGTTTGGTGATTTGTTGATTCCTTCACCATGGTAACTGTTTTGTCTCTGAAGGGAGCCGCCGCCACCGACACCTGGAGATGTCTACATTGGCCACCCGCACCATGAGTTTTTTGTTGTAACCTGGAACTCTTTAGCTGTTAGGTACATTTACTCCTTACAGGCTCAGGAATCTTTTACTGATGTCCAGACGCTGAGCAATCCGTGGGCCAGCATGGCAGAGTGGAGCCAGTGTGGACTGTGGAGTAAGTCAGCCCAGGGCTTGTCTCCCTAAAGGCTTAAAGGCTGGGTAACTGCTGGCAAGTCACTCGGTTTCTGTGCATCTCTTTCCGCATCTGTTCAGTCAAGGTAGTCTCTCCCGTCTGGGGGTGTTGTGAGCATTCTCAAAGGTGGTGCATTGATTATGGGCAGGATCTTCCAACTCTCGGCAGCAGATTATATGTCAGTTATATCTATGTCAATAAACTTGTTTTAAACGTTAACTCACATAAAGTTCCCAGCAGTGCCCTTGGATGCCTTTGGGTATTTAAGGTGGTATTTGGAACTCGGGGTGCTTGGCTGCTGGACCTACACAGTAACTTTAGTCCGTAGTCTCCTTTCCATTTGGCGTTGAGTGCTTTTTCTATAGCCGTCTATGGGCAGGTAGCAGGTTGACCCTTGGACGGCCGCGGTGTTTTTGTTTTGGGTCACTCACACCTCTTTTGGGCCCCGAGACCACATCAATGTTTATTTGCAACGTCCTGGCGCCTGCCTTGGGGCTAGTTTGCCGTGGCCACACGAGACCACTTTGTGGATCCTGTCAGCGGCTGAGAACTGGACAATGAGCCTTCAACTTGTACTTGACTTGTACTTGGCCCTCCTGCTGAGCGCCCAAGGAGCAGCTCCGGCCACTTCCTGCACTTCCCCCAGGCCTCCACAGGAGGGAGGCAGGAGCCCGGCTGGCCGCCTGCAGAGCCCCTGAGGCTGCAGTGTTTGTGCAGCTGTCCCATCCATACCTGCTTTGACTGAGTGGTCTGCCAGGCCTTACCTGGGGTGTGAAACGCTGCGGGGCTTCCTGATGGCTTTGGAGGTGGTGGTGCCCCAAGTCCAGAGCACCTCTCCCTGCTGCTCAGCTCGTTTGTGGGCGCCCGCACAGGCTTCGCTTTGTGGATTGTGTAGAATGTCTCTCCAAGAGACAGCGTCACATTTTTTTCCAGAGAGCAACGCCCTTATAAGAGTGAGGGCCTCGGAGGGTCGTTCTGGAAGACCCTCATTCTGTTCTCTGACCTAAGGTTTAGTCTCCACCCCTGTTCAGAGACCAGGCCGATCTGAGCCTTGGAAGAACTGTCATGAAAAGGCGTATACGTACAGGCAGTGGTTAAAAAAAGAAAGAGAACCCCTCCCCAAAACTCCAACAGTCACTACCGTCTAGTTGATGCCAACTCATGGTGACCCGCTAGGACAGGCTAGAACTGCCTCTGTGGGTTGCTGAGATTTTAACTCAATGGGAGTAGAAAGCCCTGTTTTTCTCCTGAGGGACTGCTGGTGGTTTCGAACTGCTGACCTTGCAGTTAGCAGCCCAGTGCGTAACCACTGTGTCACAGGAAGTTTACCAATGTTAAGTAAATGCTCTGATGAATATTATTGATCACTTAAAAAAATAGCTTCTGAAGTTTTATGATATACTGTGCAAAAATGTTCCCCCTTTCTGTCTCGAGTATCCACTCTTCCTCGGGGCTCTGGGTTCCCAGTGGAAGCAAGCACTGTGGCTGAGGGGCCGTGTGCACCTGGGCCTTTGTGTGGAAGAGACAGCACAGGCCCATGTGGACAGCCTCATTACCTTGCCCCGCCAGAGGCAGAGTCTGGGAGTAGAGGCAGGCCTGGGGCAGAGGGGCTCTGGTAGGATGGGTTGGGGGTGGTAGCAGAGGGGTGAGGAGGCTCAGGACGGAGCGGGGCCATGGGAGTGGGTGAGGTCGGGGTGGGTGAGAAGAGCGGGTCCTGCCCAGGAGGAGGCTGGGCTGGAGAAGGAGAATGTCCAGGCCAGAGGCTGCGGGGCAGTAAGTCTGTATCTGCAGGTCCTAGGGGGATGTCTGGGGCCCCGGGCCAGGGCCCTGGAATGAGTCCGAGAGTTCCATCCGAGGGCCCAGGTGTTTTGTTCACGTGTCCAGGGGTTTGATCCAGGGGCCCGGAGGTTTGGTTCAGCACACCAGGAATCTTGGCTCTGAGTCCCTGTAGTCTGTTCAGAAGTCCAGAGCCAGTAGTTCTGGCTGAAGTACTGGTGTTTCTCTCCAGCAGTCCAGAAGTCCTGTTTGGGAGCTTGTTCAGTATGAGGAAGAGAGAGGGACTGCTTGGGACAGCGGTGGTGGGCAGGGCCCGCCTGGCACAGAGGGTGGGCCCTACGACAAGCAGCAGGAAACGCACCTTTCCCCGGAGCAGATGCTGGAAGTTCAGGAAGATGGCATTGGGGTCCTTGTGAGCTGTGCTCCTGCCCTGTGGAGGAAGCTGAGGGCAGAGGGTGGCCTGAGGCCAGAGACTTGCGCCAGACGTCGCGCCTCCCGGTCTTTGTGGACATGATAGGGGACTGGCACACAGGCTGGATGGCTGGGGGTGAACATTTTCTGGCAAGTCAGCTTTTCTACCTGCCAAATCCCTAGGATCCCACCACCCCTTCATGTCTTCTAGGGAACTGGTTCAAAGAACAAGGGCTGTTTTCACAAACCCCTCAACTGGGACTTACCTGGGTTCCAAGGAGGCCCTGCAGGGCCCCGAGGAGGAGGCGAACCTGTCCAGACAGCTGCCCCAAGAGGGACGAGAGGCAGGTGGGTCCCAGTTGTCCCCGTGCTGCCATCACTCCCTCCAGCAGAAGGGTCACGGCTCCTAGCACGTCCTGTGCCTTGGTCTGCTCCTGGGGGAGAGGGAAGAAGTGGGCTGCTCTTCAAAGGGCATGCTCACAGCGGGCGGGCGGGCGGGGAGCCTGGAGGAGTAGCCAGCAGTGAATCATAGGAGCTGAAAGTTGGACAGGACCAAGGTCCCACCCAGTGCAGGAATTCCTTCAGTCTCTGGACAGTTGGTCATCAGCCTCGGCTTGAGTTACTCCAGTGTCCGTTAAGCCAGCCTGGTGTTCTGCATAGTTTTAGAAAAGTTTCTTGGTTTTTTTGGTGGTGGTTTCTGCCCCTTATACCGAAATCTGTCCTATTACAGCTTTTACTTCTTGGCTCTAGCACTGCACGTCTACTCATTCTCCAAGCACGCCCTAGGGTCACATCCTTTTTAGATCTGCAAGGAACCTGGAGGGGCTGTGGTGTGACAACATGCAGACAAGGGACTCGTTAGGAAGTGACACCACTGGGTACCAGGATGCCACAGGCTTGGCGGCTGACTGAAGACTGGGGGTTCAAGTCCACCCCGAGGCAACTCAGAAGAAAGGCCTGGTGATCTACTCCGAGAAAGGCAGCCATGGAAAACCTTAGGGAGCAGAGTTCCAGTCTGACACACAATGGGGTCACAAAGACTCAGAGTCGGATCAGTGGCGACTGGTCCCTCTTAGAGGGTAGAAAAGGTAGCCTACCACGGGGGCTTCTTTCCTGAGTGCCACTTTACAGCACTGCTTGCTGCACCCAATTGCTCTCGAGGGGATCCTGACATCTGGTGACGCAGGTGTTGAGTAGAACTGTGCGCTCTGGGCTTCCCAAGTCTGCCACCTTTTGGAAGTGGATTGTCAGGCTTTGCTTCCGAGGATGGCTTAGAAGCACCCACCTTTCCATTAGTAGTGGAGTGCTTAGCTGTTGCCGTCACTACCCAGACAGCTCTGTTCCTATACAGGGCTTCTGTTGAACCCTACGATGACTACTTCTCACCAAGCCAAGCAGACAGAGCTTGTTGTTTCTTTGTTTTTAATTTTGATGAAAAAATAGACAGCAGAACATAGGGCCACTCATCAATTTCTCCAGGCCCAGCTCAATAACATGGGTTCCATCTAGCACGTTCTCACTGCCCTCTGCTTCGATTGTTTCAACACCATCCACTTGATACATGACGCCTTACATTTCTTCTCTGTGCTTTCGGCTTACTATTGACCACACGATCTCATACATCTTTAAAACAGCCCAGTGCTCGTGAAAAACACGTTATTAATTTGCTAAATGGTTGTTCAGCTTAAGGATGATTTCAGGGCAGAATCTGGGTTCAAGGTTTGAGGATATTTTTCAGCCACAGACTCAGGAGTTCCTCAGTCTCAGTAGGTCCATCAGGTCTGGATTCTGTAGGTGTTTGAACTTTGGTTTGAAATTTCCCCCCCTTTCATCAGGATTAAATTTGTTGGCTCTTTACTCAAATCATTCAGTAATGATAGTTGGGCACCATTCAGCTCTTCTGGTCTCATGACAAAGGTGATAGACCTGCAGCCCTATTTCTTTTCCAACTCGTGAGGCTCTTTCTGCTGCTACTTCCGGCAGGTAGAGACCTGTGGTATCGTCCATGACTTTTCATAAAGACCCCAGACAGATTTAGCCATTCTTCATGTAATATGCTTTCTAACTTCTCATTGTTCAGGTTGATACCATCTAAACACACATAAAAACTCAGTCCAGTGATTTTGAAAGTATAATGTGATCACAATAGAGTTTTGCAGGAATATTCCCATCATCTGGATTACTGATGCTGAGCATCTCCTAAAAGCATCTTACAATAAATAGCTTTTCGACCAGTCCGGGAGCTCCCCTAACCCCTAATAAAGCTCTTTCTGCTAAAAAAAACATTTAAATAAATAAATAGCTTTTCAAATAGCCACTTTACCCCAAGATCACATGTTAAAGGTAAAGGCCCAAAGTCTAAAAATTCGGAGGCTGACATTTAAACCAACATTATAATGTTGGTTCTGCTTGCTTAATGCTAAGTGAATGTCTTGTCTTAAATGTGCACCTTGCCATAACTACCTTTGCAGTCCACTAAATGAGTTTATAAATAAATAATAAATAAATAAATAAAATAAAAAAAGTTGTTTCTTCTGTAATGGAATATGCCGCGTTTGGGGCCAACTGACCCCTCCCAGATCTTTTCCCATAGGAAGTTGTGGGGTTAGAAGTTTACATGAGAGAAGCAAGGGCCTTTGGGGCATGAACGCAGGAATAGGACTTTACTCAATTAATTGGCCGGATGTAGAATCTTAAGGATCTCCCTGTGAAATTGCACCTTGTCTTGAACCTAGTCTTTTAGTGATTCCGATGATTCCCAACTTTGGGGGCATCTGTGGATGTCAGATCGGCCTTACTTTTTGGCCAATTTAGAAAGGTCAAAGGTATGACAATGCGAGCCCTCTGCCCATCTCTTTGTGGCATTCAGCTGTGAATCTATAATGTGGTGGGGCGGCAAGCCCAATAGGCTCTTGCTCCCCATATGTCATGACAGTAAAGTGTGGGTTGGGTTAGTGTGGCCCAGTGGAAGGCAAGATATTTCTAGGGCACCCAGGGATTTTGAAGAATTCGTGGAGAGCTGTAGGCAACGGATGGAAATGAGATTTAGGAAAACCAAAGGCTTTTCTTACCGTCTGGGTTTTCCATTCTCCCAAGCTGAAGTCCACTGCGGGCAGTCGGACAGGTGTGGACAATGGGTTGAAGTCTGGGCACTGGTTCTGTTGAGAAAGGTTGGTTGAAGGGAGGAAGGAGCTGAAATAGAGGCAGATAGGGTGGCCCAGTAACCAGATGCTTCTGGGAGGAAAATGCCCAGCAGAGCTCCGGAAAAAGGGCTCTATTGAAAATCACAGTCCTTGTCAGGGAGTGACCCGTATTGATGGACAACTTACAAAGGCCAACCAGAGAGGCAGAGTGATGGGACTGGGGAGAGAGGAGAAGTGGGGGTGTCATACCAGTGAGGTGGACAGAGGGGATAGTGCTCAGGGGTTCTCACCAGTCTGCTGTGAAGGACGTGGGAGTCACGAAGCAGTTTATTTAGGAGTCGGGGGTCACAGGCAGGTGGAGCTGGGCTGGACAGCGTTAGCCTTGCAGTTAAGAGAATCATGACCACCGGGAGCAAGTCTTGAATGAGGAGAGGCAAGGTTGAAAGGGATGGATGAGGAAGACGTCGTGGTGGGTGTTGGGCCAGTCATTCCCATCGAGGACCCGTTGAGAAGCCTGGGACCTTTGCCTCTGAGACATTATTCCCGGGGGGATCAGCACCCCCTGCCCCTGCAGTGGGCCGCCTTTCTCTCCCACCCTCCCCCACATTCTCACTGGGCACTGGGCCCCGCCAGTGTGTTCTTACCAGGCAGCCCCATTCTGGCCATGGTGTCGGGCTGGAGTGGCTCCCTGTATGGGGCCTCTCCCCTGAATCCTTCCTGGGGCCATGGAGGCGGTTTGGGCTCTGGCACTTCTGGGTAGAGTGGGGCGGGGCCCAGATGGGCCGAGGAAGGGCGTCTGGTATCTATCCTGCAAGTGACAGGAGCAGTGAACATTGAGTCCCGTTTCAGGGGAAAGACTTTCTGACAGGGAGAACAGCCGCCGCTGGGAGGGTTGGAGATGATGACCAGCCTAGAATTGCTAAAGCTAGGAGGGGTCCCATGCTGGCGATCCTGCACCTGGGGAGTTTCCCCATTGCCAGGGGCTCCCAGGGAATCTATGGTGGGATCGGCACCTCCGAGTGCCCCTCACCCACCACTACGAAGAGCAGGCCAGGCTCTGCACACACACATCTTGATTTCCTTCCCAGTTGAGGGTGAGCGTGGCTGGTGGCTGGAGACAAGCTGCGGTGGGATGGAGGGTAGAAGTGGGCAGTGTGGGGCAAGCTCGAAGAAGAAGGTGGAGAGCGGGCTGTGCTGCGTGAGGAGTGAGTAAAGGGCGAGGAGAATGTGGTGGGTGGGGAAGAAACTAGCCTGTCTTCTTTCCCTTTCTACCACCACACGTACAGCTGCTTTCTCTGCATCCTGAAACCCCTGGTTCCCAAGGCAGAGAGATGGACTGACAACCCTGGGACTTCTGGGCAAGGCAGGTGGCCCAGGAAAGGGCACCTGCTGCAGTGGGAGGGGAAGCATGCTTGAGAGAGGCGGGGCTCTGTGGCTCTCCCCCTTTAAATTCCCACCAAAGTCTCTCCCAGAGCCAGACCTCCCTCCCTGCCCCCTCTGCACCCCCCCTTCCGGTGACTCCACAGGACCCCCCACATGGCTTCCTCCTTTCACAAGTCGTGCAAAGAGGCCCGCACCTGATTCAATATTGGGATTTCCTGTAGGTCTGTCAACATACATGGGCCCTCCTCCCTTGCCCTCCCCTCCTGCCTCGGCTTCCCTGACTGCGTCCCCACCCTCGGGACTTGGAGGAATGGCCTGGTGGAAAGGCTTGGGCCTGTGGTGTCCATTTGTCCATCTGCCCATCTGGAGGCTGTGTACCTCAGCCCTACGTGTGCCCATCTCTTACTTTCCCCCCTGGGCCCATGTCCCCTCTCCCGAGGGCCGAGGGCCGCAGGCCTGTGCTGTATGCCACCAAGTCTGTGATCAATCCTCCTGAAACCAGCACCCCACCCCCTACCCCTGCTCTGTCCTGCTCCTCCCATTCTGGGAAGGCCACACTCTTCTCGACAAAGGTCAGGGCCTGTAGGTTCCAGTTTGCCTGCCCCTCCCCCGCCCAGAGCCCAATTCCCTTTTGCTGCCCTTCCTACCCTCACTTAACCCCAAACCCAGCTTGCCACTCACCGGGTGGAGAAGGGCTCAGGGACCCAGGTCCAGTGCAGGCAGGGCTCTGGGGAGCAGATAGGTAGGAAGACATGTGGTGTTGGGGCACGGCCCCTCACGGCAGTAGGGTCACTGGCCTGCCCGGGTCACTTCTGCCCAATCAGACACTGGTGAGGGCCCCCGGAAGTGACGCCTTCTCCTCCCACCCACGCTGGACGTGGAGCCCCTGCCTGGACCCTGGTCCACTGACAGAGCCTGTCTCCTCCACCCACACACACTGCAGTTTTGAATAAGGGGGTCCCATTTTTTCCCAGGAGGTGGGAAACCTGGGACCCAGCTGGGGGAAGACATGGGTGGGGAGCATAGTTTTTTTTTTCCCCCCAGGAGGAATCTGGCAGGACATTTTTGTCTCTCTGGAGAAGAGGTTTTGTTTTAGACTGGTGGGTTTTTAAGTTTCTAGTTGTCCAAATGTCTTTTCTCTGGACACCACACCTGCTGCTGAAACCCAATAGGCTGCTGCTTCCTTGCTTTTTCTCTATTCAGCACGCCCCCCTCACCCCCAACCCCAGAGGTCTTACTTTATCACTACCTCAGTGGGGATTCCAGTGCTGGCCTATCTCAGAGAACGAGCCTGTTCTGGGGTCAGTGTTTTGGGGAATGGGTTTGGGCAGTCAGAGAAGACTGGAAAGTGAGGTGTGTGTGTGTGTGTTATGTGCTGGGTTCAGCCTGGGCTCTGCTGGACCCTGGAGACTTGGAACACTAACTCTGCTTCTCAACCTTCCTAATGCCATGATCCTTTAATCCAGTTGCTCATGTGGTGGTGACCCCCCCAACCATAAAATTATTTTCATCGCTACTTCATAACTGTCATTTTGCTACTGTTATGAATCTGGTGACCCCTGTGAAAGGGTCATTTGACCCTCAAAGGGGTCACGACCCACAAGTTGAGAACCTCTGCACTAACTGCTGACCTCTGTGCCCATGCCCAGGCTCGCCTCTCCTTGCCCTGTCTTCCCCCCTCTCCCAACTCCTACCACTCCACATGTGACAGGAAGAGTAACCAGGCCCATGTGTCCTTGTCTTAGGAAAGACAGCTGTTGGACCTCCCCCGCAAATACCTCCCTGCTAGCCCCCCTCTTCCTTTGGCCCTGGCTCTTTTGCCTCAACCCCAGTCTCCCCACAGTCTCTGTCCTCAGGGGCCTTCTGGCCTGACCTTGTTCCCAGCAGCACCCCCCCACCCCCCCCAGTTCTTCCTCAGGTCCTCTCCTGCTCCTCCTCCTAAGGATGGGCTGTCTGCTAAGGAGTATGGCCTAGATCCCAGAATTCTCCAGTTCAGCCAGACGAGATGCCTCCTAAGATTAGAAAGGAGGGTGCTGGGGGGCGTGTGGGGGTGGGAGGGGGGAGGGAGGCATGCAGGACCAGAAAACAAGACAAAGGAGGTTGGGGGTGATTGGAAAGGCAGAGGCTCCCTTAGGTGAGAGGGCTGGTCAGCCATGGTAGGATGGGCCTGGGGACAGGATCCAGTAGGGAGGCAGATACAGAAAACCGAAGGAAGGGAGCACCCCTGTTTCTGGTTCAGCCACTGCCCTTGGGAACAGAACCAGGGACATCAAAGACTAAGGGAAAACATTCTTTTTGGTACCTCCGCCAGGAGGCAGGGACAAGGCCAGTGAGGGACCCTAGGCCCTGAGACGGCAGCCTGGGCTTTGAGGGTTCCAGTGGATGGAGGCAGGGGAAGGTCAGTCGACGATCTTTCCTTCACTTTGTGGCCCACGAGGACAAGGATTCATTCCTGGGCAGGACCAGGGTCTTGTGCAGTGGCCCTCCCAGGCCACGGGCCCATCATCTGCCTTTCCTGGTCCTGGGGCTCCTATCCTGGGCCGGACCCCACCTCCTGGTCCAGCTGTCCTGTAGCCGCCAGCAGCGGGGGTGGGGGTGTCCCGGCCCGCCACTCCTCCCCTCTTCGCGCCCCCTAGTTCTTCCCCTCCCCCTGCCATCTC
>NW_022111307.1:8073218-8074424 GCF_000313985.2 Echinops telfairi | reverse complement strand
CCGGGGGGCGGCAGGTAGGTGGGCTCCCGCGGGGAGGCTCGGCGGCGGGCGGGGTCCCGCTCACCGAAGTCCGCGCCCGTCCCGAGGGGGCGTTGGGCGCAGGTGGCTCCGCGCGGCCCGCGGCCTGGGAAGGGGGCGGCGGCCCGTCAGGCGCACGGTGCTGGGGACCCAGGCCCCGGGCGGGTACCCGCGGGCAGCGGGACAGCGGCCGCCAGCCCAGCCGGTTCCGTAGGCTGCTCGTTCGGCGGGAAGGTCTATGCCTTGGACGAGACGTGGCACCCGGACCTGGGGGAGCCCTTCGGGGTCATGCGCTGCGTGCTGTGTGCCTGCGAGGCGGTGAGTGGACCCCGCGGCCGAGGCCGGGTCCCTCGGGTGTCGGGAGCGCTGGGGTCCAGGGACGTTGGAGGGCTCCCGGAGCTACGCAGGAGAAAGAAGCGAGTCCTCAGACGAGGACGTAGCAGGGAGTGGGGGTGCTTTGCCCGCAGAGGAGGGGATGGGAGCGCCCCTTCAAGTCTCAGGTGCTCATGCTTTGATGGCCCACTATGTGCCAGGCTCTGTGCCAACCCCGTTACGCGTCTCTCAGTGCCCACAACTACCCTGCTCAAAACAAACTTGCCGTCCTGTCAGTTGGTGCCGACTCCTGGCGACCCTATGGGACTGGGCAGAGCTGCCCCGTGCCTTTCCGAGACTGGACTCTTTAGGGCAGTAGAAAGCCTTGTCTTTCTCCCGCACCACCCTGCTAGGTGGACATATTATTGCCCCCATTTCCCAGATAGGGACCCTAAGGCCCGGAGAGGTTAAGTAATGCAGGTTCCACGTGGCAGAGCTGCCCAACCCAGCACCACAACCCTGCCTTGGTTCGAGATCTGCCCCCATCGCCCCCCGGGTCTCACCTGTAGGCAATTTGTACTCAGTCCTTTTCTTCATGTCTTCTCGGGAGCAGTCGCAGTGGGGTCGCCGAGTGAGGGGCCCGGGCAGGGTTAGTTGCAAGAACATCAAACCCGAGTGCCCAGCCCTGACCTGCAGGCATCCGCGCCAGCTGCCGGGACACTGCTGCCAGACCTGCCTGCAGGGTAAGGCCCGCTCTGCTTCGGGGGAAGGGGGCAGGCACACGCGGTCCCCAGCCCGGACCCAGGCCCGCGCGCGCAGATCGGGGCGGCCACCCGGCCCTCCCCATGGCCAGCTGAAGCCCGGGCCCTCCACCCC
>NW_022111307.1:8037595-8073090 GCF_000313985.2 Echinops telfairi | reverse complement strand
CCCTGAGCACCGCAGCTATAGCGACCCGGGGGAGCCGGGCTCTGACGAGCGGGCGCGCAGCGATGGCCACACCGGTAGGCGGGGCCCAGGGCTGGGATCGCCGTCGGTCGGGACAGTGGGGGCGGGTGAGGAGTTGAGGCCCTCTTCCTATCCCGCAGACTTCGTGGCGCTGCTGACCGGACCAAGGTCGCAGGCGGTGGCCCGGGCCCGAGTCTCTCTGCTGCGCTCCAGCCTGCGCTTCTCCATCTCCTACCAGAGGTGAGAGAGGGGAGGCGGGGAGCTCAGCTCCCCACGAGTAGAGCTGTGGACTCACAAGGGAGCGGCTGCCTCTAGCCCAGGCTCTTGAGTCCCCTCTTCCCCAGGTTGGACCGCCCTGCCAGGGTTCGCTTCTCAGACTCAACTGGCAGCATCCTGTTCGAACACCCTGCAGCCCCGACCCAGGAAGGCCTGGTGAGACGGTGCTATCTAAGAGCACGTGTCCAGTGCTGAGCACTGCCCTGAGGGCTTGCTGGGCATTGCCTCGGGTCCTCCTCAAAACATCCCTGTGTGTGGGATAGGGGAGGGGTGTCACTGACTTTCTGATGCCCCCATTTTACAGACTAGGGAACCGAGGCTCAAAAGCAGAATGTGACTTGCTCTAGGTCACACAGCTAGTAAGTGGTGGAGCCAGGATTTGAACTAAGGAATCTGCCTCCAGAGCCATTTGGCAAGCTTGCTAGGAGGCACCGGAGCCTTCGGCCCATAGGTCCCCCGGCCAAGCTGGGTCTCTCAGGTGGCCTGTGCTTGGCAGCTGGCTGAGAAGGCCCTCCTTGTCTCCGCTCCAGGTCTGTGGGGTGTGGCGGGGAGTGCCCCGCTTGTCCCTGCGGCTCCTTCGGTCAGAGCAGCTGCATGTGGCACTCCTGACACCAGCTCACCCCTCCGGGGAGGTCTGGGGGCCCCTCATCAGGCACCGGGCCCTAGCTGCAGGTGAGGAGAGCCAACGGCCCTGGTGTGAAGTTCTGGATCTTCTCTACGCTCCAGGAGTAAGGCAGGTCTTCCAAACCCGCTCTGTGGTCTCCCTCCCTGTCTAGAGACCTTCAGTGCCATCCTGACCCTGGAAGACCCTCCACAGCAGGGCGTGGGGGCCATCACCCTGCTCACGCTCAGTGACACGGAGAACTCCTTGCATTTTTTGCTGCTCTTCCGCGGGCTGCTGGAAGCCAGGAGTGGGGGTAAGTGAATCAGGCAGGTGAGAGGGCTAGCTGGAGAGGGCTGGCCTTTCAGAAGGGCCTCACCTGTGTGGCCATTGCAGGGCCAGTCCAGGTCCCCTTGCAGCTCCAGATTCTACACCAGGGGCAGCTCCTTCGAGAGCTCCAGGCCAACGCCTCAAGTCAGGTGAGTGAGGGTGGGTCTGGCTCTTGCTGTCACCACCATCAGTGGCCTCTTGCCGCTGCCTCCCACTTCCTGCTTGCTTCCCCAGGAGCCAGGCTTTGCAGAGGTGCTGCCCAACCTGACAGACCAGGAGATGAGCTGGCTGGTTCTGGGGGAGCTGCAGATGGTGCTGGAGAGGGCAGGTGGGCCAGGACCGCGCATCAGTGGACACATCACTGCCAGGCAGAGCTGCGACGGTGAGGCAGGGTGCTGGGACCCCCGCCCCCTACCTCCCTCTGGCACCAGCACGTACAGCTGAAAGACACAGACAAGGACCAGGGGTGGGCCGAGAAGGGAGGGGGTGGGAGGGAGCTGGGAGTGTGAGCGACCCTGCGCAAGCCTGGCACCTGCCCTGTCTTCCTGCAGTCCTACAGAGTGTTCTTTGTGGGGCTGATGCCCTGATGCCAGTCCAGACAGGGGCTGCTGGCTCAGCCAGCCTCACACTACAGGCAAATGGCTCGCTGATCTACCAGGTGAGGGTAGGGGCTACAGGCAGGCAAGGGGAGGGTAACGAGGCAGGGCCTTCTCTGCCACTCCAGTGCCCCCTCCCACTCTGCCCACCAGGTCCAAGTGGTAGGGCTAGGCAGTGAGGTGGTGGCCATGACCCTGGAGACCAAGCCTCAGCGGAGGAACCAGCGCACCGTGCTGTGCCAGATGGCTGGACTCCCTCCTGGAGGACGCATGGTGAGGGCTCAGGCAGAACTGGGCTTCAACCCCTTGGCACTCAGGGGCCATGCACCAGGACGGCCAGGACATGGCAGGGGGAGCTGTGTGGGCTGAGCAGGGACAGGCGGCATGATGCCCTCCATGACAGGTTTGTTCAGTGGGTGACATGGCTTCTGTTTAGTGAGCCCAGGCGAGGGATTGGAGTACACAGGCGTTCAGATGTGGCTCAGGGGTTAGACAGGGAGATTAGTGCAATCGACTCCAGTCCCAAACACGCTGCCATCGACTCATAGCGACCCTACTGCCCTCGTGGGTTTCTGAGACTGTCACTCTTTACAGGAGTAGAAAGCTTTGCCCTCCCGCAGTGTGGCCAGTGGTTTCAGACTGCAGACCTTATGTAAGCAGTCCAGCTCGTAAGCACTCCATCCCCTGATCTTCTCCGTGCAATAGGTCAGATCAGAATTAATGTGGTCACAGTGATTATGTACGGTGTGTTTCTCCGTGCCAGGCCCCACACCAGTTGCCTTACTCTGCCTCTCCCAATGCCCATTTTAAAGAGGACAGGGTGAAGGACCAGAGAGGCTCAGTAACTGCTGAAAGCTACCCAGCTGGGGAGTGGCAGAGGAGGGGCGTGAGACTGTAAGGCTTTTATCCATAGCAACTGATGTGCTGTGGGAGTGCACATGGACAGGGTGGGGACACAAAACATGGTAAGGCCTCAGAACCTTAAGTGTGAGAGGTTTGTTCCGGGTCTGGCAGGCTGAGGCTAGGGCTCACCCTGCCCTGCCCTGCCCTGCAGGCCGTGGGTATCTGCCCTGCACTGGGTGCCCGAGGGGCTCATATGCTGCTGCAGAATGAACTCTTCCTGAATGTGGGCACCAAGGACTTCCCAGAGGGGGAGCTGCGGGGGCACGTGGCTGCCCTGCCTTACAGTGGGCATAGCGCCCGCCTCAATGGTGAGTGTCTTGGGGCTCCACCTGACTTTGAGTGTCTTCTAAAGCGTGACACAGGGCCTGAGGGCTGGTGCCGCTGGGCTGCCAGTGGGGAAGATGAGGTACTCTTGCCGGCGGTTTCCCTGTTGGCACGGTGCGGGAACGGAGAGTTGCTGCTCGCAGGCCCTGGGCCCATGCACAGTGCTTCCCAGTGCCTGGGGGCTATGCTGGGAACGTGGGGAATGCTGGGATGGAGAGGCCGCTCCAGGCCAGGCCTCATCTGTCTCCTCTCCCCTGTCTGGGCCCAGCGCCGCCTGTGCCCCTCGCAGGAGCCTTGGTGCTGCCCCCTGTGAGGAGCCAGGCCGCAGGGCATGCCTGGCTCTCCCTCGACACCCACTGTCACCTGCACTACGAGGTGCTGCTGGCTGGGCTTGGTGGCTCAGAACAGGGCACTGTCGCTGCCCACCTTCTTGGGCCTCCTGGGATGCCAGGACCCCGGCGACTACTGAAGGGATTCTACGGCCCAGAGGTGAGGACATTGGCATGGGACACAGCTTGGGAAGTAGCCACTCATTAGCCCGAAGGGCTGTGTGGGCCTGGGGGAGAGGGGGGCAGAGGGCAGGCAGCCTAGTTTAGCAGAGTTGGCATGTGCTCGGGGGAACGACCTGGGTACCGATGTGACTCAGCCCCCGACGGGCTGGGTGATCTTGTGTTCACAAGGCACTGTCCACCTGTCCTGTGAGGTAATATGAATAAAGACCTTTCAGTAAAACAGCTTTTGGCATTAATTCCCCTCTCCCCCACCCCGGCCTTTCCTGGGGGGCTCTCCTGGGCGATATGGATTATGTTGGGTGGCACCAGGGCCTGTCGGCAGGGAGTGGACCAGCCCTCGGAGGTGTGTGGGCAGCAGAGTATTGGAGTCCAAGAGGTGGTTGCTACTGGATGATGTCACTGCTCCAGAGACTCATTCGAGCTCGCTGGGTCTCAGTTTCTTCCCCTTTGCATGGAGGACAGTGGGCTCAGCCCTGAAGTGTCCTGTCCCTTTTGTTCCTCCTGTGGATGTGCACGCAGGCCCAAGGTGTGGTGAAAGACCTGGAGCCTGAGCTGCTGCAGCACCTGGCAAAGGGCACCGCCTCCCTGCTGATCACCACCAAGGGGAGCCCCCGTGGGGAGCTGCGAGGGCAGGTAGCCGCCTGCGTGGGTGATTCAGGGCTGGGTTAGCACTGTGGCCCTGTGGGTCACTCCGGCGCTCTCCAGAGAGCTGGGCGATGGTAGCAAATGACCTGGCTGGTTGGGAGGATGAAGCCAGACCAGGTAATAAAAGGGATGGCACACAGCAGCCCTGCCTCCGGAGGCTGGATGCTAGTGTCCTCCTGAGGTGCCTGGGGTGGGGGATCTGCTGTCCCTCAGGCCTCCTGCCTGTTGCCGGTGGAGGACAAG
This sequence comes from Echinops telfairi, assembly GCF_000313985.2. NCBI lineage: Eukaryota > Metazoa > Chordata > Mammalia > Afrosoricida > Tenrecidae > Echinops > Echinops telfairi. The sequence continues at coordinate 8,068,642 of NW_022111307.1, read as the reverse complement.
GCAGGGAGCAGCATGACCCTCAGCTGGCTTCTTGTTCAGGTGCACGTCGCCAATGCTTGTGAGGTGGGCGGTCTGCGCCTGGCTGCGGCGGGGGCCGAGGGCATGTGGGCGCCGGGAACCCCCGATGTGGCCCCCCAGCCTGCGCTGCCCGCTGCGCCCGGCCCGGAGGCTCCAGCTCCCGTCAGACCAGGACGCCCCCGGGACGGGAACTCATGCTTCTTTGAGGGGCAGCAGCGTCCCCACGGGGCTCGCTGGGCACCTAATTATGACCCACTCTGCTCACTCTGCGCCTGCCAGGTAGGGGCTCGGGTGCGGGAGGGCTTCTAGGGACCCGAGGCCTGAGGGCACCCAGTTAGTGTGGCTGCTCCCGGGCCCCGCAGAGACGCACTGTGATTTGTGACCCCGTGGTGTGCCCACCGCTCCACTGCCCACGCCCAGTGCAGGTGCCAGACCAGTGCTGCCCTGTGTGCCCAGGTGAGTGCCTGGCAGGGGAGAGGGGGGAAGTGGAGGGGAGGAGAGGGTCACCCTCTGCCCTAGACGTGCCTTTGGCTCCACAGAGAAGCAGGATGTCAGAGACCGGGGGCTGCCCAGGAGCCGCGACCCAGGAGAGGGTGAGCTGCCTGGGTGTGCAGGGCTGAGGGGTGCGGAGGGGGGTGCTACTGGGTGGGGCTGGGGGGTGAAAGGAGGAGGAGACAGACACAGATGTGAAGGGGGAGGGCTGAAGGGCATGGGCTCTAGTGACACCTGGCACCTCTCACGAATGCGACTGCCCTGTGAAGGGACTCGGGGTGAGGCTATGTGGGGTTGGCTTGTGGTGGACGACTTGGTTGTGGGCCCAGCTTAGCACTGACTGCCACGGGGCACGTACCCCCCACCCCCAGGATGCTATTTTGATGGTGACCGGAGCTGGCGGGCGGCGGGGACCCGATGGCACCCCGTGGTGCCCCCCTTTGGTTTAATTAAGTGTGCTGTCTGCACCTGCAAGGTATGGCTTCCCCATCTTCTCCAGAGACTGCACCCATTTCAGCCTCTAGCCAGGTCTGCAGAGATGGGGGTGGGGGGCACCTGGGGAAGAAGACCCATCTTTGGGAGGGAGAGGGTGGGAGGACTCAAGAAGTGAAAGCAATTCCAGAGAAGTCCCTTTGGCACTGGGAGTCAGCTTCCTGTGGGTAGTGGGCCAGGGCTGCCCTGGAGGGGGAGTCCCACTCCGCCCGATGTGATGGGGGGCATGCTTCTCCTGGGCCTCAGGCTCCCCTCCTGTGTGCCAAGGGGAGCAGCCACCCGGCAGCGTTTCCATGAGGGGATGAGGTTAGGCTTAGAGAACACTGGCCCGGAAGCTCCGGAGAAAGTCATGGGTCCGTGTTCCGCTTGAGATGCAGGGAAATTGAGGGAGGAAGCCAGAAGCATAGGTGGCCCCTCCCTCCTGCCAGTCCTCACCCAGTGGACCCTTACAGGGGGGCACCGGAGAGGTGCACTGTGAGAAGGTGCAGTGTCCCCGGCTGGCCTGTGCCCAGCCTGTGCGAGCCAACCCCACTGACTGCTGCAAACAGTGTCCAGGTGAGGAAGGGGTGGGTGCTGAGGCTGCAGTGGGAGGCGAGGCTCTGAAGCACCTGGTCTTGGGTGAGGGGATGCATGGTGAAGAGTGGGGGTGGGGGATGAGGAGGTGGGTGAGGGTGGAGGGGGCTTCTCAGCTAATTCAGCACTTCCTGAACACTGCTGTGTGCCAGCCTGAAGCCCGGGCTATAGCACAGTGAAAAGAATGGGTGTGATCAGTGGGCATGGCCAGCTCCAGTCCCCATTCCATCCAGCCTTCCATCCATCCATTCATCCATCCCTCCATCCCTCCATCCCTCCATCCACCCACCCACCCACCTCTTCACCTACCCATCCACCCATCCTACTATCTGTCCATCCAGACACTTGCCCAGCCATCTCTCCGTCCACATGTATCATGATGAAACATGGGTGGACCTCATGAAACCCACATCTGTTGACTCCTTCTTCATCCTGTCTCTCGCTCCCTCCCAACAGTGGGGTCAGGGGCCCGCCCCCAGCAGGGCGACCCCATGCAGGCTGATGGGCCCCGGGGCTGCCGTTTTGCGGGCCAGTGGTTTCCAGAGAGCCAGAGCTGGCACCCGTTGGTGCCCCCCTTTGGGGAGATGAGCTGTATAACCTGCAGATGTGGGGTAAGTCGGGAGCAAGGAGCCTGTACGAGGGAGGCTCCCCTGACGAAGCTGGGGGACCCTCAGCCTCTGCTTGGTGCTGCTCCAGGCCGGGGTGCCGCACTGTGAGCGGGATGACTGCTCACCCCCGCTGTCCTGTGGCGCAGAGAAGGAGAGCCCGTGCTGCTCCCGCTGCACATCCCGGAGGCGTGAGTGAGGGCTGCCTGGGGCGCAGGGGGCACCTACCTGGGCCTGCTTCGCAAAGGCTGTCAGTGATTATCTTTGGTTAACAAGAGTAGTTTTGAAGCTCTGCATACTTAAACCCCCAGACGAAGATCACACCCTGGTGGGCACTGACTTGCTTCCGAAACCCTGACCCTCCTGGGACCAGAACAGAGAGGTTCTCTCTCCCTGCCGCGCAGGCCTCCTCCTCCTCCTCCCACTTCACTCCCTTGTGTCTCCAGCCCCCCTAGAGGCCAGGACTGCTCCGGAGCTGGAGAGAGAAGCTGAAGGCTCGTAGGGCGGTGTGCACAGAAGGCAGCCAGACCAAGAGGACGGGGCGGGGGGGCCTGGGCTGGGGAAGGGGCAGCGCTGAGGACCCTCATCCTCCTGTGGGAAACCCAGTGCCTTCGGCTCCTCTTCTCTGCCCTTCTCCCTCCCCCACTACCTCTGGGAGCCGCAAGTCCACAAGGGGGAGGACGAGCCCCTTGGGGCCAGACCAAGGCCATTTCCACTCCCACTCCTACCCAGTCACCCTGCCATTCTCGTCCTCAGGCCGGCCCTCCCATGTCTGCCCTGGAAGCCCAGCCCCTTGCCCCATAATGCCACTGGCTTGTTGGATTTTTAATTTATCCTCACTCAGCATCAAGGGTCCCCCTACTCCACTCCTGCTGCCCGAGCTGAGCAGAGTCACTATTGGAGATTTTTGTATTTATTAAAACAGTGTTTTTTTTTTTTCAGTCTTTGGCCTTTCAGTTGCATCTTTGTGGCCAGGGAACCCTGGTGAGGCTCAGTGGCGAGGGGTCTAAGAGCAGGAGGTGAGAGGGGAGCCTCGCTGGAACTTAGGGACCTGGAGAGGGAGCGGAATGGTGGCAGTGGTTCCTGAGAGAGGGGGTTGGCACGTCCTTGAGATGGATTCAGGATTCAGGCAGCAGGACACAGGTTGACACTAGCGTTTAGTCCCCACTGCCCTCTCCAGCATCTTTTCTGGCACCATGATTGAAGTTGCTCCAAGCAGAGAAACTGCAGTGCCCCAGACCTTTGTTTCCTTTGTCTAAGGGAGGCCCACCCTCCCCTCTGACCCCTCTTTCCTGGACACGGATGGTGCTCTGGACCAGTTCTGGAGCGAACCTGTGTCAGCCTTGGTCCAGCTTTTGGTTGAGTGGATGGATCGAGTAAATCGAGGATACATTAAGTCCCCTTGCCATCAGGGTCTGGGCATCTCTACAGCCTCCCAGGCTGCAAGGAGACAAGGCACGGGCACCGAGACTTCGCTAGATGAAACTGCAGATCTCGCTTTGGGTAACAAATATGTGCAGTAAACCGAGTCTAGAGGTCTAGGATCTGCAGCCAGTGCCTTAGGCGTCAGGCTGCTAACTGCAAAGTGGGCAGTTGAAACCCACCAGCTGTTCCTTGTGACAAAGTTGAGACCGTCTGCACCCACAACAATCTCCCACTGCAGAAATCCTAGGGAGCAGTTCTGCTTTGCCCTGTAGGGTCCCCTTTAATTAGATACCACCCAGTGACAGCGGGCTTGGGGTTTTGAGCAGGGGGATCGTGGTGGTTAGGTGCCAGTCAGTCGATCTCTGACTCACAGTGAGCCCGTGCAACAGTGTGGAATTATCCCATAGCGTTTCCTGGGCTGTAACAATACAAGACAAAAACAAGATCCTTTTTATTGTCCATTGAGGGAAGTTTTCTATGGCAAATCAGTTTGTCATTCAACAATTCAGGCATGTTGTGCTTCATGTCATTGAGTGCAATCCTCACAAGGTGCATGGGGTTTTTAAAATCTTCGTGGCAAAGTAGGATTAAAAGATAATACCACAATTCTCACTCCCTCTCTATTTCATGTTTCCATACCTCTTCGTTTCCTACTCCTTCCTGCCTTCCTAACTTTGTCTTGGGCAAATGCCGCCTCAGAGGGTTTTCAATCAGATGGTTGATTATTCTAAGCATACTTCTCATGTTGCCGTGCCTCTCAGAGACCTGTTGCTATGAGCGGCATCACCATGGGTCAGCAAGGACTCATGGCACTGCGTTTTGGGATGCACCTGTTTGTCGTTTGGCTAAAAGCAGAGTCAAGGGAGTGAGTTCATTTCAGAACTTAAGGGGGTTCCATCCATTTTTATTTGACCAGTGGGCGTGATATTTTCTATGAGTTTTAAGTTTTTGTTCCATGTTTTGCTTCCATTCGATGGAGGGTCTCCTAATACAATCCTTTCATGATCCGGCACACAGTGGGTTCAGGGTCAGGCTGATGACTGTAAGGCAGACTGACCAAATACATCAACCTGAGTCCTTTGTTGGTGGGAGCCGGGCACCCTCTAGCTGTTCCTGTCTCAGAGCCATGAAGGGTGAGCTGGAGGAGGTCTCTCAGTCTATTGGGCGAAGTCTTGGTCAGACTTCAGATTTCTTCCATTCTTTTAATTCCATTTCCCACAGACTTTTGGAAGTCCCCCCCCCTTGTAGATACATATGCTGCAAATATCTATGAATATAGGGGAGCATTTAGGGGCAGAGTGGTGGAAACTCCTAGCTATAACCAAACACCTGAGGGAATGAGTGACTCAGGGGGGTGGGTGGGGGGTACTAAAGCCAACTAGTTCGACAGAGTGCATCAAGACAATGCTCCGAGTCCTACTTTGGTGATTAGCACCTGGGGTCTTGACAACTTGGGAACAGCCCTCTTAGATGAAACTTTTCCTCTCTCCCCGTTGAGCTATGGTTTTGTTCTCCGTGCCAGACCCACTCAAGGCTGTCCTCTGGGACCCGAAGCCCTGGAACCCCTTTCCCTTCCTAATCCTCATTCCAACCCTGACTGCCAACCTCCAGGGCCTGCCAGGGGCCAGGAAGGTGATATTTGGAAGTGCCACCCAAAAGTCCAGCCCCAACAGCCAGACACTGATTTCTTGGAAGCCCTGGCATGCAGAGACCTCCAGAGGGCACCCCGTCCATTCCCCTTTAGGCACCTAACAGTCGTCACAACAAACAAGCAGCCCACAAACAAACTGAGAAACTCCTACGGAGAGGTGATTGTCCTGGCTGAAATACTCTTACTTCAGCGTCTGGAACCAGTGACGGTTAGGATTGGGTCAGTAACCCTGGGGTCAGGCCTTCTGTATCGGTGAGGGTTTTACTGGATCTCCGAGCTTCTCTGGCAGAGAGGGCAGAAGGTAGTAAGTGGGGGCTCTGCCTGGCCAGAAAATCGGGGGTGGCTCCGAAATATCCGTTGTTTAAGGAGCAAACCCTTTCACCGACAGGCTTCCACTTTGCCGTAGTCTACTGGTGAACCACTGGCCATACATTCCAGGGTCACTCCCTTTCCCACCCTTTATGTGCCAAACCCAGGTTTGGGGACTTCGGGAAGAACAGCCCCTCGGTGCTGTAGGGTGGTGGCACTGCCTGCAGCCACCAGCTCACTGGGCCCCGTGTCTGTGCAGCTCTTGAATAATTGATGGCAACAATTGAACAATGGTTGTTTTCAGACCGTGGTCGCTGACTTGTGGGGGTGCCAAGGGGCAGAAGGACAGATGGTTTGGGATGAGCATTGCCCAGGGCAGATGTCCAGAGCCTCCTACCAGTTGCTCAGCATCTAGGAGAGTCTCCAGTTCACAGACACATTGGTTGCTTTATAAACAAGTTCAGAAGGACCGTCTTATTGTCTACCACCTTGAGTCTTTCACAGAGATAACAGGAAACAGCAAAACCGAAGTCCTGACACCGGGGTACCAAGGGGGCACTCGTGCAGGAGCACAGTGACTGTGAGCCCCAGGATGCAACACAACTGCTTGGTTCTCAGGGTCTGGCAAGCCACCCGCTGTCAGAGGCCCATCACACATCCTTCTCTGTCTAGTGGCAGGCGCCCTGCCTGGGTGGCACCGTGGGTGGGTTACGTGTTGGGCTGTAAAGCGCAGGTCTGCAGTTTGAAGCCAACCGGCCGCCCTCCAGGAGAAAGATGGGGCTTTCTATTCCCGTCAAGATTTAGTCTTTGAAACCCACAGACACGGCCCTGCTCCATCCCGTGGGGCCTCTACGAGGTGGAACGGGCCCAATGGCAGCAGTGAGTCGGTTGTCGAAAATAATATTTACGTTTTCCTCGCCGGATGGACTTAACCCAGGCTCTGGTTTTCAAAGGTTTCCCTGTAAAATTGGGACATCCTGGGAAGGACACACTTTAGCTCACGGGATTGAAGGTAGTCAGAGATGATGTGCGAAGGGGAAAAAAATCACAGCGACTATGTGTGGAATGCTGTGATGAAAGGGGAGCATCCCAGGGGGCAGTTGATGATACTCTTCTGAGAATTCAACCTTGTTTGATGCATGTTTTCATGTACAAGGTGGAGGGGGGAGGTTTCCAGAATTAATTTTACTCCTTGCAAAAATAGATTATTGTGAATAATTGTGGCAACACACAACTGTGGGGGGAAGCATTCACTGTTCCTCCAACGCAGGATACGCACTGTTAACCTTTTTACACATGCCTTTTCAAACTTCATAAACACACACACATATTTTTTTCCTTGTTTTTTTAATCGTTTTACTAGGGGCTCATACAACTCTTATCACAATCCATAAGTACGTCAATTGTGTAAAGCACATTTGTACATTCATTGCCCTCATCATTCTCAAAACATTTCCTCTCCGCTTAAGCCCCCCGGCATTAGGTCTTCATTCCCACCACCCTCCCTCCCCACTCCCCGCTCCCTCATGAACCCTTGATAATTTATAAATTATTATTTTGTCATATCTTGCCCTATCCGACATCTCCCTTCACCCACTTTTCTGTTGTCCGTCCCCCAGGGAGGAGGTCACATGTAGATCCTTGTAATCGGTTCCCCCTTTCCAACCTACCCTCCCAGTATCACCACTCACACCACTGGTCCTGAAGGGATCATCCTCCCTGGATTCCCTGTGTTTCCAGTTCCTGTTTGTACCAGTGTACATCCTCTGGTCTAACCAGATTTGTGAGGTAGAATTGGGATCATGATAGGGCGGGAGGAAGCATTTAGGAACTAGAGGAAAGTTGTATGTCTCATTGTTGCTATATCGCAGCTGACTGGCTCGTCTCTTCCTTGAGACCCTTCTGTAAGGGGATGTCCAGTGGCCTACAAATAGGCTTTGGGTCTCTACTCCACAATCCCCACCTCATTCATTATGATAAGATTTGCACACACATATATTTATAGGTGCATAACCCCCAAACCAAACCCACTGCCATCAGTTGATTTTGACCTATGTGGGGTTTCCAAGATTCAATCTTCATGGGGCCGACAGCCTCATCTTTCTTCCACAGAGTGGCTGGTGGGTTTGAAGGGCCCATCTTTCAGTTAGCAGCTCAATTCCTGACCAGGTGTGAGGCTGTGCCCATAGGGAAGTTCTACCCTGTCCTACATGGTTACTTTGAGTATGAATTGAGATTCTTTTTTGTTTTTTCTTTAGGTATTGAGATAGTTTATTGTGCCAACCTGGCCAATAAACACATGTGGGGTTAATTGAAGGGCAGAGGGATAAATGGCTCAGTGAGCCTCGCCTTTCTAGTTCTCAGTTCTCTTGCTTTCTGATGGTTGGACCAGGGTGCAGCTGCCTTAGCCAGTTCCCTGCTTCAGCTGGCAAAGCTGACTTCCTGCAAGACAACCCTGAGGAGAAGCCACATGGACCTACCCCGATGCAGCCCTGGGTGCTGGAGCAGCTGTGTGGAGCTCCTGCCAGCGCTGAGATGCTTACACATTCACTGACTCGGCTTTCCTCCTACAGTTGGCATCATTGTGCGTGTTTTGTGAGATGGAGGAGGACTTTGTGGCTTGGTCTTGGACATGTAGGTTAATGGGTTAATGTACTTGTGGGCTTGGGCAGCACTGGGTGGGGATGTTTTCTTGATGTGCACTTACCCTATATATAAAACTCTCATACATGAGTTTCTGTAGATTTGTTTCTCTAAAGTACCCAGACTAATACAGGTATACATAGATAACATATATAGTTTTCTACAAAGGAACCTCCCAAACAAGACAGACCAACCAGAACAATCATGTGAAGCTGTTTTGTAGACTATAATTTTTGAATTTAATAATTGACCATTGGGGTGTAGTGAATTATTTTCTGTAGCGTTTGTGGACATATGTGGCCTCGCAACTCCCAGAAATGATTGGGTGGGACTCTGCAGATAAAGTAAAGGAAATGTGCTTCTGGAGGCACATTTAATATTCTTCTCTAGCAGCACAATTCAAAGACAGACTTTTCTCCGGTTTTCCTTATTCATAGGCTAGCTTTGGCATACAGATGGGGTGACTGAAGATACCCTGCTTTGGGCTGGGTGCACCTTAGTTTTCAAAGTGACATCTTTGCTTTTGAAGAGTTTAAAGGGGTCTTTTTTAGCAGCAGGAGCCCTGGGGTGTCCTGGGCTGCTCGCCACACGGTCAGCAGTTGGAGACCACCCGCCCTCAGAGAGGAGAGAGGCCGATGTGGCTTCCTTCTCCCGCAAAGAGAGAGCTGTCTTGGAGGCTCAGAGGAACATTTCTATCTTGCCCTATAGGGTCGCGATGAGTTGGCATTCATCGACTCAAGGGCGATAAGTTTGAAGTTGTGTTTGTAGCTGATTTGCCCACTGCAAGATGGCACTTGATTTCGTGACCGCTGCGTCCATGGATGACATTTATGGATCCAAGTAAAGTGAACCCTTGATGACCTTGACATGTTCTCCACTTACCGTGGTGTTGGTTACTCTACTGAACCCTGGAGACTCGGTTTCCGTCTCCATCAGAAAGTGCTTTAAGTCCTCTTGCTTACAGCAAGCAAGCCTGTGCATTTCAAATGTTGTTAATGAGCCTTCCTTCAATCCTTGGGCCACATTTTCCATTTGGCATAGTTTCTTGGATTATTTGCTCAGAACACAGAGTGAACAGGTATGGAGAAAGGATATGACCCTGGTATACACCTTTCCTGACGTAAAACCATACATACAGTAGGGTCCCTTTATTCTTGGTCTATCTGTAGGTTCTCCATGAGCACAATAAAGTGTTCTAGAATGAACATTCTTCCCAGGGTTATCCCTAATTTGTAATCCACAGAGTTGAATACCTTTGAGTAAAACATAAATAAACTTCTTTCTGATATTCTCTGTTTTCAGCGAAGATCAATCTAATGTCAGCAAGGATATCCCCTCATTTCATGTTCTCTTCTGAATCAAGCTTAATTTCTGGTAGCTCTGGGTTGACTAGAGAAACAAATTCATAGACACTCATATGTGTGGGAGAAAGAACTTTATATAAAGAGCAATTGCATATTAAGCAAACATCCCAGCCCAGTCCAGATCAAGTCCATAAATCTGATATTAGCCCCTATGTCTGATACCAGTCTATAAATTCCTCTTCAGACTCATACAACACATGCAATGACGCTGAATGCAGGAAGATCACAGACCAATGGGTGGAAAATTTTGTGGATCCAGTGGCAGTGGAAGTATCTCAGCGCTGGTGTGGATCTCCATGTGGCTCTTCCAGCTCCAGGGTTCTGGCTCCATCAGCATAGCTCCATGTGTCTTTTCAACAGGAATGCCTGGCAGGGAGAGGGTGTATCTGGCCTCCAGTGAGCTATTTATCTATGTCGTGCCTCCAAATGAGGTCATCAAGCTGTGACATGATTGACAGGCTTGACTCCACCCTTTTCAAGTTGACAGGATATTATGTAACTGCCACATACCACCCCTTGTCAACTTGACACTTTCATACAACTCTTTAGCCATATGTAATTAAAAAAATCATTGTATTGGGGGCTCATACAACTCTTATCACAATCCATCCAGGCATCCATCCATGTGTCAAGCACATTTGTACATTTGTTGCCATCATCAGTCTCAAAACATTTGCGTTCTACTTGAGTCCTTGGTATCAGCTCCTCATTTTTTCTCCTCCCTCCCCGCTTCCCCTCCCTCATGAACCCTTGATAATTTATAAATTATTATTATTTTATCATGTCTTACACAGTCTGATATCTCCCTTCACCCACTTTTCTGTTGTCCGTCCCCCAGGGAGGGGATTATATGTAGATCCTTGTAATCGGTTCCCCCTTTCTACCCCACCCGCCACCCTCCCTGTATTGCCACTCTCACCACTGGTCCTGAAGGGTTCATCTATCCTGGATTCCCTGTGTTTCCAGTTCCTATCTGTACCAGTGTACATCCTCTGGTCTAGCCAGATTTGTAAGGTAGAATTGGGATCATGATAGTGGGGGTAGGAAGCGTTTAAGAACTAGAGGAAAGTTGTATGTTTCATCATTGCTACACTGCACCCTGACTGGCTCGTCTCCTCCCCGTGACCCTTCTGTAAGGGGATGTCCAGTTGCCTACAGATGGGCTTTGGGTCCCCACTCTGCACTGTCCCTCATTCTCAATGATATGATTTTTTTGTTCTGATGATGCCTGATACCTGATCCCTTCGACACCTTGTGGTCACACAGGATAGTGTGCTTCTTCCATGTGGGCTTTGTTGCTTAATTTTTTGTTTTTTGATGCCTGATACCTGTTCCTATTGTCACTGCGTGATCACACATATGTAATTTTTAAACAAAATAATAAAATTATATCTAACTAACAGGATAAAACTGAAATTAATACAGTTCAATAATATGTGACAGCCTCATTTAAACATAATATTTTATAAGTGAACAAAACAACAATATTCTATGCCTAATAGTTGCAGTTAAATGAACACCTTCACTATAATCCTATCAAATATACTCCCTGCTGATAAACCACTGCAAATATTTTTGAATTATCTTTAGCAATGTTTTGCTCACATGGGATATTAATTCTATTGTTTGATAGTTTCCACCCGATTCAATCTCCTTCTTTTGGAATAGATCTCTTCCAGTCCGTCAGCCCAGCCGCCAAATTTCTTGGCATTGATGGGTGTGGTAGTCACATAATTTTGTGTCAACTTGATAAATACATGTAGGGGTGGAGTCTAGCCTGTCAATCAGGACACAAATACGTGTAGGGGTGGAGTCTAGCCTGTCAATGATGATGCCTCCTTTTGAGTGTGGCCTTCTCCTGAGGATTCTGGGAACTTCCTCTCTTTCTTCCTAGAGGTGGGCCACACTCTCTCTCTGCTTCACCTTGCTGTGGAAGAGCCACACTCAGAGAGCTGGAGGAGCCATGTGGAGATTCGTGCCAGTCCTGAGATGCTTCCACTGCCACTGAATCCACAAGACTTTTCACCCATCGGCCTGTGATCTTCCTGCATTCAGCATCATTGCATGTGCTCTGTGAGTCTGAAGAGGGATTTATGAACTAGTATCAAACTCATGCATTAGTATCAGACTTAAGGACTTGATCTGGACTGGGCTGGGATGCGTTCTCAGTATGCAATTGCTGTTTGATATAAAGCTCTCTCTTACACACACGAGTGTCTCTGGATTTGTTTCCCTAGTCCACCTGGCCAAACACACCGAGCGAATGCTTCCAGGGTTGCAAATATTTGTTGAAATATCTCCATTGATATTCTATTAATTCCTGGACCCCTTGGGTGTGTGTGTCCCCCCATGGAACATTGGGCTTCTTTCTTCAGCATTATTGGTTCCTGAATACTATAGCTTACCTTCTGAAATGGTTGAACATTGGTCCATTCTCTTTGATAGTGACTCTATATAGTTATTCCATCTCCTTTTGATGCTTCTTGCATTGGTCAGTATTTTACCTTGTAATCCTTTAATATCACAACTCCAGTCTCAATTTCTTTTCTCTTCGATTCCTTTAGTTTGGGAAATGCAGAGCATTTAATTGCAGGTCATTGCACATTTTACCAAAATATTTTCTTTTGTCTTCTTGAGCTGCCCTGTGAAATCTTTCGTTCAGCTCGTTGACATCATCATTTCTTTCCTTTGCTTTAGTTATTATACACACTAACAGCAAGTTTCAGCATCTCTTTTGAAACACACTTTGCTGGTTTTTTTCATTTCTGGCTTTTTAAGCAACCCTTTGCTTTCTTCACGTATGGTGTCTGCATCTTTCCACAACTCATCTGGTCATTAGGGTCTGATGCATCAAATTTATTCTTACGATACTCTCTAAATTCAATTGGGATGGACTCAAGGTCGTATTTTAGCTCTCATGGACTTGTTTTAATTTTCTTCAGCTCCAACGTGAATCTGCACATGAGCAATTGATGATCTCTTCCATGATCAAGCCCTAGCCTTGTTTTCATTGGTGTTGAGCTGTCTCCTCCCACAAATGTAGTCAGTTTGATGCTTGAGTATGTAATTTGATGACGTCCACATATGTAGTCCCCATTTATGTTGTTGAGGTGTACTTTAAAAAAATCATTTTATTGGGGGCTCATACAACTCTTATCACAATCCAGACATACATTAATTGTGTCAAGCACATTTGTACACTCGTTGCCCTCATCATTCCCAAAATATTTACTTCCACTTAAGCCCTTGGCATCAGCTCCTCATCCCCCCCCCACTCCCCTCTCCTTCATGAACCCTTGATAATTTCTAAATTCTTATTATTTTGTCATATCTTACACTGTCCGACGTCTCCCTTCACCCACTTTTCTGTTGTCCGTCCCCCAGGGAGGAGGTTATACGTAGATCTTTGTAATTGGTTCCCCCTTTCTACCCCACCTTCCCGCCACCCTCCCTGTATTGCCACTCTCACCCCTGGTCCTGAAGGGTTCATCTGTCCTGGATTCCCTGTGTTTCCGGTTCCTATCTGTACCAGTGTACATCCTCTGGTCTAGCCAGATTTGTAAGGTAGAATTGGGATCATGATGGTGGCGGGGAGAAAGCATTTAAGAATTACAGGAAAATTGTATGTTTCATCATTGCTACATTGCACGCTGACTGGCTTGTCTCCTCCCCGTGACCCTTCTGTAAGGGGATGTCCAGTTGCCTACAGATGGGCTTTGGGTATCCACTCTCATTTACAACAATATGATTTTTTGTTCTTTGATGCCTGATACCTGATCCCTTTGACACCTCATGGTCACACAGGCTGGTGTGCTTCTTCCATGTGGGCTTTGTTGCTTCTCAGCTAGATGGCTGCTTGTTTATCTTCAAGCCTTTAAGACTGCAGATTCTCTATCTTTTGATAGTTGGGCACCATCAGCTTTCTTCACCACATTTGCTTATACACACATTTGTCTTCAGCGATTGTATCTGGAAGGTGAGCACACAATGATATGGTTTTTTGTTCTTTGATGCCTGATACCCAATCCCTGCAACACCGTTGAGGTGTGTTTCAAAGAAAGACGTCATTGGTCTTGCACAATTTTATCACGTGATCTCACGAGTTATTTCTATCTCTAAGGCCATATTCTCAAGCTACCCCTATGTCTTTGTTTCCAACTTTCCCATTCCAATCACCAGTAATTACCAAGGCATCTTAATTGCATGTTTGATCAATTTCAGACTACAGAGGTTGGTAAACGTCTCCAAGGACTTCATCTTTGGCATTTTTGGTTGGTGAGTAAATTTGAGCAACGTTTATATTATTGGTCTTCCTTGAAGGCATATGGGGTATTACGCTATCTCTGACAGTATGACAGTTTTATATTTCAGGATAGAATTCGAAATGTTCTTCTTGATGGCGAATGTAACACCATGCCTCTTCAATTTGTTATCCCATAAGAATGTCAATTCAGTATGGCCTATACCAATTCATTTCAGTTCACCAACCCCAATCCAAACCCACTACATAGTGATCCTTAGGGCAAAGTAGAATTGTTCCCAAGGGTTTCAGAAGTAAATCTTTTCGGAAGCAGTTTCATTTTTCTTCTGTGGGTTTGAACTGCTGACCTTTTGGTTAGCAACCCAAGCCTTAATCCACTGTCCTACTGTGGCAGTTACATAATCTATTGTCAACTTGAAGAAGGGGTGGAGTCTAGCCTGTGAATCAGGTCACAGCTTGACGACCTCATTTGGAGGCACAGCAGAGATAAATAGCTCACTGGAGGCCAGACACACTCTCTCTGTTTAGTCTCCCCGTGAGACATTCCTGTTGACAAGCCACATGGAGCTATACTGATGGAGCCAGAGCCCTGGAGCTGGAGGAGCCTCATGGAGACCCACACCAGTGCTGAGATGCTTCCACTACCACTGGATCCACAGACTTTCCACCCACTGACCTGTGATCTTCCTGCATTCGGTGTCATTGCATGTGCTTTGAGTCTTAAGAGGAATTCATAGACTGGTATGGGCATTTGGGACTTACGGACTTGATCTGGACTGGGCTGGGATGTTTTCTTAACATACAATTACTCTTTATAGAAAGATCTTTTGGATACACCTATGAGTGTCTGTGAATCAGTTTCTTTAGTCAACCTGGATTAGCACAACTACCACGGCTCATTTCGGTTCTCTAAGGCCTAGGGTATCTATCTATGAGTTCTCCTTTCAGGGTTCCTTGATTCATACTTTATACATCCCAGGTTCTCAATATAAATGGATGTTCTCATCTGTTTCCTGTTTCTTTTCTTTCTTTCCTGTTTTCAGCTGTGTCTTTTTATCGTAAGCGAAGGCCCTGAAAGCTGCACTCTGCCCAGGTCACTAAGGTCAGTTTGACTTTGAAGAAGCTGCTCTTCCGCACGCATATTCTGAGCGCCTTCTACCAGAAGGGCGCATCTTCCGGCTCTCTGTCAGACAATGTTTCACCGGTCACCTTTCTTCAGAAGCGCATCACCAGGCCTGCCTCCTGCATTCGGTCTGGATGCTTGCTCTGCCACCAAGAGTCACCTTATTTGCCTGTGGCTGTTAGGTGCTCTTGAGTTGAGTAGGTTCTGACTTGGGGCGGCAATGTGTGCCCCTGTCCGTGTAGAACTTTCCCAATGGATTTCAAGGCTGTGACTCTCAACAGCAGTCTGCACGGCCTATTTTCCTAGGTGCCTCTGTTCAAAGGGTCAATTAATAGTTGCGCACTTAACTGTCGGGGCTCAGGGGTCCCCAACACTCCAATGGTTCCTCAGGAGCGACTTTCTTCATGTATGAAGAATGGTGGAAAATAAGACAGACAGACAGACAGACAGACAAAGTGGGGCAGAGAGGACCCTTGTCCCTGCGTCAGGACCAGGAGAGTGAATGTGTTTTCCAATGGGGATATATAATGGGACTTACAGAACTTTCCAAAGGCCCACACGCCATACAGTGAACATATTACACAGTCAATGGATAATATCATAAGCAGGTAGCATAATAAACAAGCAATGAGGTGACTCATCATCTTGACCCAGCGCTAGTTGACCTTGGATGCCCCTGAGCCCTCTCTAGGGGAGTAATCTGTGGTCAGTATCAGCAACAGACTTCAGAAAAGACTTTGCAATATTTTATGGTGGGTTGGTGATAAAACCTGATTGCTCTTATCTACAGATAAGCTCCAGGCACAGGGAATAAATAGCCAGACACAGGTATGAAACACCTTTTATGGTAGCTGCTTTATGACAGTTCCTTTATGGGGGGGGGTCATTGGAGGGACTGCATCCAGTCATGAGAATGTGTAGTAAGATTTATTTCTGTCTCATAACTGTGAGGGTCTTCCCCCACCAGAGTTGGCTTTCCAGTCCTGTAATTACGAGCACAGAGGATCCGGCTGCATTTACTATCCTCTCATCCAGACCCTCAGTTCGTCACACTCAACGGTTTGCACTACCTTGCCAAGGAGCGGATGGACTCAGAGGGACCCTTTAGGACTGAGTGGAATTGCCTCATAGGATCTTCTAGCTGAAATCTTTCCGCAAACAGATGGCAGCATCTTTCTTCGGCAGAGTGACTGATGGGTTAGAAGCATCTACTTTTAGTTGGGTTAGCAGCCAAGTCTTTATTATTATTATTATTTTGGTGTAGTATTAAATTAAAAGTGACACGGAGGTGGGGTGCCTGCCCCCACCGCTACTACTACTACTATCTGGTTCAGTAATGCACAATTGTACGGTTGAGATAATATATATATATATATATGACGTTATATTAAAGTCATCGAGAGCATGAGAGATAATACAATAATACAGTCAGACATATTACATGGTAGCATTGCTCACCTCCACCCCGCTTGGTGGTCCTCGTGGGGGGAACCCGGATGCCAGAGCAGGAGCCGCCTCCCTCGCGGGAACAGCCCTCTCGTCCTCTGCCCTCATGGGAGCAGCCCTCACGGGAAGCAGCCCTCCTTCCTCAGCCTCCCTCCTGGGAGTAGCCCCCCTGAGAACCAGGGAGCCTCCTTATTTATTACTAACCACACATCATATCACTTTAGGGGTATACATCACAGCATCATGCATCACAGAGTGGGGCGATACAATTCACAACAACCTGCATCATAGGGAGGGATTGCAACATAGGCAATACAAGCAATAGAAGGGGGATGACCTAGTCATCTTAGAGTGGTCCCGGGCTTGCCTTTGGGCACTGCTTCAAGGGAACAATGTCAGAAGGGAATGGGCCCTATTTGGGGTGAGTCAGACTATACAGTCTGGCCGCTCTAGATGGCTAATGTTAAGGAGAATAACCTCTGACCTACTTTTGCTGACCACCTATTGTACAGTCATTCTTAAGCAGCTAAGTCTGGTACATATTATTGGGGAAACAGCTTAAGAGAAATCCTTCTGTTCCCCACATTCTGGTACCGAGAATGGGGTTCAAACAAATCTTTAACCATTCTGCCACCAAACCCCCAAACACCAAACTCTCGAGTTACTTCTAATTTATATCGACCTTCTAGGACAGGGTGGAACTGCCCCTGCGGGTTTCTGGGACTGTGACTCTACTGGAGTAGAAAAGCCTCTTTTTTTCTCACACAGAGCAGCTGCTGGTTTTGAACCACTGACCTCTTGGGTAGTAAGTAGTACAAGGAGGAACCACTACATCACCAACATGCATGAAGCTTAAAAGGATGCCGTGCAATAATTTTTGATATATTTACAGAGTTGTGTGACTACAAATGCAATGTGCTCATTAACAGTCACACTTTATTTCTCCCTCCTCCTAGCCCCTGGCAACCACACATATACTTTCTGTCTCTACATATTTACTTGCTCCAAAATTTTCACATACATGAAGTCATGCAATATTTGGCCTTTATTTTATGTTTGTTTTTTTCTTTTCTTTCTGGCTTATTTCACTTAGTGTCATGTTTTCCAGGCTCACTCAGGTTACAATGTTTTTTTTTCTTCTGAGCTTCATTCTTTTTTTATGGCTAAATAATATTCTGTTGTGGAGCCAGACTGCTGTTTACCCATCTGTTGACAAACACTTGCATTGTTTCTATTTTCTTGTCTCCACTGGGAGTGTCCGTGTACAGCAGGGGTTCTCAACCTGTGGGTCGGGACCCCTTTGGCTGAGCAAGCGGCCTTAGTGGGAGTCCTGCTGGGACTCCTGGGGCCCTTGCTTCCTTTTGCAGTGCCCCGTGCCCCACCTAGGTTGCTGGCAGGGGCACATGTGGCAGTCACAGGTGCCAGCAGAAGGGCAAGGAGGGGAGTTGCCAGAGGAGTGTCCCCCTGCGCACTTCTTGGGTCCATGGGCGGGTGGCTGCTGTCTGGGGGTGGGGAAGAAACAACGGCCAAGTACATGTTCTTCCAGCCCAGCAGCTGGCGGCCCTCGTGAGCATGAGCCTGCAGCAGGTGGCTCTGGCTGTGCTTTCCACACCAGGGACCAGCGAGCCCGAGGGTCTGTGTGCACAGCCTACTGTCTGCTGTTGCTGTCTGTCTTTGTGCTGGACCTGGTGCTCACTGCCCAGATAGGCGGCGCGTGTGGGTGGGGTGTGTGCATCCCTGATAGTCCCTGCTCCGGCTGGAGGGCAGGGGGGTTGAGAGGAAGCCCAGGTGGGGCTGTGTCTTTTTAAGGCATTTATTTGTTGGGAACATGTGTGTGTGTGTGTGTGTGTGTGTGTGTGTGTGTGTGTGTGAGAGAGAGAGAGAGAGAGAGAGAGAGGAATATCTACACTGAATTTGTCACTTGCACCCACATTTGTTTGAATGTGAAGTTTTCCATATTCTTCATTTCTCCACTTATTTTCCCTATAAAACAACAACCAGCAAGACAAATTCACTGCCATCGACTCAATGCTGACTTACAGCAGCCCTCTGGGGCCGGCTAGAACTGCCCCCGTGAGTCTCAATTCTTTTTGTTTTTTTAAAAATAAAATGTATTTATTTAGATAATTAAAGAATACACAGTTATTAAGGATTGTACATGAAAGGGTATGGATCACATATTTCTTTAACATACATATTTAATCATTTTATTGGGGGCTCATACAACTCTTATCACAATCCATACATGCATCCATTGTGTTAAGCACATTTGCACATTTGTTGCCATCATCATTCTCAAAACATTTGCTTTCTACTTGAGGCCTTGGTATCAGCTCCTCATTTTTTCCCCTTCCTCCCCACCCTCCCTTCCTCCCTTCCTTTCTCCCTCCCTCCCTCATGAACCTTGGTAATTTATAAATTATTATTTTGTCATATCTTACACTGTCCGACATCTCCCTTCACCCACTTTTCTGTTGTCCGTCCCCCAGGGAGGAGGTTATATGCAGATCCTTGTACTCTGTTCCCCCTTTCCAACCCACCCTCCCTCCAGCCTCTTGTGAGTCTCAACTCTGCATGGAGCAGAAAGCCCGTCTTTCTCCCGAGGAGCAGCCGGTGGCTTCCAGTTGCTGACTGCGTGTCCTTTGACAGCCAGTGAGTGGCCACCAAGGCCCCTTTCTGATGAATGTGCAAAAGGGCAGGGTTGTTCTTGAGAGTCTTCTGAGGAGCAGTAGAGACAGACTGACTGAGGGACGTTGGAGTGAAGGATCACAAGCAACGGGCAAGAGGCCGCAGAGAAAGGAGGCGCAGGGGAAACACCCAGAGACTCGGAGCAGAAGGCCCTTTACTACGAGCGATTTAACTCACAGGGGTCGTGGGGTGCAGTGGGAGACGCGGGTTTGACGAGCAGCCAATGAGCTTCCAGGGCCGCCACCCCGTCAGGGGAAGCTCACGGGTTGCTGCCGTGCCACACAGGCTTCAACTGAGCATCCAGGCTAAAAGGGACAGTGTGGAACATCCTGGAAAGCCCTGCGAGTTGTCCCAACAAGATGATTGACTCATTTGTCAACAGCAGTAGCAGCCAGCGATTGGACCTGTCGCTTTCAAATAGGTAATAAAGCCCCCAGTTGCCACTGGGTCAACTCTGACAGCATGGGGCCCCACGTGTTGCAGAGAAGATGCCCGAGAAGGGCTGCGATCTTTGAAAAGCAGATTGCCAGTCCTTCCTTCTGAGGCACCCCTGGGTGGATTTGAACCATCAACCTTTCAGGTGGCAACCAAGCGCTTAACCATTTGCTAACACTCAGGGGCGCCCTCATTACACAAAAAAGATACAAAGTGATGTCCAGGGACCCATGATTTCCTGCCACACACCAGACGCCCCTTTAACACTTTCTAACAGGGAGAGCAGGGAACACTTTCAGAACCGGGAGGTCTACGAGTCAAGTTTAAGTGGCTTGCATTGCAGTGTGCTTTTCTAACTTGAGTGGGCATATGAGTCCTGAGGGGCTGGGGTCTAGTTTAAATAAAGATTCTGAAGGTCTGTCAACTTGAAGATAGAGAGGTGAAGGGGTAGAGTTTAGGCTGTCAATCAGGATGGCCCCTCCTGGTGGGCATGGCCTTCTCACAAGGAAGATCTTGGGAACCTCCTCTCTCTCTCTCTTTCACTCTCTCTCTCCCCCCGCTTCACTTTCCTGATGTTGGGACCCTCAGAGAGTTGGAGGAGCCACCCGGAGACCCGCGCCAGCACTGAGATGCTTCCACCACCACTGGATCCCCAAGACATTTCACCCACCAGCCTGTGATCTTCCTGCTTTTGGCATCATTGCATGTGACTGCGTGAGTCTGAAGAGGAATTTGTAGACTAGTATTGGGCATATTGGATAATATCGGGCTTATGGACTTGATCTGGACTGGGATGTTTTCTCAATACAGTTACTCTTCTATATGAAGCTCTCTCATATATATCCATGAGTGTCAATGACTTTTTTTCTCTAGTCAACCTGGCATAACACAGGAAGGGTTGTTTTCTTTTTGAGTTGGTAAGTCTTTACAGAAGCAGACCGCCTCATCTTTCTCCCTTTGAGTGACTGGTGGGTTTGAACAGCCAAGCAAGCCAGTGAATGTCTAACCCACAACACCATCAGGACACCTTACCAGGGATATAGAGGGCTAGGATTTACATCAAATTCTGTGGGACACAATCTAATCCATAAGAGATGAGGGCTGAGCATCTACCTTGCTGAACAGCTTTGAGATGCACTGATGATGTGGTCCAGGCCCATCGTGCGAGTAGCTGCAATGCACACAGGACCACACCCGCCATGCCACCAATGTTTCATGTGGCGTATTCACCCCTCCTGTATGCATAGTGCAGCTCCTTTGTGTCAAGTACTGTTTTAGATTCTGGAGCTTCAGCAATGGAAAGAATGGATGAAAATCCCTGCTGGTGTGCAGTTGACCTTCTTGTGGGGAAGACAGTCAATAATCAGAGGAAACAGTCGATCCTTTGGTGAGCCAGGAGGCGGCTTTGCTGAATAAGCGAACCTGACCCGGAAATTCAAGGGGCAGAGAACCTGGGTGTGAGGGGAGCTTTCAGAAAGGAGAGTCAGAGAACACCTTTGTGAAGTGGCATGTGGAGTAAAACGTGAAGGAGGGGAGGGAATGGGCTATGAGAATATGCAACAACTTAAAAAATAATTATGAATCGGGCTAAGGTCCATGTCAACAGAGAGGAGCCGCTTCCCCACCCCGCCTGGAAGCTTGGGAGAAAGAACTCGACCTCAATAGGAGATGATTCATGCTGTAGAAAGCAATGAGACTAGCGTTCGACTTAAAGCAATACTAACAGGTGCAATCTGGTCAAGTACACGACCGTGTCAGCTATGGCTGCATGAGGTTGCTTACAAGATACCTCCACCAGGCATTTTCCAGTTTGGCAAAGGAGGGAGGAAGGAGGAGAGTCTCCTCCCAGTCTGGAAAGGAACCCTATAGTCAAATCTCTACGGAGGAAGGGTTTGCAATTCAAGCGCATGTGTGGGGATCAGAAATATTGTCAGAAGCCAATGACCACACGAAGCATTGAAGAGGTTCCTAGAATGGTGACGGGTCAGGATGTCGTGTGAAATTTTCACTGGATGCTACCCAGAGAAGCACCAAGAAAGCAAATAACAAATCACCGCCCCGCCCCCCACCCCGCCCTTCCAAACCAAACCAAACCTTGGGGCTAACGTGAAAGAATGGGAGGAGTGAGACAAAGAAGCAGAAAGCTGCATGGGAAGTTGCGTGGGAAGCACTCCTGCATGGGCAGCGTCCAGATGTTGGGGCACCCTGGCTGCCTCGTTCTGCCCCACTAGCTCCAGGGGCACCTGGAACCAGGCTAGCTGAGCGTGCCCTCCCCGGGAGCAGGAGGACAAGCTAGGGAGAGGTCCAGCACCCCTCCTCTGACAGGCCTACCCCGAGGCCCCAGGAGGTCTAAATCAGATTTATGCACAGTGCCCATCCCCTTGCTCCCCTTGGCAAAAACATTTCTGCACCTGCTGGCGGATGCCTGCAATTCCCTTCAGAGGGGTTTCCTCCTGGAACTGAAGCTGGGAAGGCAAAAAGCATGAGCGATTGCTTCACGTGTTAAGTCATCTGTCCAAGTCGAAGCTGCCCGTCAACCAGTGTCCATGATTGTTGTCAGATGTGGTTCCTTTCTGACCTGGGGAGCCCTGCAGAGAGGGTAGGGGTGGCCGAGGGAAGGCCGAGGAGGTCGGGACTTGGAATCCAGCCCTCCAGGCAGAGAGGTTTGCAAAGGTGGGGGGTAGTCTCCCTTCGGGCAACTCCGCAGAGCAGGCCCGCAGGTCTGCCAGCCAGAGCCAGCGAGGGGAGGATTGCCTGCCCTGGCCATCTGTGGACGCCCCCAGCTTAGCCGTGCTCAGACACGCAGACAGATGATTCACAGCAACCGTGTTGTTCATGAGTTTCAGAGGCTTTATTTTATTTTCTTTAAAACAAGGCTGACGTCATGAGGAAGGCATCTTTTTTTTTCCTCCTGCGTTTCCAAGGAGGCCTCCCTTTAGGGCAGTGGTTCTCAACCTGTGGGCCGTGACCCCCTTGGGGGACAAACAACCCTTTCACAGGCGTCGCCTGATTCATCACAGTAGCAAAATGACAGTGACGAAGTAGCAACGAAAATAATGTTAGGGTTGGGGGTCACCACCACATGAGGAACTGTATGAAAAGGGTCGAGGCAGTAGGAAGGTGGAGAACCATTGCTTCAGGGTGCATTCCCAAGGGACTCCTTTGGAAGTTGGAAGTCGCTGTCCAGACCCCCTCTTCAGAGCTGGATGAGTGAGGGGGGCTTCCTGATAGGGGTACAGGAAATAGCGATTTACTTTGATCTGATGATCAATGTAATCGTTCTTCATTGGGGAGGCATGGGAAAAATAGTGTCAACATGAAGACATTTTGAAGTTAACTACCGAATCAATTACAACTCCAGCTCAGAAGTGAATCTCATTATCTTTGCTCCTCAAACCCGCCCCCCCATCCTCCCCCTCCCGCCTGGCCAATCTTTCACATTTTCCAGCATGCCACGACTGTCTCCCCACTTTCAGACGGTAGTGTTTCTAGTGGGCAATCCTTTTAAATGATAATGCTTGGATGAAAGAATCTGCTCAAACGATACCTCACAAGTCAACACACGACAAGCAAACAGACAAAGAGAGGAAAAACTTAGGGGATATACAATTTGTAAAAGTTATTTTCCCCCCTGTGTGCTGTGTTGGGTTTATCCTGTGCTTTTTGTTTGGCCTTATTATCACACATATCATAAGCTTTTTCCCCGTGGACTGTTGACCTCTTAAGAGAGACAGTGCCAGGTGGCTGCTGCTTTGCTGTTTTTCCACATCTGGATGGAGCCGGATGTGGTGGCTGGGGGACAGTTCCAGCAGCCTGGGTGCCGTCTTGGCCCAGTGGGTGAACAGCAGGGCAGGTGCTTGGCTTCCAGGGCCATGGACAAGGGAAACCAAACACCGTGAGGAGTGGCGGGAGTCACCAGGGATCTGGAAAGTTATTTCCAAAGAGGTGGCGGCAGTCTGAGGGAGTCTGATGGGCCGCTGGGCACTGGGCCGCTCCCCTCCGAGATCTGATCGCAAACGCGGCTCCAGAGCTGGATGGGCTCTCTCCACAGAGCTGCGGTGACCTTCATAGTTGCCACGTGTGTCTTCCTTTGCATGGCCAAGAGGACTCACTCAGCTGAGTGGATTTGGCCTCAGGAGGCGGCATTGTGTGAGAAGAGCAGACGTGTGTGTGTGTGTGTGTGTGTGTGTGTGTGTGTGTGTGTGAGCTGAGAAGCAGGAAAGCCAGTGGCTCTTTTGGCCGTTTGACCTCCATTGTCTGTTTGCTTGTGAAAACTTTCATCAAGTATGGCTTGAAGTGGCCGTTGCTTCGGACAGTGGTTTGAATCCAAGCTCGGAAACTTGGGCAAGCTTGTGACCTTGGGCAAGTCATTTGTCATCTCTAAGCCTCAGTTTCCTGCAAAATAAGCGGATAAGGCTCGGCTGCATGGTAATTGTAAGGACAATAGGCAATGTAGGGAAAGTGTGTGGGAAGTCGGCACCCCGTGACATCACGATGATTCAGTCTGAAAACGGAGGTGAAGCTCCTTAGAGAGGTGTGAAGCGCTGTGCACACGGGCTATGCACACCATGCCGGGTGAGAGAGTTGTGGGCCAGAGGAAGCTGCCGGCTTAGGTCTCTATCACAGGATGGATTAAATGATGACTGTGACCGTGAGCAGTCTTCCTGCCCTCTGGACCTGTCAGGAGAATCAGCCACTTCTCTCTGCTTCTTACCCATCTGAGAGAGACAGCCTTCTTACTGGTCCCCACTGAGGCCCCATCAAGTGCCGAGAGAGAGGCTGGCAGGGGGAAAGCTCCGGGGCTGGGGGCGGCAGGGGTTCTGGTCTTGCGTGGAGGGGAGAACTGTAAGGGTCAGCAGTGGGGACCCAGTAGCCGCTCCATGGGAGCAAAGGAGGCTTCCGGCTCCCATACAGAGTTCCGGGTTGGAATCCGCAGAGGCAGTTCTGCCCTGGCCCGGGGGAGGGCAGCGGCTATTGGTTTGGTGCAGAGCCGCAGGCCGGATGAGAGGGAAGTGAGTGTAAGAGGCAGGGGAGGCTAAGGGGTTGCTGTGGGCCAAGTTTGGGGTGCCCTCTGAGCAGCTGAAAGAAGTGAATGAATCCAAGTGCCTTTGATGATCGAACTGCGCATCCTTTGTTCTTGGCGTGTTTCCAACACCCGTTCGTTCCATTCCTTTGCTTTGTCGCCTCCACGGAGCCGACCCTTTCTGGTGACCTCATGCACGGCAGCACGGAGCCTGGCCTGGTTCTGCTCCGTCCTCACAATCGCCAACAGCCCATTGCTGCGGCTCTTGTGCCATCCCCGCTCTCTGAGGGTAGGTCTCCCATGCCCTTCTGGGTCCTCGACTTCACGATGGATGCCCTCCTGAGTGGTGAGTAACTTCAAACACAGTCATGCGCCACTGAGAATCCACAATGCCCCCCTTCACGACATCCACAATACCTTCTGAGAAAGAGGGCCTTGTGGGATGTGAACACCGTGTGACCGAGCCTAGAAGTGAGAGCAAAGGTGTTCGCCGAGATTCCTACCTTTCCACCTTCCAGTTGCCGAAGGGCCTTCTGCAGGCCTTCTGGATGGCCGCTTCCCCTGGGTCTCTTGCCGCTGCTGTCACTGGCCCTGATTCGTGCTGAGTTTGGGAGCCAGGGTGTCCTTAAAATCCATGTCTTTGAAGGGAGAACAGAGAGCTGACATGGTAGCACTTGCTGCTGCTGCTTACAAATCTAGGTCTGTGCTGTCTTGCCGCCAACTTCTTATTTATCAGCCAAGGAGAGTTCATATTAAAATAACAATGGACAAGACAGTATAGGATATACATGAGCCAGTCACATAGGCATTTGTTGTGACTATCAGGACTTGTATTATAGGTTATAGGAGGGTACGTTAATATGTATTACTATTAAGGTTCCTGCATGCATGGGTTTATTCCGAACATAATGTGTTTCAACACGTCTCTGCCATCACCGATGGCCACAGACAAGTCCTCTCAGTAGCATGCTCAAGACAAGCATGTTACTTATCACCATCGAGTGTGTCATGTCAACGCACGGCGCACTTCCGAGACTGTACCGGTGAAGCCCAGTCTTTCTTCCGAGGAGCTGATGGTGGTTTCGAACTCCCGACCATACAGATCGCAGCCCAACTCATAACCACCACACCACCAGGGCTCCCTTGGTGCCTGAGAAAAAGTTCCCCTCAAAGCTGACTTCTGAGAGGATCTACTGGGCCAGTTAGATTGCTGGCAGGAGAGGTCGCTCAGAAGGTTCTGGTGAGTTTTCTAAGGGGTCATCCTGAGAGATGTACTTGAAGGACCCAGAGCGACTTCTGAAGATGCTTTATAAAAAATGAACACTACCTAGTGTGAAAAAGGCCAGGAAAGTTGTGCCCGGGATTTTCTTTCCCGCCCCTATTTGATCAGGCACCTACTCATTCCTTCAGGGCATCAAAGGCTGTTCCCATGAGAACTTTGATGGAAAACCTATCCCATCCACCCCACAACCCTGGGCTGTACCCATTTGTGTTAGTCTGGGTACTTTGGAGAAACAAATCCACAGCGACTCATGTGTAAGAGAGAGTTTTATGTAAAGAAAAGGTGCATCACGAAAACATCCCAACCCAGTGCTGCCCAAGCCCACAAGTCCAACATTAACCCATTAACCCAACACCAGTCCACAAAGTCCTCCACCTCACAAAACAGAGGCAATGATGCCGACTGCAGGAGGAAAGCTGAGTCAGTGAACGAACAAGTATCTCAGCACTAGCAGGGGTCTCCACATGGCTGCTCCAGCACCCAGGGCTGCATCGGGATAGATCCATGCGGCTTCTCCTTGGGGATGTCTTGTCGGAAGTCAATCTTGCAAGCTGAAGCAGGGAACTGCTAAGGCAGCTGCACCCGATACAACCATCACAAAACAAGAGACCCGAGAACTAGAAAGGCGAGGCTTCACCACCCATTTATCCCTCTGCCTTTCAACCAGCACCACATGTGATTATCGGCCAGGCTGGCACAATTAACTAACTCACCATTCAAGCTTCTTTTTGTTCCCCAAACTCAAAGAACAGTGAGCGGGCATACGGCATGCATCCTTTGAGCCTGCCCAAACGGCCTTTCGAGGTGGTGTAAACCACGGAGCGCGGCTTTCCCATGGAAGGGTTAGCGAGATGGGAAACCACCTTGGAAGTCTATAGAGGATGACGGAGGATGTATCAAGAAACAATAGCCTCACATTTTGGTATTGTTGTCTAATAAAAGTCTCTGATTTTATAGCAACACTTTTTGATTTACCTTCAACTATTTAACGTTCCGCTAACAGGAACACGGACGCTAGAGGAGCCAATTATAATTTTACTCTGAGGAAGTTACAGGGAAATCTAGAGCATGGCGGATCATTTTCTAGGAACAAAGCACCCAGCGCCTGCAGCAACCCCCTGGCATGAGCCGCAGGGAGGACTGTCACAGATCAAAGGTGCCTAGGGCCCAAGGAAGCACTCAGCCGCTAACCCAGAATTCAGCGGCTCGAATCCACCAGCTGCTTCACTGCACACCTGTCCCCACGGATTGCAGTCTAGGAATCAAGCGCGCAGTTCCGCTCTGTGCTGTGGGTTTCCTGGGAGCTGGCATTGACTTGACATTCAGCTGGACTGACCACCTGCCCATTCGTCAGTTTGTGGCTTCCCTGGAGCTGGAGTCTGGCCGGAGGCTGTAGCTGGGCCGCTGGCATCTCCAAGGCCGCAGCCTCGCCTGTGGCAGGACCGTTCTCAGAGAAGCATTCGGACTAAGAGTAGGAAGAAAGGCAGGGTGATCTAGCTCCAAACATTAGTCCAGGTAAACATGGGGGTCCCAACAGAACCCTTTGCTTGCTTTGGGCTTGTCATTGCGTGGACTGGGTTGTTGGAGGAGGTGTGGTGAAGCGACTGTCTTAACGCTGCCTTTGCCTTGGTCTTTTGGAAAAACACCCCAAGATGGACCCCCTCCCCCAAACCCCGAGCAGGTCCCTTGGCTCTGATTTTCTACCTCACAGGGTTTTTGTTTGTTTGCTTTTAATATTCCACCCCCTCCCCCCACCCAGGTTAATCGACTTTTCTTGGGCAATCTGTAAACAATGTGATGATTTGATACTTTTTGTCTGGTCAGGGGCTGCAGCCTATCCTGTAATGGGTTTATTTTATGCTTCTTAACTGGATTGGTGAATAGTCTACGGCGTATGCAAATGACGTGACTACAGACTAAGCAAGTGAAGTGACTGTGGTTCATCGAGGCGATGGTCTGTGGCTCTACTGGGAGGGAGGGCCGTGCCTTAAAACTGACGAGGAGTTGGATTATCTGTGCAGTCTCCTCCACAGAGGTTTCAGAAAAGACGGAAGAAGAAAAGGCAAGAGAGGCAAGAAGAGAGATAACATGTCTATCCATGTTAGGGTAGGCAGGATAACCAATCCTGAGGAGAAAACAATGGGGTCGACGGCTCTGGGGGGTGGGGTGGGCGTAGGGGGGCATGGGAGAAGAGGAGGAGGGGGGAGAAAAGGCAGGGGGAGCCAATAAACCCAGGGATAAGGGAACAACAAGAGACCTAAAATCGATGGCGAGGAGGGCATAGAATGCCTGATGGGGTGTGATCAAGTGCAGTGTAGCTGAGAGAAAGTACTGAGAATTGAGTGAAGGTCGAACATGATAGTGGGACAGGAGGAAAGTAAAAGGAAATAGAGGAAAGAACTAGGAGGCAAAAGACATTTACAGAAATGTAAATTTAGGAATGCACATATGTAAATACATTAATATAGAATGATAGGGATATAGGTCTATGTACACATATTTAAATGTTAAGCATTAAGGTAGCAGATGGGCATTGGGTCTCTACTCAAGTACCCCCTCAATGCAAGACCACTTTGTTCTAATAACCCAGCATTCTGTGATGCTCACCTTCCTCACACGATTGCTGAAGTCAAAATGTGGTGAAGAAAGCTGATGGTGCCCGGCTATTACAAGATATAGATAGCATCTGGAGTCTTAAAGGCTTCAAGTTAATCAGCCATCTATCAGGGAAGCAACAAAGCCCACATGGAAGAAGCATACCACCTTGTGTGAACACGAGGTGTCGATAGGATCAGGTAACAGGCATCAGAAGACCCAAAACAAAAAAAATATATCGATGCAAATGATGGGGGTTGGAGTAGAGACCCAAAGCCCATCTGTAGACAATTGGACATTCCCTCGTAGAAGGGTCACAAGGAAGGAATGAATCAGCCAGGGTGCAGCATAGCACTGATGAAACACACAACATTCCTCTAGTTCTTTAATGTTATACACCACCACTATCTCCACCACTAGCATGACCCCAGTTCTACATTACAAATCTGGCTAGACTGGAGCATGTACACTGGTACAGATAAGAGCTCTCAACACACTGAATTCAGGACAGATAAACCCATCAGAAGGCTTTCAGATTTTGCCCACCTGATTCCTGATCCTGATTTTGACGTGGGTACCCTGTTTCTTCTCTAATAAGCACAGTTTGCGCGTTCTGTGAGATAGTCCAGTGTTGTGCAGGTCCCGATGGAGAAGGAAGAGTGGTGCGGGATGGGAAGTGGCCAGTGTCAGAGATGGAGTGGTACTGAAGCTTGGAGAATTGGGAAGTGTGGGGTATATTTGGCCTCTCCTCATAGGAACTGGCTTGGTGCCAATTCTGCCATTGTCATGCACTGCAGAGTCTCTTGGGGCAGTGACCCACCACATACACATCTGTGTCCCATAAGGTTCTCAAGGAGCTCAGGAATCTCAAGCCAAGAGGGGGCATAGCAAATGCGATAACGACACAGGCATCTCATTTCACTTACACGCACAACGATTGCAGTGCCAGGTGTATAACGGCACAGCACACACACAAGGTCAGAAGGTATGACCACAAAATGATAGAAACTTTCATGAAATAAAAATATCACAATGGGAAGCAATTGGTTTTCAACAGGCGGACAGATGAACACAGTGTGGTCCACCTGTGATGCCGCGGTTTCTTGAGCAGGGAGAATGAACATAGAACCAAACACACACACACACACACACACACACACACACACACACACGCACACAGAGACAATACAGGACTGCAGCACAAAATAGACACAGACAGAGACGGTACAAACTTCAGCCTTGACAGACGGCAGCGCTTTATTTTTAAGTACTAAATCCTGGCAGTGTTTCCAAACAAGGTTGCTATTCCACCCTTGAATTTCTCATAGCCTTGAGAGTGAGTTCCGTATCTCAGCCCGTACCACTTTGTTTACTTTCTACCAGGGAACACTGTTCGCAGCTGTTCCCCCAAATTCCTTACCGTTTGCAGTAAGGAAGCAGTTTACGAGAACCAGCTAGGACAGACGTTTGCACACGGTCCTAGATAGATACGTGACAACGAGACACAGTGCTCCTCTCGTGGCTCCTTCAACCTTTACAGTGGAAGAACATTCCTCAGTAGAAAGATATGAACTTTGACTACGCGCAACGGCATAGATGAATCTCAAATTCATTATGCTAAGTGCCAGAAGCCAGACCCTGCAGCTTCTGGCTTCATTCATACTGTATGAATCCATTCACGGGACATTATGGAAAAGGCAAAATACAGGAAATCAGTCATCGTCAGAAATTAGGGGTGAGGGGAGAAGCTGAGTATGCAAGCACACAGGGGGATTTTTTTTGAGTGCCAGAACTGAGGTGATAGTGTTCCCACAACCAGTGTCCACAATGATATGTATTTGTGAACTCATAGAATTGTACATTGTGATAGTTACATAATTTTGTGTCATCTTGAAGTATAGGGGTGGAGTCTAGTTTGGAAATCAGGTCACAGCCTGATGGTGCCTCTTTGTGGGCATGTTCTTTGCATAAGGAGGGTCCTGGGAGCCTCCTCCCTCTCTGCCTTCACCTTCCTGTTGAGGAGTCACACTGAGACCTGGGCCAGCCCTGTAATGCTTCCACCATTGTTGGATTCACAAGAGTTAGCACCTACCAGCTTGTGATCTCATTGCATTCTGCATCATTGCCTGTGGCTGTGTGAGCCCTAAGAGGGATTTATGGACTAGTATTAGACTTATGGACTTGATCTGGACTGGGCTGGATGTTTTCTTGATCTGTAATTACTTATTGATATAAAGCTCTCTCTTACACATATCTGAGTGTCCTTGGATTTGTTTCTCTAGTCAGCCTAGCCTAATACATAACTAAACAATGAATCTTATTGTTTGTAAATGATACCATAACAAGAAAGGGGGTGGGGAGGTCATGAAGTGATCTTTTACCATTTTGAGGCTGCCAGTCAAAGCTCCTGATTCCATTTATTCTCATCTTACTCAGAGTGGTCTGATAAGAGGTGTGCCCATCTTTCATTAAGCCAGAAGGCTCTCTTCTCCCTCTCCCTCTCCCTGAGTGGGAAGGTGAGTTAGGCTTGTGGTAGTCACTTTATCTGGTGTGAATGTAAGGATTAACAGTGTAGGGGTGGAGTCTAGGCTGTCAATCTGGAGATAGCCAATGAGACTTCTG
>NW_022111307.1:8035495-8037158 GCF_000313985.2 Echinops telfairi | reverse complement strand
ATTTGTTTCTCTAGTCTACCCAGACTAACACAGGCTTAACCCCTTAGATGCCCTCTCCTGGACTTTTGAATTTTGAGAACAGGCAGACAAAGGTTTGAGAATGGTTACGGGTAAATTTCATTGTCCCAAGAGCAGCAACACCTGTACAGGCTTCCTGCGCCCCGACGCAGTTGCTCCCAGCAACTTCCCTCCTTCCTCTGCCTTCGACCACCAATTCCCCTGTTCTTGGGATGGCCAGGGTTCTGTGCTTGTGAAGGTTGTATGTCAACTTGACTGAGTCAGGCTGCTCAGTTGTTTGACAGTTAAGATGTAGTCCTTCCCCATGATTAGATCTAGTATAAGGCAATAATGTCCTTGATTAAATCGGTTATGAAACAATCAGTCAATCTCGACTCACTTGCAATCTTGAAAGATTCTGAATGCTGCAGGTAGCATCAAAAGATGGGAAAAAAGGGCAACGGATGTACAAATGCGCTTTACACAATTGTTGCATGTATGGATTGTGATAAGAGTTGCATGAGCCCCCAATCAAATGATTAAAAAACAAACAAGACAAAACAAAAAAAGACGGGAAAAAAGACGAGCTAAGACAAAGGGCTCAAGCAGAAAGAAAATGTTTTAAAAGTGACGATGGCAACATATGTACAAATGAGTTTGATACCATTGATGGATGGATGGTTATAAGAGCTGTAAGAGCCCCCGATAAATAATTTACAAAAAAAAATTCTCAAGGGGGGGGGGGGGCGGAAAGAAGATGGAAAGAATCCACAGAATCACTGTGGTAAGAGGAGCTGGTCGACATTCCACCACTTCAGGAGGGAGCATATGAGCCAGAACTATGGTGCTGAAGGTAGAAGGTCAACCTTCTCTGAATGCATTCGCCAAAAATAAGGGTCTGGGAATTGATGGGATACTCATTGAAATATTTCGACAAGCTGATGAAACACTGGAAGCACGTGCTCATCTGTGCCAGAAATTTGGAAGACTGTCATTGGCCAGCTGACTGGAAGAGATCCATATTTGAACCCATTCTAAAGAAAGGTGATCCGACAGAATCCCAGATTATAGAACAGAACCATTACTATCACATGCAAGTAATATTTTGCTGGCTGTCCAAAAACAGCTGCAACAATACACTGACAGGGAGCTTCCAGAGGTTCGGGCCAGAATCAGAAGAGGACACGTAACATTGCCACACGTGCTACCTGATATCATTGCTGACATCAGATGGATCTGGGCTGAAAGCAGGCAACACCACAAGGATGCTTAGTGACCGTGCCAATGCTGTTGATGGTGTGGATCATAACAAACTACAGATAGCCCAAGCAGAATGAAATCCCAGAACATTTATTGCACCCATAAGGAACTTGTATGTGGATCAAGAGGCAGCTGTGCAAACAGGAAAAGGGCATATTGCATGGCTTAAAATCAGGAAAGATATACATCAGGATTGCATCCTCTCACCATATTTATTCCATCTGCCTGCTGAGCAAATCATCAGAGAAGCTGGATTCTATGAAAAAGAATGTGACATCAGTATTGGAGGAAAGCTTATTAACAACTTTTGGTACTCAGATGACAAAACCTTGCTTGGTTAAAGTGAGAAGGGCTTGAAGCACTTTCTTTGTTTCTTTTTTAAACATTTTATTAGGGGCTCATACAA
>NW_022111307.1:8003794-8034635 GCF_000313985.2 Echinops telfairi | reverse complement strand
TGATATGTTGTTCCACGTGGGCTTTGTTGCTTCTGAGCTAGATGGCCGCTTGTTTACCTTGAAGCACTTTCTAATGAAGGTCAAGGAGTACAGCTTGCCATCTGGATTACAACTCACCGTAAAGAGGACCAAAATCCTCACAACTGGACCAATAGATAACATCATGATAAGTAGAGAAAAGATTGAAGTTGTCAAGGATTTTGTCTTATTTGGATCCAAAAATCAATGCTCATGGAAGCGGAAGTCAAGAGATCAAATAATGTGTTACGCTGGGTAAAGCTGCTGCACAAGAGCTCGTTAGAGTGTTGGGAAAGGCTACTTTGAGGACGAGGGTGTGCCTGACCCAAGCCATGGAATTTTCGATGGCTTCATGTACATGCGCAAGTTGGACAGTGAGTGAGGACACTTGGAGAAGAATCGATGCTTTGACTAAATATTGTGCTGGTGAAAAGATGGACAGGGACGCTAGAACAAAAGAATCTGTCTGGAAAGAAATACAGCCAGATGCTCTTAGAGGCAAGGATGGTGGACTTTTTCTCACGTACTTTGGACATGTTGCCAGGAGAGACCAGTCCCTGGAGAAGGACGTCATGCTTGGTACAGTACAAGGACAGCAAGAGAGAGGAAGGCTGTCAATGAGGTGGATTGGCAGAGTGGCTACAACAATGAACTCACATTCCTGGGCTGGTAAGCCACAGTGTGATTGTGGGAGCCAGCCCACATCTGGATGGGGCCACGGGATGGTGGTGTAATTGAAGGGAAGACATTAAGAGGCAGTTTTGGGCTGCTCACCGCTGCCATGGCATCAGAAACCAGGTCCGAGTGGGAGAGAGACAGAATGAATTCTTTCACCAACTTATATAGTTTTGGGGCATGCAAGCCCCCCAACTGCAGACACCTACCGACCTAACAAGGTGGGCAGTATCTTAACCCTAGTGGTCCCTGAGCTCACTGGGGAGGAACCCGACACCAGTGCTGGGGCTGAGTAAGCGTGGGGGACTGTCCCCTGAGCGGGGAGAACTGTAGCACCAGGCCTGCTCCTCTAGGTAAAGCTGCTGGCCAGATAGTAACTAGCCATGAGCTTGTAAAAGGTGACACTCAGGTAGCACTAGAAGGGAGGATACTGTGGGGAGGAGCTTTAATTAGGAGAATGTGACTGGGACCCTTCTCCAACTCACCAATGTGAAGGTCTCCCTCCACCCAGAATCCTGGCCTCCCAGGCTTCTCAATCACGAGAATAGAGCATTTGTCTGCATACATTCTCTTCCTGTGCCTCCATGTGATAAATGGAGAAGCGATCGACATTGTCAAGGATTTCGTTTTACCGATCCATAATCAAGGTCTGTGGAAAGGGCAGTCAGTAAATCAAACAATGGGTTGCAGCTCCCCCCTCCCCCCATCTGCCGCACAAGACCGATTCACAGTGTTCAAAAGCCACGCTTAACTTTGAGGACCAACTTGCCCCTGTCTGAATTGAGCCATGCATTTTTAATCGCCTCAGATGTATGTGAAAGTTGGACAATGAATAAGGGAGACAGAGAGGAATGGGTGTCTTTGAATTACGGTGCTGGTGAAGAGTACTGAATGTGCTGTGGACTGCCAGAAGAATGAAAACAAATCAATCTTGGAAGAAATGCCGTCAGCTTGCTCCTTAGAAACACTGTCTCCCAGGCTTTGCACAGCTTAGCAGGAGCACCCAGTCAGTCCCTGGAGAAGGACCCTGAGCTCGATAAAGCACCCGGCACTCGCTCATTGTCAGGGAGTCGTCTGACTCAGAAACCTGATGCGGCAGAGGAGAACTGCCCTGTGGGTGTCTGAGACGGTAACTCTTTATGGGGGCAGAAAACCTCTTCTTCCACAGAGCAGCTGGTGGGTTTGAACTGCTGACCTTGTGGTTAGCAGCCCAACCTGAAACCCGCTGTGACTCCAGGTCTCCTGATAGGCGAAGGCCAGGGAAAAGAGGAAAACTTCCACCAAGATGGATGGACACCGTGGCTGCAACAATGGTTGAAATCTGGGGAAGACGGCGAGGATGCGTAGGACCGGATGCTGTTGTTGTTGTGCATAAGATTCGTAGGTGTCAAAACTAATGGGAGGACACCTAACTCCAACAGCCAGACGCCCAAACTAAACTCACTGCCGTTGCGTCAGTTCTGACTCATAGTGACCCTCCAGGATAGACCAGCACTGGACCTCTGGGTTTCCGAGACTGTAACTCTTTAAAAGCATCATCTTTCTCTCTCAGAGCATCTCGTGGTTTCGAGCTGCAGACCTTGTGGTTTACAGCACAACTCGTAACCATGATACCACCGGGGCTCCCCAACTATAACAACAACCTCCATTTACTAGGTACCTGCCTTGTGCTGAGGAGCTCTGGTGACACTGGAGGATAAGTGTGAGACTGCTAAATGCAAGGTTGGCAGTTCAAACTCACTAGCCACTCCGCCAGAAAGAGATGAGGCTATCTTTATCTTGTAAAGATGTCTAGCTTCAGAAACCCTATCTAGGGTCACTATGAGCCCCAATCTACTCTACGGCAGTGGGGTTGGATTGGGTTGCCCTGTGTGTGCATTCTTAAAGTCACCCACACTACCCTGGGGTAGATTTTATTATTTCTACTTATTATAGAAGAGGGGACCGAGGCTTAGAGAGACGAGGGAAGGCATGCGATGACACCGTTAGCAAATGCCAGAGTCAGGATTTGAACGCATATGGAACATGGAATTCGGGGTCATTGCAGCGGTGAGGGCAGGGACAGGCTGCCCATGGCTCCCAGACGCAGAGCGGAGGGCCCAGGTTCTCTTGGGGAAGGATTCATGGGCCCTGTTCAGGAGTCCTAGCTGCTCCATTGTGGATCGTGGACAGACTGCAAGTACAGATGGTGTAGAACTGGGGTGGGGAGCTTTTATTCTGCCAAGGGCCATTTGAATATTTAGACCATAATTCAACGAATGTTTATAATATTTATTTTTTTCCCCAACGAATATTTATAATTCTCAGGCCATACGAAATGGTAGAGGAAGCATTTAAGAGCTAGTGGAAAGTTGTATGTTTCATCGTTGCTACACTGCACCCTGACTGGCTCATCTCCTCTCTGAAACCTTCCTGTAAGGGGATGTCCAGTTGCCTACAGATGGGCTTTGGGTCTCCACTTTGCACTCCCCCTCATTCACAATATGATTTTTTGTTCTTTGATGCCTGATCCCTGATCCCTTTGACACCTTGTGATCACACAGGCTGGTGTGCTTCTTCCATGTGGGCTTTATTGCTTCTCAGCTAGATGGCCGCTTGTTTGTCCTCAAGCCTTTAAGACCCCAGATGCTATATCTTTTGATAGTTGGGCACCATCAGCTTTCTTCACCACATTTGCTTATGCACCTGCTTTGTCTTCAGCGATTGTGTTGGGAAGGTGAGCATCATGGAATGCCAGTTTAATAGAACAAAGTATTCTTACATTGAGGCCCAATATATGCACATAGATCTATTTGAGTGGAGGCCCAATATACATACATCCTCATACATATATTAATGATAGTCACCATCCTGGAGTGTCAGGGCTCCTGCTGAGGAAATGCTTGTTGCTCTGCCTGGGTTGGGGCCCTGTCAGCTCTCTGGGACCACCCTCCGTGCTACGCCCTCATTTCTCATGTCGCATCCGTTTTCTTATCCTAACAGGGCTTTCCTATGTAGGGCACTTTCAATGCACAGTGTTTAAGAGTCAAATGACTCAACAAGCTTTGACGCAGAGCTGCCGGCTCTGCCCATTACTCCTCCATCTTTCGGTCCACCATTTTTGGGTCCCCAGAAAGAACACCTTTCCTTCCCGGGAGCTGATTGTTTTCTCACTTACCTGTGGGTCATTGTGTGAGTGTACGTGAGTCAGGGTGTGTGTGCGTGTGAGTGAGAGTGAGTGTGAGCACACAGGTGTATGAGCACATGTGTGTGGTGGGTGGGGGTGGGGAGTGCGCACCTCTCTGGGAGCCTCACGGAGAGCCTGTGTATCAGCAACTTCTGGTAGAGTTCCTGCGTGGACCTATCGTGTCCGGTTTGGAGGTCAGGAACCTGGTTGTCAGTGTTTGGGAAGAGGCTGAGGATGGGACATGGCCCTGTCCTCAACTCTGCCCGGTTGCCAGGTCCCCTCCATCCCTCACTGCCATCAGGTTGAGTCCGGCTCACAGTGACCTTATAGGACAGCGCCGAACTGTTCCTGGAGGTTTCCTAGACTGTAACTCTGTACGGGAGGAGAAAGTCTCATCTTTCTCCCAAGGAGCAGCCGGTGGTTTTGAACTGCTGACCTTGTGGTTA
The DNA here is from genome assembly GCF_000313985.2 of Echinops telfairi. Lineage (NCBI taxonomy): Eukaryota > Metazoa > Chordata > Mammalia > Afrosoricida > Tenrecidae > Echinops > Echinops telfairi. Next base: position 8,030,330 of record NW_022111307.1, on the reverse strand, counting down.
GCAGCCCAGTGTGTAATCCACTGTGACACCAGGGCTTCTCACGATGCCACCCTGGTTAGAGACCCTCAGGTTATCCCCTCAGAAGGGGAAAATGCCAGTTTTCTGTCAGAAGGAGGGAAGGGATGAGGAGGGTGGGAGGTGGGCTGACCAACCTCTAATCCTCCAGGGGTTGGCTCCCCCCACAGCACCCTCGTCAGTCCATTCGGGAAGCACTCGGTGGTCCTGGATGTGGTACGTAGGGGTTTGTTCTTGACGTCTAGGAACTGCTTTCTTGTGGCTGTGTCTCACTGCTTCTCACGCTGGATTCCACCGCTGTTCTCTTCCTCCTCATGGCTCTTTAATCCGAAAATGAATCCACATAGAACCAAGGCCTTTGGGAGGGATGTGTGTGCCCAGGCCAGCCCCTTGTTCAGAGAGGACTTCCTGACAGGAGAACCTGACCACCGCTCTCCCCTGTTCACCACCCTGCCAGGACTACCCGGGGAAGCAGAAGAAAAACCAGAAATCTTGTCCATGGCATCTGTAGCTATGTCTGTCTGTTTTGGATCTGCCCCAACTCACAGCTTTCATCCTTTGTGGACAGCGTCTACTTGATCCTGTTAATTTAAAGGAAACACAGACATTTCAGGACTCTGAGGGATGGAAAGGGCCCAAAGTTATTTGTGCTGCTCTGGATGCAGCACAGAGTAAGGAGTGAACACCTGCGTGCCTCTGTCTCTCTGGGCTGAGCCGTCCTGAGCCTGAGTGGGCGGGGCACGCCTCGCTGAGTGACGGTGGGTGGGTGTTCACATCTGGGGCTCATCGCTTTGGGCCCCGGCAGGGAACTTCCCGTCTGTTCCCAGCAGCTAGAAGACAGGCTCTAGTCCCAAATTCTTTCCGTGCATATGGTGTAGCTGCTGATGAAATGTGTTCAATCTCCCTTCCTCCAAAAGAATTTTGGACCACAAAATTTGATCCCAGGGCTAGGTAATCCTATTAAGCTTAAACCAAAGAGCCTGGCTTTTCCCTAGAAGGATTAAGGTGATGTATGAAGGAGCTGCAAAAAAAAAAAAAAAAAAATCTGTGGGAAGCCTGAAGGAGAAGTTCATGGAATTTTTCCACAGCCTTTCCGAAGCTCCCTGGTAGGGGGTTGGCAGGAGCACCTGAAAGACAGGAGGTGGTGTATACCTTCTCTTCTCCCTCGGTGAGAGCATGACAGAATTGTCACAAATAAGAGGAATTCCGTTTGGTAGCTCTCCCTCAAGAAAGGAAGTATTGATCTATTAACTCTATTGATAATCAATATTGATATTAAGACTGATCTCTCTGGTGGCTTCTCTGGAGGGTCAGGAAATCTCACAGGAAAGGGGACACTCACTCATCACTGCCTGTTTCCGGGGCCTTCTTCCCACTGCCCCTCAAAACAAAAACAGAAACAGAAACGGAACAAAACACACTGACTTTGCAGTTCAACGACAGCGAGTCCCTCCGACGCGCCAGGCAGCCTGACTTGCTTTCTGTAGCAGGAGGCCTGGCACCGTCTGCTCCTCTCTTCCTGGAGGCCCATGCTGTCTTTTCTCCGCCAGAGACCTTGACGTACTGGCTGTCTCTCAAGCATGCCAGTCCCGCTCCCATGCCCTTGCATGTGCTGCTCTGGCTGAGCGGACTTGTTTATGTGCAACAGGGGAGCACATGTGCCACCGACATGCCTTTCTCATCATGGGACCCTCGGTGTACGGAACGGCAGCCAGGGCTGCCGTCAAGGGAGCTGACTCACGCTGAGGCTGGCCTGTCAGTCCTGTGCTACACGGGCACCTTCCTTCCTTCCTTTTTCTCCATGAACGTCTCCATGGCTAGTTTTTGGAAAGCAGACCACCAGCCCTTTCTTCCAAGTCTCTCCTGGGTAGGCTCAGACTGCTAACTTTTCAGTGAGCAGAGGAGTGCCCTGGCCATTTGGACCACCCAGGGACATCAGCAGAATAGAGACTGGAGAGGGGTGGATCAATCAAAATGTGCTGAATGGATCGGGGAGCTGCGTGTCCCCCCTGTCAAGCTCCTACTCCACCTTCAAGTGCTTACCCAGAACCTCTTCTGGGAAGCCACCCTGGTTAAGGCTCACAGCCAGCGAGTGACACCCGGGGAGAGACTCAGATTGATCCGGTCTTTAAACTCTCGTTCTGGACCCCGGCACCGACACCCCTCTCACAGCCCTCCATGTGGATCCTACGGGGGATCTGGATATTGGAGTTAGGGACCCATCCCAAGAGCTTTCTGGATCAAGTGTGCAGATGTGCACTTGGAGCTACAGTCGGTGCAGGTGCTCAGAGGGCAGGAACAGAGACAGTTCCCTGGGGCTTTGGTTCGGCCCAGGGGAGGAGAGTTCCTGTGTGAGTGGTGCCCCTGGGCTGCGGGTACCATTTCCACAGCTCCCAGCCCTGCAGGGATTGGAGGGTGGGAAACGTTACCCTCCCAACAGGCGTTTCCTTGATGGCAGGCCCCGCAGGTCTCCCGTGTGACCACGAGGGGGAGATAGTCCTCTGGAAACGGCTTGCTGAGGAGCCTTATCCTCTGAGACCAACTTCAAGGGCACCAACAGGCCCAGGGGTCTCCTCCATTCTTCTCCTCAGCCCCAGGTTAACCCTGAGGAGAGAGGGGTGGGTGCTGAGGGGAGTTGTTTTCAACCTGCAGCCTCCTTTTTACAAGAGCAGCTCCCAGGTTATGTGTGTGGACCGGGGGTCTGCCGTGGAGGGTGTTGTAGGAATACATACCTCCATTGTCTTGAGACACAACGTGTTTGGTCGGAAACCATCGCCCTGAAAATAGCCTGTGTGTGAACACCTATTGAATTTTAACAAAATGATCTCTCCTCTTGTACATTATTAAAAAACAAACACACAAAGACCCGTGGGACTTCTCTATAGGCCTGACAACCCCAAATTCAGTGTTTAACTTCCAGTCAAGGTAGTGTGTCCATGCTGCAGCACCCTTCTGCTGCTCCAAACACATAGCAATAATAAATAAAACAGAAAAAAAGAGATAAACAAAAAGACATAGTTGGGCTTCAAACCAAGATGCATATCTCCGTGTAGCAGAAGCAGGTCAGAAAGGCAAAGTGATGAGTGGGGCTGAGGGCCTGCTGGCCTCTGGGAAATAGAACTGGCTGCCAGAGGAAGACCCCTGGTAACCAAAGTAAAAGTGCGAGACAGGGAGAACAGCCAGGCTCCTAAGCAACCAGGGTGGGGCGACACTCTCTCTGCTTGAGAAAGCAGTTGGGGGTGGGGGTGCCAGCTGTCCACTTGCAGCCTGAGGTTTGAAATGTGGAAAGTTGAAGACAGACTTTTTACCAGGAGCTAAGCCAAGTCACCCTCTGGCTACGTGCCTGGTCTTCAATGTTCTCATACCACAATAGAGTGGGAGCCCTGAAATGCTATTACCGACCTGGTTCTCAGCTAGGCCTGGGGTTCCAACCCAAGACAGTTGGAGACAGTGAAAAACAGCTGTGAACAAAATCAATACATTTTCACTATGAGATCATGAACCAAATTAGATGAAAAATAGTTAATGTTAGGGGGTGTAATGAACAAAACCAACATTGGGACTATAATTTCAGATGAAATTTTGTGAAAGTCTTGCACAGAATTAAAAACAAGGTTCGGGCTGCTCAGAAAGGGCAATGACGTTGTAGAACATTCATTGGAAATGAACGAGCAAAGGACAGAAACAGAAGCAGGTAGACGTGAAACAAGAAAAAGTAGACAGGAAAAAATCAATCCCAGATCTTGGAAATGAAAAGCTTGATACTTTAAAATCAAACAAACCAACCAAACCCACAGGAGATAAAATAAACTGAGGTTACAAACAGAGATAACGATTGAGTTAGGAATTATTGTTTAGGAATTAATGCTACAACAGTACACAGTGACAAATAGATTTAAAAATAAATATATAAAAGAATAATTATAGGCCATAAATGGTAGTTTGTAAATTTCTTGAAGGTCAAAGTATGTTTAATGAGAGTTTCCAAAGGAGAGAATAAAGGCACAGCAATGAAGCAGTATTTGGGAGATGGTAGACATGTCCTACGTTCTCACTGTGGAGCATCAAAGACAGAGAAGGAAAAAAAGCATAAACACATCTGAGAAAAAGTTTATTTACAAGGAGTTCCAATTAAAGGTAAAAGGAACATCTGTCTCATCAGCAAAAACTAAGGCTGTCTCATCAGCAAAAACTAAGAGAAAACAGCACCCGCTTCCCAGCGAGAACTAGGTTTTATACCCAGCTAATTTGTAGCAAAAATTAAGGACAAAAAGGGGCGTTTCCATATGTATGAAGCAAATACTCTCATTGAAAGAATTATTACAGGATGCATTTCAGCAAGAAGAAAAATGAACCCCACAAGAAAGAGAAGACAACGCTTACAAGAAACAACGCTAAATACAGGAAACAGATAAAGTGTGTTAATCAACCTAAACGGCCAATGCCTATAAACAAAAGCTCTTTTAAAAATTCTCATTTTTCTGAAAGCTATGCATATGTATACTTTAAAACGTCAATTCTATGGAGCGTTTGTAGTCCCAGCCTACAAGACAGTCTCCATGATCCGTGCATCTTGGTACTCCTGCTCTTGTGCTGTACCTTCCAAACTGAGCAAGACTGATGTGTGTCACTGGTAGAACATTGCAGAAGGATGCGTGGCTTCCTGGATCAAGTCACAACAGACATTGCAGCTGTCAGTTTTATGCTGAATCACTTTCTCAGGGGTAGGCAACTACCTACCACATGATGAGGACGGCCAGGCAGCCTTATGCAGAGAGTTATGTGGCTACCATCCTGGTTACAAGGCTACCAGGCACTCCTCAGGTGAAAGATGAGGCTTTCTACTTCGGCAAAGAGTTAGTCTCAGAAACCCACAGGGACAGTTCTTCCCTGTCCTATAGGTTTTTTTTGGGGGGGTTTATTACCCAGCACAAATGTCTGCCCTGATAGAAATCTTGCCTGCAGCCTTTGGAGCAGTGGTTCTCAACCTTCCTAATGCCACGACCCTTTAATGCAGTTCCTCATGTTGTGGTGACCCCCACCCCCCAACCATAAAATTACTTTTGTTGCTACTCATAACTGTTGTTTTGCTACTGTTATAAATTGGGCAACCACTGTGAAAAGGTCATTTGACTCCCAAAGGGGTCATGACCCACAGGTTGAGAACCACAGCTTTAAGAGACCCTGAGTTAGAACCACCCAGCTACAGGCTCCTGAGTGCCTAACTTACAGAAACTATGTGAGATAATAAATATTTATTGCTATTTTGAGCTGAACAGGTCATCTTTTTCTTGGGGTCTCCCCCTCCTGGAATCTTCTACTGCTCTCTAGACCTGCTGGACAGCTGTCCCCTTGGACTATCCCTTCTCGGTCGCTCCGGTGACTCCCTTGCCTGTTGTCAATGACTCTCTGCTGATGTATTTTGATTTATTTCTTCATTTTGGTGGAATGCATTCTCCAGTGGTTTCCCAGCAAGGGAAGCTGAGGCTCAGGTACATTGTTGAGACCTTTCATCTCTGGAAATGTCTAATCACTTGAGTGATGAGGTTTTCTATGTAACTGAGTCAGAAACAACTTTCTTTCCGAGTTCTGAAGATACTGCTCCTTTATTTTGGTGCCAGATCTATGAATAAAATGTTTTCTTTTTCTCCTGGGAAGCTTTTTAGCCCCACCTCCCCTCCCCCCCTTCTCTCTATTCTGATAGCTAACAGTGCTATCTCTTGGTGGGAGTCCTTAACTTGTCCTGGTGAGATGGAGACTCTTAATCTGGAAACAAATACCCTTTCTCATTAGAAGATTCTCTTGAATCCACCCCCACTCCCCCCCTCAACACTTCTCTGCCCCCTTCATTTTCTTTATGTGGATTTTGATGCTGGACTTTCTGGATTGATCGTTAAAGGTCTTATTTTTCCTCTCTCCCATTCTCCATCTCCATCTCTACCTCTCTCTATTTTCAGGGAGATTCCTTGGCTTTACGTTCCAAATCTCTTCTTCAAATTTTCATTTCTTTTATTTTTAATCTTTAAAACGTTTCTTATGGAAGTTTCACACTCTACGCTCAAGTGTCTGGCAGCACCTTCTTGTTTATATTTAGAATAAAGCACTAACAGGCACTAACAGGAGTTCCGTGGGCACAGACAGCGTGTTTAGGCAGATAAGGAGGCCTGGCTGGACCATTTTTCTTATGGATCTACAAATATCAATATATTTACCTCTTTCCTCTAAAGTTGGTCACTTCCCCAAGGAAGAAATCTTCTACTCTGTTGACCATATGTTGTAGCCTGTGTGCCCTGTCTGAGAGTTCACCGGGACATAGATTTTAAACCAGCCATTCTGTGCTCAGTCCCACACATTTCCCATGCCCAGATACCTGGTGCACCTCCAGTGTTTGGGACTTTTCAGGAGTACACACATTGTAAGGCTTACACACATCAACTGGCTCCTGCATTTTCTACACGATTGGCATAGGTTTCAGGTTTGTTTGTTTGTTTTCTGATGCACTGAATCTGTTACTCCCTTGTCCGCATACTTTCGGCATCCAACATTTTGTTGGTATCCTTTTGTCTCCCTTTCTCGTGCGGTTCTAGGCATTATAAAATCATTTTAGACATTTAAAAAAAAGATTTGGGGGAAAAAAGATTTGGGAACGATTTGAAGTAATAATCTACAACTTTTTTGTGATGTTCAATGATGGGTAAGATTAAAATTCTAAATCTACATGGTCCAATATGGTAGCTACTAGCCATATATGGTTAACATACTTTTGAATTGTGACTAATCCATACTGAGGTGTATTATAGGGACAAGGCAATACACATGGGATTTCTAAGACTTAATAGGAACAAAATATAACACATTTCAGTGACAGTGTTGGTCCCGACAGTGTGTTGAAATAGTCATACATTGGACGTTTTCAGGTGCCATCGAGTAGGTCCTGACTCACAGCCGCACAAAGCCCAACCGAGCGTAACCTTGCTCGTCCTGTGCACTCTGACAATCGTTGTGCTTGAGCCCCTTGTTGAACCACTGTCTCAGCTCCTCTCCTCGACGGCCTTCCTCTTTTCCACTGAGTCCCCTGTCCTTCTCACGGTTGGTCTCTCCTGATAACATGCCCAAAGTCTGTGAGATAAAGTCTCATCAGCCTTACCTCTAAGGAGCATTCTCTCCTCTCTGTCCCCCACCCCCACCCTAAGGAGAACTCTGGCTGTACTTCTTCCAAGACAAATCTGTTTGATTTTTGGCAATCCATGGTATTGTCCATAACCGTCACCAACACATCATTCAAATGCGTGGATTCTTCTGTCTTCCTTACTCGTTGTCCAACTTTTGCATGCATATGGGGTGATTGACAGCACCCTGGGTTGGGTCAGGTGCACCTCAGTCCTCAAAGTGGCATCCTTGCTCCTCAATATTTTAGAGAGGTCTCGTGCAGCAGATTTGCCCAATGCAGTATATCGCTGGATCTCTCGACTGCTGCTTTCATGAGCATTGATTGTGGGTCTAAGCAAGATGAAAGCCTTGACAATTTCAATCCTTTCTCTGTTTATCAGGATGGTACCTATTGGTCCAGGGTGAGGATTTTTTTCTTCATTTGCATTGATTTGTAATCCACATGGAAGGATGCCATCTTTGATCTTCATCGGGAAATGCTTCAAGTCCTCTTCACTTTCAGCAAGCAAGATTGTGCCATCTTTCTATCTTGGGTTGTTACTAAGCCTTCCTCCAAACCTGATGATAACCCCCCCCACACACACATAGTCCAGCTTCTCGGATTATTCCCTCAGCATACAGACTGAATAAACATAGTGAGAGGGTGCAACCCTGATACACACCTTTCCTGATTTTAACCCATGCAGCATTCCCTGATTTTTTTTAGAATGACCACCTCTCGGGTCATGTACAGGTTCTGCATGAGCACGATGCAGTGTTCTGGAATTCCCATTCTTCTCAAGGCTATCCATTGTTATGATCCACACAGATAAAAGCCTTTGCATATTCAATAAAACACAAGGAAACATCTTTCTAGTAATCTTTACTCTCAGTTGAGATCCATTTGATGTCAACAATGATATCCTTTGTTTTGCATCCTCTTCTGGGTCTGTCTTGCATTTGCGGCAGCTCCCTGTCTAGGTACTGCTGCAACCACTTTAGAATGATCTTCAGCGAATTTTTATCTGTGTGCAGTCTTAGTGATATTGTATGACAATTTCCACATTGTGTTGGGTCACCTCTCTTTGGAATGGGTACAAATATGGATCTCTACTGTAGAAAGAATACAAAGGGTTCATGATATACCAAGGGTGGGGAAGACTCGGTGTCCTAAATACACCAATTTCTCCCAAGCAGTTTATAAATTTAACTACACTGCAATTAACATTCCAATGAGTTTTTCTAAAAAAAATGAAACGTCACACACCGATATCAAAATTCCCATGGAAACGAACTCCAGGGGTGGGGTGGAAAGAAGACACATCCTACAAGCTAATGAGACTCGATGGTGCTGTATGGGAACGGTGAGGGGGAGTCGGGTGGTGATGCGGAACAGCGAGCGCAGGAAGAGACCCACGCACACAGATGGGAAGGATGCACAGCAGCTGGCTTTTCCTAACAGTAGGTGGGGATGGGGAAGTGGGGGGGTGTGTGTGTGGGGAGGGAACGACTTTTAAAGACAAGTGATGCTGGGAAAATTGGGTGTGCATATGAAAAACCTGATTTCAGCTTCTATCCCCAAACCAACCCAGACTAGTTGCTGTTGGGTTGGTTCTGACTCATGGTGACCCCACGTGTGTCAGAGCAGGCCCGTGCTGCACAGGAGTCCCAGTGGCTGATTTTTGGGGACCAGATTGCCAGGTCTTTCTTCTGAGGTGCCCGTGGGTGGGCTCGAACCCTCAGTCTTTTGGTGAGCAGCCACAGAGGTTCCTCCTAGTTCTAGACCCCCTTTTTAGTACATCACTAAAAAGCAAATATTAAAAACGTTCAGGAGCAATAGGGGCAACTGCTATGGCCTTTGAACAGGTAATGATTCTCAAGCAGGACTCAACCAAGCCATAAAAGGAGTACATATCTGTTGGACTGCTTTACATGAACAGCTTCTGCTCAGAAAAGGCATCTTAAACGAAGTTGAAGACAAGACCATCTGTAATACATGCTACAGTTATTACTGGTAATGGGATCACTGATCCTAACTTACAGTACTATAAACACTTAGAGAGCACCTATCATGTACTGGCATGCTTCTTAGTACTTAGCATAAATGTTTCTCATCGAATCCTGACAACGATGCAGCAGATACTGCAATTATTTCATTTTCTCATGAGGTGCTGGGAGGCAAAATCATTTCAGTATTGTCATTATATTGAGCTGTGTGTATCGATCACTTAGACGTATCACTCCTGACAACCACTCTGTAATGCATTACTAAACCAAAGGCAAACTCACCACCATCGGGTCTGACCCTATAGGAAGGGGTAGAACCCTGTATTAGTCTGGGCACTTTGGAGAAACAAATCCACAGCAACTCATGTATAAGAGAGAGCTTTAGGTAAAGAAAGTGTGCATCATGAAAACATCCCAACCCAATGCTGCCCAAGCCCACAAGTCCAACATTAACCCAGTAACCCAACACCAGTCCACAAAGACCTTCACCTCACGAAACAGAGGCAATGATGCTGACTGCAGGAGGAAAGCTGAGTCAGTGAACGAACAAGCATCTCAGCACTAGCAGGGGTCTCCACACGGCTGCTCCAGCACCCAGGGCTGCATCGGGATAGGTCCATGTGGTTTCTCCTTGGGGATGTCTTGTAGGAAGTCAATCTTGCAAGCTGAAGCAGGGAACTGCTAAGGCAGCTGCACCCTGGTGCGACCATCACAAAGCAAGAGACCCGAGAACTAGAAAGGTGAGGCTCACCACCCATTTATCCCTCTGCCTTTCAATTAGCCCCACATGTGATTATCGGCCAGGCTGGCACAATTAACTAACTCAAACCCCCCACCCCCACCCCCATGGCAAGTTTCTGAGACTGTAACTCTCTATGGGAGTAGAAAGCCTCATCTTTCTCCCAAGGAGTGGCCGGAGGTTTCAAGCTGCTGCCCTTGTAGTTAGTGGCCCAGTGTGTTACCACTACACCACCAGGGCTCCATAGTGCACTACTAGATTCAGTTTACATATTAGGTCTAGTTAGAGCTCAGTGAGAGGCCGTAAGAACACACAGGGAGTGGTGACCTTGCTCTGTGAGTTTGGAGGGACTGAGACAAGGAAGAATGTGGATGGCTGAGGGCTTTTCTCTGTCCAGCGAAACCTCTCACTGATCTTTGGTGAACTGAGTCCTGCAAAGATCTTCTTTGGAGCCCAGAGGCTTGAGAGGGGTGCCTGGCGTCTTGCCCTATGAGAAGGTCATCTTTAAAGTAGACAGAGCCGTGTCCCTGCAGATTAGGGTTCCCCTGAGCATGACTTCATCCCTACGTCCAAATTCATGCTGCTCAATCCCTCGTGGGAGAATAACGTGCCCATTAGAAGCCATGTGCATCTAATAACCAAATCTACACCCCCCGCGCCACGTGAACCAGATGTGGCATTGTGCTTTCGCGTCTCTGTGGGTTGTTGGAATGTGTGTGCGCTCGTGTGCTTCTCTTCTGCGTGGGGTTGCTGTCAGTTGCTGTCAGGTTGGCTCTGACCCAAGGAGAGCCTGTGTACAACAAACACTGCCACCTGCCCCGTCCCGGGCCATCGTCACCATGGGTGATGAGCTCTATTTCATTGTCGGTGCCCATTGTGGATTGGAGAGCCTTCTCACCTAGGGGCACATCTTCCGGCCGTTTGCGATCGGCGTTGTAGTTTTTAGGTGCCATCGAGTCGGTTCTGACCCACAGCGACCTTATGCACAACCGAGCGAAGCACTGCTCGGCTCTGCGCCGTCCTCACAATTGTTCCTGTGCAGCCACGGCGGCAGCCCATCTCCTGGAGGGCCGTCCTCTTCTTCACCGCCCCTCCACTTTACCGAGCAGGATGTCCTTCTCCAGGGACTGGTCTCTCCGACAACATGCCTGAAATGTGTGACAAAACGTCTCACCAACAGACAAGCCAGTAGGGTGCAGTGTTGCAATGATGAAACATACAATGTTCCTCTACTTCCTAAATGCTTCCTCCCCCCACTATCACGGTCCCAATTCTGCCTTACAAATCTGGCTAGACCAGAGGATGTACACTGGTACAGATAGGAAGTGGAAACACAGGGAATCCAGGACAGATGATCCCTTCAGGACCAGTGGGAGAGTGGCGATACCAGGAGGGTGGAGGGAAGGTGGGGTACAAAGGGGAAACGGATGACAAAAGATCTACATATAACCTCCTCCCTGGGGGATGGCCAACAGAAAAGTGAGTGAAGGGAGATGTCGGACAGTGTAAGATATGACAAAATAATAATAATTTATGAATTATGGAGGGTTCATGAGGGAGGGGGAAGCAGGGAGGGAGGGGAAAAATGAGGAACTGATACCAAGGGGTGAAACAGAAAGCAAATGTTTTGAGAGTGATGATGGCAACAAATGTACAAATGTGCTTGACACCAGGGATGGATGTATGGATTGTGATGAGAGCTGTACGAGCCTCCAATAAAATGATTAAAAACAAAAAAGTTTCACCATCTTTGTCTCTAGGGAGCAGGCTGGCTGCTCTTGGCATGTCCTTTTAGCAGTGCCTGGTACTTTCAGTATTCTTTGCCAGCACCACCCATCGGGTTTTCATTGGCTAATTTTAGATAACTGGCCCATTATTTCTAGTCTGTTTTATTCTGGAAGCTGTGCTGAAACCTGTCCTCGATGGGTGCCCCCGCTGGTATATCTGACCTACTTATGACCTCACTTGTGGAGTCACAGCCACCACAGTGTGACACCTGACAGACGGCAGTCGTCTGCAAAAGCCCCAAAGACGTGGCTTTGTGGATGTAGCCGGCATCAGAGGCTGAAGGGAAGAGAGATGAGGTTCCTGAAATCGCCAAGGGGAGCACTCAGCAGGGTGGGCCCCCAGTGAGTAACTGTTTGGAGAACAAAGGATGAGGTCTGACTCCTGTCCTCGAATGGTAGAGAATAGTAGCCGGCAGATGCCAGAGTGAGGATGTAGACCCTGGGCCAAGGAAGTAGCAGGGGTGGACTTGATCCTGATTCCACGCTGCGGGTTAGCCCAAGGTAAAACAGGGACTGCTCTGAAGACTCCAGATCCTGGCATCCACAACAGTCGATGTGGCCCAGCACCCAGGCTTTCCCTTAGTCAGAAGCACCTTCTCCAGTAAGAACATTGCATTTATAAGGGCAGGATCGTGGGTATGATCTCTCTCTCTCTCTTTCTTTCACGTAGTACTATATTTCAGCATCCTCCCAGTAGTGTTGTGCAGGTGCTCCCCTGTTGGACCTGCTGTGTTGACCATGCTGGAAACAGACCCACAGGGTGCAAATGGTTAAGTCCTTCCCTCAACTCAAGAGCAATGTTTTTGGGGAAACGCCCACTAACCTGGCCCTCCTTGGAGACCAAACCAAGTCCAGTGCCACACTCTCCCTCACTGTTGTAAGGGTCAGCTAAATTAATTCCTCCACCTCTCGCCTCTCAACACCTTTCTGTGTGGCTCCGGACCACCTGTTGAAGCCCCAGCCTGCCTGCTTCCAAGCTCACAGAAGTTATGGAAAAGGAGGCCCAAACACACTAAGAAAACACCCAGGCCAAGGCATGGCTGGGATCCCAGCACACATTCCCATCCTCCTGCAGTCCCAGTCTTGGCCGAGCTGAGCTCTTTCCTCCCAGTGTTTGGCTTGGAGGCTAGTCCAGGTGCGTCAGCTGGCCGGGCACCCTTCCTGCCAAAAGCCATATCCAAGTGGGGCTGTTGCCAGATCACTGGAATTACTGGTTTCTCCCACAACCTGTGTCCTCCCAGCCCTTTCTTGGAAACTAGGTGCCAAAATGTCTTGGTTGGATCAAACCAGGCTACCAGAGCAGACATATGCCACTTTTATAGTAGGAGGAGGCCCTGAAGGAAGCTCTTTGCTCTATGTCCCCAAGTCCCCCCCATGGGCTTAAACCCAGTGGCACTTCAGACATTAGTCCCACATGACGGGGCAGCTCTGGTTGGAGTCCCAGCCCCATCACTGATGGTGAACGACCTTGGCTGTAACTCTCAAGCCCCTGGAGACCAGCCCTCGGCTTCTTAAAAATGGAAACCATCATTCATCCTTCTGAAGACAAAAGAGCCACGCACATAAATCTCATAAGGTCTTAAAACAAAAATCTCCAACAGGCACTGCTATGTCCAGATATGATATCCACAGGGTGAGGCCAAGCCACTCTTATGGAGGCTTTCTAAGGAAATGCCAAAAATCGATTTCAAGATTTTGGAAATCCCTGGCCCACTTTGAGAGAGGAGGTGATCGGATTTTGTGCAGAAGACTTCTTGAAGAGCACTGTGCTGTGAAGTCCATCTTGGGGATGAGGGAAGTCCTGTTCCCTTCCCTCAAACTCAGGGTGGACGAGTGTCTGAGGGAAAGGGTCGTTACTCAGACAATGAGACCTGTAGTTCTAGAAGCGTGAGCGGTGTAGTCCTGCATGAGCGAGCCTTCCAGCTGGGGCATGGTGGCATGGCGCTTGGGGGTGCCGGCAGGTGGAGGTGCTGCCACCATACCAGGAACGGCTTTGCTCTCCCAGGGCCCAGGAGAGCTTCAGCTGGACCAGATGTGGGCCTTGCAGTACAGAGAGACTGCAATGGATGACCACATGTCGTAGGACCCAAGTCTCACTGTGTCTTGGGTCTTGTGGGGAGGGACTCAAAGAGCGAAAAGCTGGAGTTAAGTACCCAGGGCCACCTGGAGATGGGTTTGGGCTTGAGAGAGAGCTTGTTCAGAGAGCCTTTGGGGAGAGTACCACCGCAGCCGTGTGAGAGAGGCAGCATGGAACATCTGCCTGGCCAGAAAGCCCAAAGCCATCGGTAATCTTCCTCCAACCGCAGACTTAGCCATGGTTCTGATGGAAGAGGCAGAGTGAAGGAGAGTACGAGCCAACCTCCACTCTGCCCCCCGCAGGCCTCCTGCTGGGGAAGCAGGGAGGCGAGCATCTCAGGTAAAAGTAAGTTCAGAGCCGCGGTGAATACCTTGAATTAACACTGTAATTTCTGCATTGAGACTATGTTTGCAGTCAGAAAAATGACTCCAGGACTCTAGTCCAAGAACCAGCAGAGCAACCTGGGGCCTTCTGGAATTCTTGTCCAGGTCCTGGGAGGGAGTCCCTCCTGAATGTTCAGAAAACAGCACACCGGTGACGTAGGCTCTGAGCACGGCGCTTGGCAGCTGGGGCCTGGACGATGGCTCTTTCTCTTTCTTTCCCGCTCAAGAGCCTCTCTTCTTCTTCTTCTACAGTTTTATTGGCATAAAAATAACACACAACACAGTTCAACGGTTCAAGCACATCAAGTTGTACAATCAGCACAACAATCGGTTTTAGAACATTTTCTTCTTTCTTGTACTCATGGTTATTGGCTCCCCATTTCCCTCCAACCTCCCCTGCCAGACCTGTAAGGAACGAGTGACTGTCGCTATAGATTTATGTATCCTGAATTTCATATACAGAAAAACATTAAAATCTAATAAGAAATGACCAATAATAACAGTAAAATCGATTAAAAAAAACCTCAATAGAAAAGAAAGCAGAACATATTAAAAACTAGAACACATTTCAATGTGTCCCAGGGATAGGAAATGACAGGATGCCAGATTTTACCCTCCTGCACCTGCAACAATCCACGTTCCAATGCGTTCTGCATGACAGCAAGCCATTCACACGCCTGGTCCGTGCTCAGAGGGGATTCACCAGCGGCTTCATCCAGGCACATTTTCCTTCACTTAAAAAATTCTGAAACAGCTTTAAAGTGAGTTAAAAGTGAGATCAAATGATAAGATATTACATTTTGGCCTAATTGACTTTACAGTGCTCTCTATATGATAAAAGAGCTAGTCACAGCCCTCTTCTATGATCAGCGGGGATTCACCCGAGGCTTAATCTAACGGGTGAACCTTACAAATGGATTTGGGCTTCCATTGTCATCCACAGCCTTCTGCAAACCAGGTGTTCACAATTTAAGCTCTGATGTCTTTCCCTTCTTCAGATTTGGATTTTATTGTTTACATCCTTGGATCACACAGGCTGGTGTGCTTCTTCCATGTGGACTTAGTTGACACCTCACTTAGATGGCTGCTTGGTTGAAGACAAGCCTTTGAGACCTCAGATACGATTCTCTCTGATAGGCAGGCAGCATCTAGTTTCTTTACCACACTTTGCAATAGCATCTATATCTTCACTGATCTCTTCGTGAGGTCAGACATTGAGCCATGTCATAAGAGCTAATTGAGCCATCAATTCCACTGCCATCAAGTCAAATGCTGACTCAGTTAAACCCTTTAGGGCAGGGTAGAACTGCCCTTGTGAGTCTCGGAGCCTACAAATCTTCACAGCAGTAGAAAGCCTCATCCTTCCCTCTGCAGAGCCGACTGGTGGTTTTGAACCACTGATCTGGCTGTTAGCAGCCCAATGCATCACCACTATGCACTAATAATGTCATTAGTTTAGCCACTGGTATCGAATTTAAACACTGTTGAGAAAAGGAAATTGTATAAGCATAGGCCAGCTATGAACAGCAAAACATGAATTACTGACTTGTACAGATTGAACTCTTAAGTGAGGGGCACTATTTACATAACCAAAGGAGGCTGGTCCAATAATATGAATTCACAACAGCAGAGACGCGCCTACTAGATTAATACCTGTCATCACGAAGCAGGTAGGGCATTCAAATAGCCAGTATATGGTAGTTCCGGGACATCCCTCACTCACTCGAGGGCCTCTGGTTCACATGCTATTCTTGCTCGACACACTTTTCTCCAGCTCACACGAGACCTAAAGTACGCTGTCTATCTGAAGGGCAAGGCCAAGGTTTCTTAGCAAAAGCCATTTTTTTACCAAACCCTAACCTAACCCTAACCCTATTTTGGCCCTAATCTCCCTAGCGGACTGGTGACCTCCATGACCGGCACTGTCTTCCTGAGAGAGAGAAAGCTGACGTTCTTTTCCAACTTCTGAAGACGGAGACAGCGCCGCAGGAGATGGAGCCAGGCAGGGTAAGCACTGCCATTCGCAGTCATGTGACCTCCATCGACAGACGAAGCAGCTCAGCTTTAGAAAGAGCTGATACTGTGTACCTCACAGGGCTAAGCATATGAGAATGGAATCGTGTGTTCTGATGAGCCTTGGGAAATGACCAACATTCAATTTAAACTACAAAAAAGGCAATTTCATCTGCTGTAGTCCAACATAGGAGAAATGCTTTGTAAACTTTAAATTGTTAGTTTATCTCGTCAAACAAGGCAAAGCAACAATATCCCTCCACTCACCTACCCTGCAAAATCAGCCCCTTCAATCCCCTCTCCTTAATGAACAGGACATGACTCGTTCTGCCCCAGACGTTCCCAGTTCCTTGCCGCTGTCTTCCATGCCTGAACAGTTCCCTTGGGCTCTCTTTTGGGTCTCATGGCAAAAATAAGCTTAGCTCTCAGGGTGTCTCTCAATTTGGACGACGCATATTTTCTTTAGATTGAGAACTCTCTCTCTATTCTTGGGGGAAAACCCAAACCCAAACCAGATTAATACATTAGATGATGTTAAGATCACAAGCATTTGAATAATCAAAGACACCAGAAACACAACTGGAAAGGAGATGAGAAGAAACCGTGGATAGAAAAGGAATTCTAACTAGTCAGTAGGTTATGCAGGGATGATGTCCACCCTGACCTGATATCAGGGCCATGGAATCTAAAATGAGAATGAGAGATAATTTCTCAACCTCTTTCAAAATTAGACCTCTCATTTTAATTTACCTCAATTTAACTGGCAAAGGGAAAAAGTTTGGAAGTAGTCAGGATGAGTGAGAACGAGGTAAAGCAGGGACAGTCATTCCTGCTTGCTGCAGTGTAAATGAAGAGCAATTTGGCAGGATGTAGGAAAATCAGAAATGTGTATATCTTTTGATCTTGCAGTGCTAGATCTAAACATGAGAAGCCACCATGGGTGTGCAAAAAGCAATAGATACTATTATTACTTTGTTTCCTGGAGCCAACCTTTGATGTAAGTCTGTGAATACATAAAGTAGGATATAAAAATGCAGTATAGTGAATCATAGAGTACAGACATATTCAACCATGGAGGTTGAATTTATGTCGTCCTGCCTCCTAAGTGGATTTATAAGTCACTTCACCATAAACCATAACCTTCTGAAAACTGAGAGGTCTACAAGTCCGGCTCAAATACAGAACCTTCTGAGAGTTTTAAACAGAGAAGCACTAATTTCAACCAATACTTATGTAGTCTAACTTTGTGCCAAGCACTCTTCAAAGAGCTTTCTAAAACTGCAACCTCATTTACATTGTTTAATTCCCCACACAACCCTTTATCCTTCGTTCAGCAAATCCAAAGCTCTCTAAACCTAAAGATTTTTATAGCTCATGTGGCAGCAAAATTTAAGCTAAATTGACATGAAGGTATTTACATCTCTAGTTCCCCTAAACATGCAGGTTCCACTGCAGAAAGACAAATGTGCTTGAGTGCAAGGTGTGAGCCCAGATCATGCTGGGGGTGTTATGAAATAGATGATGTGGGAAAGTACTGCCTTTTGTAAAATCCAAATTGTTTGATATCTAAAACATGTGACCTCAAGGGCTGGGGACGAAGCATTGTCCCCTAGAGTGGACTCCGAGTAGTGTTTCCAAGCAGAGCTGTCCTGTCCTGTACAGGGTTTGTGATGCCGGCTGATCCTTCAGACCTGGATCACCACGTCTTCTCTGGGTGGATTTGAACCACCATCTTTTCAGTTAATAGCAGAGCACTTAACCACTTGCATCATCCAGGATGGTCTGACTCAGAGCAACCCGTGTACATCAGCAGCACAGGGGCTGTAGACTACGTTTGTTCTTCCTATTTTGTAGATAAGGAAGCTGTAGCCCAGAAGGTTAAAGGACCCTCCCAAGGTAGCCTAGGTATGAACCAAGCCAGCTTAGCTCTTAAATAGTCTAAACAGTTCCCATGTGCATCTAAACAGGTCTCCGTTTTAGAGAGATGTTTGCTGTTACTGTTAGCTACTCCCAGACAGTTACAGTGAGGGGACTAGGCTGGAATAAGGAAGATCCGTAAGAAATCCTTCATCTTCTAGGCTCCAACAGCTCCACCTTAAGCCAATGGGCATGAGTTTGGATCCATCCCCATCAAGGATGCAGTCTTTAGTCTCCTTTATCAGTCTTTAGGCCAGCTAGCAAGAGATTTCTATCCAATTAGGCAGGCTCCCGTCCCCTCTCAGCGGGAAGAAACGGCCTTCTCTCCCTAGGGCCGTCAAACACTGTGAGTATGGAATCTCTCAGTGGGGCGTGAGGTCGAGTAGTGGAACACGCTATGACTTTGACCCAAGTTTCTATTTGGTTTAATTAAAAAGGAGGACCAACATCCTAACATGGAAGCATGTTATCTTAGGCCACAAACAAACCCAAATACTCTTGGTTTTAATACCGGGATACCTCTTTTTGTTGACACTGAGACAGGTTCTCAGAGTGCAATTGAGAGTGAACTATCATCACTCCCCTAGCCAGTCAAAGGCAGTCTATTCCTTAGGGCAGCGGTTCTCAACCTGTGGGTCACAACCCCTTTGGGGGGTCAAACGACCCTTTCACAGGGGTCGCCTAAGACCATCAGAAAACACATAGTTCCTATGGTCTTAGGAATGAGACTCCACTCCTCTATCCGCCTCCAGGCAGGTCTGCCCACATGCAGATACACCCACACACGAGTACCCAGTGTGAAGACTGTTACCCATGTTACACCATGCTTAAGACAAAATTTCATTTATTTGTAATTAGAAATAAATATTTCACAATATAGAATTACATATTGTTTTTGTGACGAATCACTATGCTTTCATTATGTTCAATTTATAACAATGAAAATACATCCCGCCTATTAGATATTTACATGCTGATTCATAATAGTACAAAATGACAGCGATGAAGTAGCAACAAAAATAACTTCATGGTTGGGGGGTTCAGCACAACATGAGGAACTGTATTAAAGGGTCGAGGCATTAGGAAGGTTGAGAACCACGGCCTTAGGGACTTTACTGGGTGTGTCCTTAATGGAAATTGAATGGTGTAGTGGTTACCCATTGGGCTGCTAAGCTAACCACAAGGTCAGCAGTTCAAAACCACCAGCCACGCGCAGGAGAAAGACAAGGGTTTGTATTCTCATAAAGAGTTATAAACTCGGACGCCCACAGGGGCAGTTCTGCTCTGTCTTTCGGAATCACTGAGAGTCGTAATTGAGAGGGTTATGCCGAGAAGGGAGATAAGCCTACCTAACGGAGTAGAAATTTCTGCCTTGGTCAGAGGGCCCTGGAGCACTCCCATAAGTTCTTCTGTCTAGCGTAATGTGCATGTCCGAATCACGGTCCCATCCCTTCCTCCTCCTGAAGTCAGTTGCCACGGTGCTGCACTGACATGTTGCCAGTCATGCTTTGGTGACGGCTTCCTTTGCCCTGCCATGTCCCATTGAGGGGGTTGAGTGTAAATCTTTGGGCACTATTATTATGAGGTTTCTCCAGTGGGTCATACCTCGGTTCCTGGCTTTGCATGAGAAAGAATTCACGCCGAAGCCTGGTTTGTGATCCAAGAGAGTTTTTATGAAGGACCAAGTGTCTGGTTTTACAGTCTCAGGGAAGCGTGCCAACCCGGGCACAAGCTGCACTGGGGCTCACAACTGGCCATGAGCAACCTCATGGAACAGCGTGTCCACACGTGCGGAACTGAGGCCAGAGAGGGGGACATGGCTTCCGCGGGCACGAGGGCAGGGTAAAAGAGAGAAGAGAGAGTCCTCTCACTGGCCAGGAGGGTAAAACGAGAGTAAATGAGAAGAGAGGCTGTAGGCCCAAAATAGGCCTGACTAGGGTGCATGGGGGTCCCAAGGAGGCCCTGAGTGGGCACTGAGGGGACCCGCCCAGGTGACGCGTGTGCCCCTCCTACCTCCATCTGCGTCTGACCAGAAGCAGGGTAAAAAGAGACCGGCCTTCCCGCCACCAGGTTATTTCAAACCTTTGGCTGGGCAGGAGAGGTTGAAAGTATCCGTTAACCCCATTGGCAGAATTAAGCCCACCTGCGCCTAGTTTGGGCCGCCCAGGTGTACCACCCACCTGGCTGGGGGCTTGAATTGGAGCATGATCAGTTAAGGGGTCCTCATAGGTGTTTAATGCTCACCAGATTCCTTCCCAACCTCCTCCATGGGGGGCTGTACAGGCATGGGGGGGGGACAACCCACTGTCCTAACATTATGACCTCACGCTAATGGTCTCCCTCATCCAAATGACCTGTCTTTGTCCTGTTTAAAGCTTAATAAATGTGCTCCTTAAATGATATTTGGGATTGAGGTCTCTTTTTGTCCCTTGCCCCTATGTCTGGCTGGTCTGCTTGCCTGTATACAAGTCTGACCCCCTGTCCTCACACCTCCACCCCACTAGAGAACCAGGTCAGCCTGGTTCCTCCACTGGTTCCTTAGCCTCTAGCTTCCCCGTGGTTGTTTCCCTGGTCCAGACTCCTTCCCACTGCCCACTTCCCTTTTTACCTGACCTTCCTAGTCCGTCCTCAGGTTCCAGGGATCTCTCCCTGTCTCCAGGGCTGGCTCCTCTCTGTGGGTTCCCCTCACAGGCATTACTGTGCTCTTCTGGCTTGTCTGTCTCCTCTCCTGCCCTCTAAGCTTCCTCAAGAAGTAACCCTGGCCTTGCTCACCCCAGCATCTGGTACACAGAATGCCTTTGGTGAATATTGGGGAAATAAGAACACCAGTTGAACTGACATTTTCTAAGCATCCATGTGCACCAGGCTCTGTGATCATGTTTTGCAGTTACCTCCCCAAAGCCTGGAAGTTCCTCTCTGAGGTAGCAGCATGTGTTAGTCAGGGTAAACTAGAGAAACAAATTTGTAGAGACACACATATGAGTATAAGAAAGAGCTTTATATTAAAGAGTAATTGTATATTAAGAAAACCTCCCAGCCCAGTCCAGATCAAGTCCATAACTCTGATATTACCCCATAAGTCAGTACTACTCCATAAATTCCTCTTTAGACTCACACGGTCATGCAATGATGCTGAATGCAGGAAGATCACAGGCCAGTGGGCAGAAAGTCTTGTGGATCCAGTGGTGGTAGAAGCTTCTCAGCGCTGGCGTGGGTCTTCATGTGGCTCCTCCTGTTCCAGGGCTCTGACTGCCTCAGCATAGCTCCATGTGCCTTGTCAACAAGAATGTCTCGCAGGAAGTCTAAGTAGAAAGTGTGGTGTGTCTCTCCTCCAGCGAGCTATTTATCTCCATAGCGCCTCCATATGAGGTCATCAAGCTGTGACCTGATTGACAGGTTAAACCCCACCTCTTCACTCTTAATCCTCTCAAGTTGGCACCAGGTTATGTAACGACCACACAGCATAAACCCCACTTTCTCTTGGAAGCTCATGTCCTCCAGCGCTGGTCCTGTCTACTGTCCAGCGCTCCTTGCACCGTCCGTGGGTCACGCCTTGTCCACTGAGGAGTTGAGAGCATCTCATGTCTTCCCTCATAGCTCAGGTCCTACTCATGTCTTGCTTGTGTAAGCTGTCACATTCTTTCCTATCGTCTTGCCCATACACGTTCTTCCCCCTGCCCCCCGCCCCCCACTGATCTCCGGTCTTGAATCTTCTCATGTCCAGAGACCTGATGCACTTCAGCCACCCACTCCTGAGGCCAAACCCCAGACACTGAGATCCACACCGCACCACCCTGCTTTTCCCTCCCTCCCTGTCATTCTCCTCACCTGGCCCTCACCTCCACGATCCGCTGAAATGTCATTCTATGCTCACACCTTCCTGCACAGACCCCAGAGGCAAAAATATCAAACGTTCATATTGGTTTTGCCCATGTCAGTTTTTTTTTTTTTGAGACTTAATAAGTGTTCTCCCTCTTTTTCTGTTCTTTTTTAGAGCTTTTGCACATGTCCCCTTTCAAAGTGGTTGCAGTGGTAGCTGGGCTACCACTTTTGGTTTCAGGGTTGGGGACACTGAAGCTCACATGGTCCATGAGGTTTTGGATGAATTGCTCCCCCATTTTATGGTTTTCTTCACTCCACTTTGTTCCAGACAGGGAGAGACCAATCCTGAATATATATGCAACAAAGGTAAATACATGTGTGAAAATATCCTCTGTCAGACCTATATGTATTTGTAGGTATTGCTTTGGCAAAGTGACTGCAAGAGATCCATATTTGGGCCCATTTCCAAAAAAGTTGAACCAGCAGAATGTGGAAATTATAGAAAGATATCGTTCATATCACAGGCAAGTAAAATTTTCTGATGGTCTTTCAACAATAACTGCGCAGCAGCACATCAACAGGGAACTGCCAGAAATTCAAGCCCGATTCAGAAGAGGATGTGGAATGAGGGAAATCATTGATGATATCAGACACATCTTGGCTGAAAGCAGAGACTGCTATTTGTTGTAGGTACATAAAGAGAAAGATTCGTATCAAGAAAAATGGCTCACAGTTGTAGGAGCAGGTAAGTCCAGTGGAGTTCAAGTTCATAGGTCAGATGTTAGGCTGGAAGCTCTTCCTCAACTGTGCAGCTGCCAGGGCTGACAGACCAGGAAGCAAGAAGGCAAACTAGGAAAGCCACAGGTGTTTGGATTTCATTAGATCAGGCCTGTAACAGGCAGAATTGAATGAATCCAAGGTCAACAGGCTCTGATAGCTCCCAGGGCAAACAGACACTATGACAGGCCACTGACAGTTCCCAGGGTCGGCAGGCAATACGATGGGCCATTGATAGTCTACTTGTGTTTCCATGACTACGCAAAGACATTCAGTTGTGTGGGTCATGACAAACTGGACTACTTTGAGAAGAATGGGAATTCCAGAACACTTCATTGTGCTTATGCAGAACCTGTACATGAGCTAAGAGGCATTTGTTCAAACAGAAACAGGGAATGCTGCATAGTTTAAAGTCAGGAAAGGGGTGCATCATGGTTGTAGTATTTCATTATACTTATTCAATCTGTGTGCTGACAAATAATCAGAGAAGCGGGACTATATGAAGAATAATGGGGCATCAAGGTTAGAGGAAGGCTTATTAACAACCTACGATATGCAGATGACACAATCTTCCTTGTTGAAAGTGAGGACTTGAAGCTCTTGCTGATGAAGATCAAGGATGGCAGCCTTCAATGTAAAGGCTTCACTGGATGAATAGGTAACATCACAATAAATGGGGAAAAGGTTGCAGCTGTCAAGGATTTCATCTTGTTTGGATCCATAGTCAATGTTCATGAAAGCCCAGTCAAGAAATCACATGATATACTGCATTGGGTAGATCTGCTACACCAGACCTCTCTATTTAAAGTTTTAAAACATTATTATTTTTATAATGTCTTTTTGACATATCTTACACAACCCAATATATCCATTCATATACAATTCTGTTGTTCAATCCTATTGAATAGAATGATATAATCATAAAGCTACCAGCTCCCCCTTACTCCCCCATCCCCTCCCCATATCCTCAGGGAACCATTACTCCTGTTACTGTTTGTGCAGGGTTAACTATCTTAACTTTCATGTATCAAACAATCTTAAATGTACAAATGATCATACGCAAATCTAACATGATAAATGAGATTAAACGAATAACAGCCTTAATAGTAAGGGGAGTAAATATTAAAGAACTAGCAGATAATTATGTGGTTCATCAAGGCTATATTGCACCTTGGATTTATCATACTTTCCGTGTGGTCCTTCTGAGAGGAATTTCCAATTACCTTGCAGGTGAATTTTGAGTCTCTATGAATCCATTCCTCTTCATATAGTGTTGGTTGTGTGTTTTTGAACTTTTGATACCTCTTCTTGTTGACACCTCAAGATCACACAGGTGGGTGTGCCTCTTCCATGTGGGCTTTGTTTCTTCCCTGCTAGATGGCCACTTGTTTAATTATAAACCTTCTAGACCCCAGATGCTATATCTTTTATTAGCTAGGCACCACCAACTTTCTTCAACACATTTGCTTATGCACCCATTTTGTTTTCAGCAATTGTGTCGGGAAGGTGAGTATCACACAATGCCACATTATTAGAACAAACTGTTCGTGTACTGTGGCAAGATTCAAGTAGAGACCCAAAGTCCATCTGCTTCTTTGTTACACAGTTTTTATTATTATTATTTTTCCTTCCTACCCGACAGTTATGCTTACCCATCATGCACATTTCAGTAATTCCTCTCAGATACAATTCAATTACAGTTGTATCAAATACATGAAGTAAGTCTACCTACTCCTTGCTGTCAGTTTGAGGACACTTGCTGTTCTCTGTATCCATCATTATTGGTTCCCTGGCCCTCCAGGAGCCATCGGTCCAGTCAATGTCTCTGTGAGGTTGTCTATCCTGGATTACTTGTGTAGATAAACACCCCCCCAAACCCCCAAAGCATGCAAATAGTTACAAGTCTTACAAGAACAATGACACAGAGCAGATAAATAAATACCTCTATGTTTAAAAAAAAAAGGAAAAGACATGTTAGAAACCATTATTCCAGTTCCTATTTCTTTCAGGGTTACTATCCCGGCTCTCAATTACCTAACCACTCACACATCCTTTTAGTCTACAGTAATCTTGTATGAAAGGCTGGCATCCTATAAGTCCACATTGCTATTCCTGAAGCCAGGGATGGAGCGGTATGGTGCGGCATCCCCGTCCCCCATTTATGCCTTTAGTCTTTCAGTGTGGGCCCCTTGTGACTTTACATCCACTTCAGATGAGGTGGCAAGTGCTGATCCCCAAGTCAGAAGTCTACACTCAGGATTCTCTAGGGACTTTGTGGTTTTGCGCACATCACTGGCCTGTTGCACGCCCATTTGGTTTGGTCACACTGTCAGCTCTCCCCAAAATGTATCTTCAGACCTGTCCTCTGCAGTACTGTCATCCAGGGAGAGGATGTCACATCTCGAGCTGAGGCCGACCCTGCAGTCATCTCTGGGAAAGAGCTGCCCTGTGCAGGAACATCGCCCTCATAAATTAGCACACCAGAATGAGGTGTACTCTAGGGCTTCCTTTCCTGTGGAGATATCAACAATATCCTCCCACAAGACCTCTTTAGAGTGCTGACAAACAAGGATGGTACTTTGAGGACTTTGTGCGCCAACCCAAGCCACAGTATTTTCAAACACCTCATATGCATGTGAAAGTTGGACATCGAATAAGCAATATTGCAGAATAATCAATGTGTTTGAATTACGGTGTTGGTGAAGAATATTTAAAGTACTGTGGATTCAGGGAACCAATAGAGAGGTCTGTGGGGCTGGCCCCAATCCCAACTATATGGACCACTCCCCCGCCCCGCCCCCCTCCCCCTACCCCCCCTTGAAGAATGCACTACAGAGGACAGCATTGGGGGTACAGCTCAGGGAGAGGGGCACGTCTGATCAGAGCACACAGGAGCAAATGAAGAGGGAAGGAGAGAGAGTGGAGCACATCTTGGCCCACTAAGCCCCGAGGACAATATTCTTGCTCAGAGCACGCAATGTACAGATAGGACCATAGAGCCGGCTCCACCACGAGACACGATGTTCCTCACTGACCCATATCGCTGCAAGGGACAACACTAGAGGAACAGTTCAGAATTGTGCCCGATCTGACCCCACCACCTTGGGACAAAACACTAAGGGCGTGCAACAGAGCAGCAAGGGGAGAAAAGGAATGAAGTCCCAAGGGAATACAAAAAATAGACTTTGGGGCCAGGGAGTGGCATCCCATCACACTCAACCAGAAAATACGCCTAAAGGTCAACAAACAGACCTGGAACTATTCATAGGCTTTTCCTTTTTTTTGGCATTGGGCTTTTGTTGTTGTTGTTTGGTTTTCTTTTGTTTTGCTCTGCCTTGTTTTTGTGCTTATTGTCTCTGCATGTCTATCTAGATAAGATGGGTGGGACAAGGGAGGTGGTGAAAGGAAGTGGGTGTTAACAAACCCAGGGACAAGGGAACAACAAGTGATCTAAAGTCGATGGTGAGGAGGGTGTAGGATGCCTGGTAGGGCTTGATCATGGACAATGTAGCTGAGAGGAATTACTGAAACCTGAATGAAGCCCGAATATGATAGTGGGACAAGAGGAAAGTAAAAGGAAACAGAGGAAAGAACTAGGAGGCAAAGGACATTTATAGAGGTCTAAATACAGTCATGTACATATGTAAATATACTTATATGTAACAATAGGGAAATAGATATAGAAATATATATGTACATATATATTTATATGTTAAGTATCAAGGTAGCAGATGGACATTGGGCTCTACTCAAGCCCTCTTCAATGCAAGAACACTTTGTTCTATTAACCTGGCATTCCATGATGCTCACCTTCCCTACATGATCACTGAAGACAAAGTGGGTGCATAAG
>NW_022111307.1:7991909-8003107 GCF_000313985.2 Echinops telfairi | reverse complement strand
AGGGTGGGGGAGGGAGGGGAAAAATGAGAAGTTGATACCAAGGGCTCAAGTAGAAAGCAAATGTTTTGAGAATGATGATGGCAACAAGTGTACAAATGTATTTGACATGATGTATGTATGTATGGATTGTGATAAGCGGTATAAGCCCCCAATAAAATGATTTTAAAAATAAAAAAAGAAAAAAAAAGAAAATGATGATGGCAGCATACTATGTTTCTCCAAAAGTAAGGCATCCCCCGAAAATAAGACCTCCCTGAAAATAAGGCCCCGGAAGCTATGGTAACTCTGGACTCTGGATGTAGCGGCGGGCCTCGCCACACAGCTCACTGTTGGCTGCAGCGCAGCCGGAGCAGACAGGAAGTGTGAGATCTCTTTTAATAAAACAATGAACAATAAATGTGTACCATATTCTTCTTCATGGAAAAATAAGACATCCCCTGAAAATAAGAACTAGTGCATCTTTGGGAGCAAAAATTAATATAAGACACTATCTTATTTTCAGGGAAATAGGGTATGTACAAATATGCTCGATACAACTGATTTATGGGTTGTTATCAGAGCTGTAAGAGCCCCCAATAAAATGATCTTAAAAAGAAAGGATAGCCAGAGGGTTCCTTGGACATGGGGATGGAGAGACTTTGTCTCACATCCTTCGGGCATGTTATCAGGACAGATCCGTCCCTGGAAAGAGGAAGCCTTTTGAGAAGATGGATGGTCACAGTGGCTGCAACAATGAGCTCACACTCAACAGCGATGGTGAGGATGGCAGAGGACCTCCATTGTAGAGTGCATATAAGTTCATTGTGAATCAGTACTAGCTCGATGCACTCTAACAACAACAACAACAACAACAACAACAACAACAACAACAACGACGTCCTGTTTCGTTTCCCACACCTCCTCAGCTCGTATGCCAAGATTTTAAAAGAGCAACTTCTTATTTATACAACTCTGTAATGCCCTGATTGGGTGGAGTTGGGGGTGGTGAGTGAAAATGAGGCACAGGATGGCCTTGGAGGGCAAGAAGGACGAAGGAGCAGGCCTAACACCAGAGGGAAGTGGGCGTGATGGTGCTAGGGGAGAGGGCAGCAGCCTAGAATGTCTGTATTCACTTCCTGTGACAGGTAAGCTACGGCCTTTATGGCTTCCTAAGGCAAGGCAGTGGTGGTCCAGTGGTAGAATTCTCTCTTTCATTGGGAGATCTGGCTTCCAGGACTGGACAGCATACCTCAAGCTGTTAGTGGCTTGTTGTTGCTCTGATGCTGCATAGATTGTAGCAGAGCTTCCAGACCACGATGGACTCGGAAGAAAGACCTGGAGATAGACTTCTGAAAGCCAGCCAATGAAAACCCTATGTGTCAACGCGGTCCAATGCCTCATGGGCACAATGGCCCAGAATCAGAAGCATTTCCTTCTGTTGTTCATTGCATCGTGATGAGTGGGCACAACCATCAGCTGAGACAAAGGCATCTCTTGTGTAGGAGCTTTAGCAGAGCATGGGGCACCCCCAGATTCTGAGATGGAAGGACTGTCGATCCTGGAAGATACTGCTGCTCCCTACGCCTCCTTTCTCTAGGTCCTGCTTGACTTCCTTATGGGTTTGCATCCTCCTCAGGTTCCTCAGTTCCACCTCTGAAACAAACGCCCATCTACCCTGCTGATGACCTCTGCCCACGTGGTTCAGGCACCAGATAGCACATAGGCTCGACTCCCAGGCATCTAAGAATTAGCATCATGTGTTTCTGTAGCACATTAGATGAAAGGCCCAGGCTCATCCCAGACAGGGTGGCACCCAGGCATGGGGCAGTGGAACAGGGCACCCGCACATCTGTAGTTTTTTCCCCCATGCAGAGGAAATGATATCTATGGGCTATGATGCCATAGATATCCATGGGACCAGTAGCCCACAGAAACCACAGCCTCCGCTAACCTCAGATCAGAAGAACCAGCTGGTGTCTAGCTACCATTTCTGACCATTCTCATCAGGGACACAATATAAGGTCCTAGACAGAATGGGAGAAAAATGTAGAACAAAACCCGAGTTTCTTAAAAACACTAGACTTACTGGACCAGTAGAGACTAGAGGTACCTCTGAGATGTTTGCCCTTTGAACTTAGAACTACTTTTATAGGTCACCCTTCAGTCAATTGGCTTGTAAAAGATATACTATCCCTATAAATAATATAAGGAGCCCTGGTAGCAAGGTCAGCTGTTCAAAACCACCAGCCTCACTGGGAGAAAGACTGGGCTTTCTACTCCCATAAATAGTTGGAAACTCAGCGGGGCAGTTCTACCCTGTTCTGTAGGGTTGCTATGAGTTGGCCTCAACTCGATGGCAGTGAGTTTGGTTTTGGTTTGGTAAATAATGTGCTGCCTTAAACAATGAGCTACCTGAGACCAAATGGTCAACAGGTACCCAAAAGCCAAGATGAGAAGGCAAGGAGGGAAGGGAGAGGAGGCTAGGTCAAGGGGAACAATGAGATGCTGACACATTGGAAACATTGTAACCAACTTCATGGAACATTTGCATAGAATTGTTAAAGGGGACCTAATTTGCCGTGTAAATGTTTACCCAAACCACAACAAAATATTTTTGAACAAAAACATCAACAACATGTGAAGCTCTGTTGGCATGAGTTACACACCTGAGCTGGATGGATTTGCCAAGAGAGAGATTCTTTCCCACACAGCCATCACCTGTCTGCAAGTTCACCAAAGGTGACCAAGATCAATCTGTGTAGGTTGGCCTTCCGGAAGACTAGCTGGGAAAACTGTCTTCCTATTTCCCCACAGGTTCATGTTTGGGTCGCTGGCCACCTGGTACAGAGAGGTGCTTGTTAATGGAATGAGTTCCTGCAAGTTAATCTGATTTTGAGCCCCAGGGCTACCTAGCTGGCGAGCCTGTCAGCATGAGAGGTCCTAGGCCTTTCCCCAGGTTGCATCCTGCTCTCCTGTAAGCTATGCTGGGACAGGTCTCCTGGTTCCAGCTTCTGAAGCTGTTGGGGCAGAATGAGACATCTTTTGTCCCATCTGGAGTTCCCAACCAAAGATAGGTGTGGTAGTTACATAATGTGGTGTCAACCTGCGAGGGGTGGAGTCTAACCTGTCAATCAGGTCACAGCTTGATGACCTCATTTGGAGGTATCATGGAGATGAATAGCTCACAGCCAGATACACACAGGCTCTCTGCTTGGTCTTCCTGCTGACAAGACACATGGAGTTACACTAGAGTCTCGGAGCTGGAGGAGCCACGTGGAGACCTCTGCTAGCATTGAGATGCTTCCACCACCTTGGGCCCACAAGACTTTCCACCCACAGGCCCATGATCTTCCAGCTTTTGGCATCATTGCATGCTTTTCATGAGTCTGAAGAAGAAATTATAGACTGGGATCGGACATATGGGCTAATATTGGGCTTATGGACTTTATCTGGACTGGACTGGGATGTTTTTTAATATACAATTACTCTTTTATATAAAGCTCTTTCTTATACACATATGACTGCCTATGAATTTGCTTCTGTAGTCCACCCGGACTAACACAGTGGGTCTTCCAGGCCTCTGCAAACGCCCCACCTCTTCCCTGTGGCCCTCTCTAACGGTATCCACTTGCGACAGAACTCCCAGACCCTATTCCCATACTCAGGCACGCTGCTGGTTTTATTTTTGTTTATATTAAAACCATTTTATTGAGGGCTCATACAACTCTTATCACAATCCATACATCCATCCATTGTGTCAAGCACATTTGTACATTCGTTGCCCTCATCATTCTTAAAACATTGGCTCTTTACTTAAGCCCTTGGTATCAGCTCCTTGTATTTTCCCCTCCCTCCCCACTCCCCCATCCTTCATGAACCCTTGATAATTTATAAATTATTATTATTTTGTCATGTCTTACACTGTCTGACATCTCCCTCCCTTCACCCACTTTTCTGTTGTCCATCCCCCAGGGAGGAGGTTATATGTAGATCCTTATAATCAGTTCCCCCTTTCCAACCCACCCTCCCTCCACCCTCCAGTATCGACACTCTCACCACTGGTCCTGAAGGAATCATCTGTCCTGGATTACCTGTGTTTCTGGTTCCTATCTGTACCAGTGTACATCCTCTGGTCTAGCCGGGTTTGTGAGGTAGAATTGGGATCATGATAGTGGGGGGAGAAAGCATTTAAGAACTAGAGGAAAGTTGTATGTTTCATCGTCGCTACACTGCACCCTGACTGGTTCATTTCCTCCCCGCTAACCTTCTGTAAGGAGATGTCCTGTTACCTACAGATGGGCTTTCGGTCCCCCCAATCTGCACTACCCTTCATTTACAATGATATGATTTTTTGTTCTTTGATGCCTGATACCTGATCCCTTCGACACCTCATGGTCACACAGGCTGGAGTGCTTCTTCCATGTGGACTTTGTTGCTTCTGAGCTAGATGGCCGCTTGTTTACCTTCAAACCTTTAAGACTCCAGACGCTACATCTTTTAATAGCTGGGCACTGTCAGCTTTCTCCACCACCTTTGCTTATGCACCTATTTGTCTTCAGCGATCATTTCAGGAAGGTGAGCATCATGGAATGCTAGTTTAATAGAACAAAGTGTTCTTGCATTGAGGGAGTACTTGAGTGGAGACACAATGTCCATCTGCTACCTTAATACTAAATCTATACATATATGCACCTGGATGTATTTCCCATCCTCATATATAAATATATTTACATATGTACATGCCTATATTTAGACCCTATAAATGCCATTTGCCTCCTAATTCTTTCCTTTATTTCCTTTTACTTTCCTCTTGTCCCACTATCAGGCTCAGCCTTCATTTGGGTTTCAGTAATTCCTCTAGGTTACATTGCCCTTGATCAATCCCTATCAGGCCTCTCACACCCTCCTTGCCACTGATTTTGGATCACTTGTTCCCTTGTCCCTGGGTTGGTCAATACCACCTCCTTTCCCCCACCTCCCCCTCTCCCATGTCCCCCCGGAACCATTGGTCCCGTTGTTTTCTCCTCCAGACTGTTCATCCCGCCTATCTTATCTAGATAGACCTTCAGAGATAATATGCACAAAAAAACAAGACATAGCAAGACAAAGTGACAAAAGAAAACACAACTACGACAAAAACAAACAAAAAAACCCAATGACCAAATAAATAAATATAGGAAAAACCTGTAAATCGTTCAGAGTCTGTTTGTTGACCTCTAGGAGTGTCCTCCAGTGGAGTCTGATGGGGTGCCATGCTCTGGCCCCAAAGTCTATCTTTTGCACTCCCTCAGGACCTCCCTGCTTCGCTCCCCGGCTGCTCTGCTGCATGCCCTTAGTGTTTTGCTTCAGTGTGGTGGGGTCAGACTGGGCCGATCCTGACACTGAGTCTCTACTGCTGTCCCCTGTAGGGTCATGGGTCAGCGAGGGACATCATGTCTCATAGTGGGACCCACCATTTGGTCCACTCTGTGCATTGGCTGTTTGGAGCAGGGATATTGTCCTCCAGGCCTGGTGGGGCAGGATGTGCTCCACTCTCTCTCCCTCTCCTTCATTTGCTCCTGTGTGCACACTGCTGATTTTAGATAATGGTCAGGGATGCCTCCAGCCACCGCTCATCAGCACCCCCGTCTTGAAAAGCCTCTCTAGCCTTCTTTAAGCTTCTCACTTTCTGGTAACTGCATGTGGGCCACACTTTCTGTGAGATGGATTGGCACAGCGGCTGCCACATGGGCTCTAGTGTAAGAACCATTGTCAGGATGGCACAGGGCAGGGCGGTGCTTGGGTTGTGCCTAAGGTTGCTGCTATGGATTGGAACGGACTCTGTGGCTCCTAATGACAACAACAACAATAACAACAGCAGTAGCAACATCTGTTGTGGCATTCCAGCATTGGGGGCACTTTACTCTGCTCTACGGGGGCACTCTGAGTCAGGCTGAGTCAATGGTATGCAAAAACAAAATACCCACAACCCCCCACTAGCTTTAAGAACGGATGCATTATCAGTAGCTGCGTAGCCTTTTGTCTTCCCACTCTCTTCTGAGGCCTCCTTGCCTCCCTCCCTCCTGAGCTCATTTTCCTGACTTTAGTGTTTGTTATTCGTTTACTTTAAAAACCTCTGGGCATTTAGAACTGTAGTGCTCCCATGGTGCTCTGAGCTGATGCCCAGCCACTTCCTGCCCCCGGCCCCCCTGGGTGCCGAGGCAGCCTGCTCTGTAGAGCTCTCCAGGCTGCGACCTTTCAGAAACAGATCCCCAGGCTTGCCTTTTGAGCTGCCTCCGGGTAGGCTCGACCTGCCAACACTGGCTAGTGGTCAAGCACTTATCTGACAGAGTGACCAGGGATTACTTTACCTTAAAGTAGCTGTATCCCACATTTTGGTGAAGTTTGAGTTCCCCACCAGACATCAGTAAAGCATGGCACTAGGAAAACATGGCTGGCCATCTGTGTTAGTCTGGGTAAATGAGAGAAACAAAATTCATAGACACCCATATACGTGTAAGAAAGCTTTATATACAAGAGCAATTGAATATTGAGAAAACATCCCAGCCCAGTCCAGATCAAGTCCATAAGTCCAATATTAGCCCATATGTCTGATACTAATCTATAAATTCCTCTTCAGACTCATGAAACACATGCAATGATGCCGAATGCAGGAAGATCACAGTCCAGTGGGTGGGAAGTCTTGTGGATCCAGTGGCAGCAGAAGCATTTCAGTGCTGGCAGGGTGTCAGGGGAGCCAGCCCCTAACCAATCATCAGGGCTCTGGTAGGCCCAATTGTGCAGTGATAATAAGTAAAGATTATAGTAAAGTCATAGAGAATAAGAGATAGAAGGAGATTGAAATAATGGAGTCAGACACATTTCATGGTAGCATGCTCACCTCAGCTCCTCTTGGTGGTACAGGGTAGGAGAGAGTCAGTGAGGGGGCAGGAGAGAGGGGGAGGTGAAGGAGGACAAGGGGAGAAGGGGCAGGGGAGCAAAGACCTGAGGGGAGAGGGTGGGGGAGAGAGAGTTCTTTATTTCTAACCAAGGCTTATATACCTTTGGGGGGGCGTGCAAGCCCCCTGATTACAGGTAAAGACATACGTCACAGGAAGGGGTTGTACTATAGGTAATACAGTAAGGAGAGGGGGACAATCTAGGGGTACACATGCTATAGGAAGAGGAGGGATTGGAGTACACATGTGACAAGGTGGGTGGATCTGGGGGAAAACATGAGGAGCTGATGCCAGGGGCTTAGGTGGAGAGCAAATGTTTTGAGAATGATGAGGGCAATGAGTGTACAAATGTGCTTGACACAATCAATGTATGTATGGATTGTGATAAGAGTTGTATGAGCCCCTAATAAAACGATTAAAAGAAAAAAAGAAGACAAACAACAACAACAAAAAAGATGGGTGGATCCTAGATTCAGGATAGCAGCCTAACTTTGGATGTCACTGAGCAGGTTTGACCACTTCTCTGGCTCTCCACAGAAACGATTACTATCCTTATCAGTAGGGTGTGAGCCCCACCTACAGTGGACCAGACTGATGTCTGAATGCCTTCAGGGAGAATATCTCTAAGCATCTGACCTCCCACCATGCACTGGCAAACAGCCTCTCATGTTTGGCATATCTTTGGGGGAGACAAAGCTGGGGGAAAGTCTTTTGTATCCCATAGCATGAGTCTCCACATGGCTCCTTCAGCTCCTGGGCTCCAGTGTAGCGCCATGTGTCTTGTCAGCAAATATGCTTGACAGGGAGTGAGCCTGTGTCCTGCCTCCAGCGAGCTATTTATCTCCTTAGTGCCTCCAAATGAGGTCATCAAGCTGCGACCTGACTGACAGCTAAACTCTCACCCCTTCACTCTTAAGTCTCAAATTGACAACAGATGATGTAACTACCACACTGTCTAATCTCCGCTTCTCTCTTTCCACTCTCCCTCCCTAGAAGCCCTACCTGGATTTCAGGAATGGCCAGCGCACTGCTTGCCTTCAGAGTGGCCTGGAATCCACGCCCAGAGGGTAAGACAGATGGCACAGACAGAAAGGCTGGCGGCCTAACTGCACAAAGAGCCGCCTAGAAGCTGCCGGCTTTATCTGAGAACAAGAAGTATAGCTTTTTTTTTTTTTTTTAAGAAGTATAGCTTTTGAGGGGGTGTTCCACTGGGAACCCCAAGTGTCCTTGCCCCATAGAGATGGTCCTCACAGAGATAGTGCAAGGTCAAGACAAAGAACAGTGGGGGCACAAGGCCCACCTTGAAGCTAGATGCCCTCATCCTGCAGCATCCTGAGTTCTCCAGCATGGGCACCCGTGGAGCGTGGCTGGCACCCAGCCCCTGAGAATTCCTTCCGGGAGGAGTGGTGCCTGGGTCTCAGTCTGGCTGCCAGTCAGACAGTCTCTAAGACGAGGGGCCAGCAGCAGACGATGGCGAGGAAGGCCAGGCGCACGGGTTGTCCATCTGCCAGGGCTGTCCGGAGAGTGGGGTGTCAGCACGGAGGTCACGTGGAGCATCCAGGAGCTGAATTCCAGCATCAGTATCAGCATCAGCATCAGCATCAGCATCAGCAGCAGCAGCCACCGCCGCCAGGTGCAGAACACCCAGAATGAGGGCAGGTGCGTGAACGTCAGGGTCAGCAGAAAGACAGGCAGCAGCAGGCTGTGTACACAGGTCTCCAGGCTGATCTCGTGCTCGATGTGGGACACCGTTGACAGCGACAACACAACCACGGTGGAGCTTTGGCCTACCTTTCCCAGCTCTATCTCCCGGTGTGCCACACCTGGTGGATGGGGTCCACCAGGCCGCTGAGCAGGAAGAACCCCCAAATGGTGGCATGCTGCCACGACTGTGGGACTGGAAAGGCTTTGGAGGGTGCGTCCAGTCGCCACGGGGAAATGGTTGGCTCTAGGTGGGAAGAAGAACCCCCAAAGATCAAGATCAAGGCCAAGGTCAAGATTAGGAAGCACCTACCTTCACCAGACCCTCCATCTGTCCTTTCTGGCACCACTTCTGGCCTCGATTGCCCTTGGGGACAGTGGGAGGAAAAGTTGTTGCTGGTGTCACAGGAGGCTGGGGACATCACCACAGCATGGCGGAACCCAATGGACTCGATGACCTGCCCCAGAGACAGGTGCCCCAGTAGTAAGAGAGCCCCTGGCTCAGCCAGGGGTCTGCTCTGAGAGTGGGGGGGCCTGACCACCTCTGCCCAGCTGAGAGAGTACTCCTGCTGGCTCTGCCTCTGTCTGCACTTTCGGGCCATCAGGTGACATCAGGTAGGCTCCTCCCTGAAAAGTTATCCCTCCAGAAAAGGGTGCTTCCGCTTCATTCCCTGCAGAAGTCTGAGTTTCGTTTTTCTCTTCAGTGTGAGCATTAAAAGACTGCCTGTAAAATCCCCGGCACAGAGGAGGAACACAGTAGGGGTACTATCATTTCTCACTATGCTACCTGGGCCACCTCAGGCTTCTCTCACCAGGGAGTGCAGACTCCTGGATGACCAAGTTTCCCAGGCGCGTAGGGTAGCTCCTTTCCCCTGGTATTCCGGTGTCTGGAGGGAGAGGCGGTGACTCTGGCCCTGCTTGCTGCTGTCTGCTGCACTGGGTCTGCAGATAAGCTGCTTCTGAGCCTCGATTCTGTAGCGAGGGCCTCACAGGGTGCTGGCAGTGCTGCCCTAGGCCAAGGCATGGGACCTCTGCTGCCATCTGATGGCCAGCAGTGCCGACCAGCTACCTGGCTCCCAGTAGCTCACTGAGAGGAACCCCGGGACACTGGCCCCCTCACATGGAGCTCCATTGCTCTGGGGCAGGCATCCTCAAACTATGGCCTGCGAGGACATTTTTCTGGCCCTCCGGTTGTTTTTGCCCTGTTTGTTTTTTTTACTTCAAAATAAGATATGTGCAGTGTGCATGGAAATTTCTTCATAGTTTTTTTTTTTAACTGTAGACCGGCCCTCCAACGGGTCTGAGGGACAGTGAACTGGCCCCCTGTTTAAAGAATTTGAGGACCCCTGCTCTGGGGGATTGCTCTCAGTGGTTTTGTTTCCCGTGCATCCACACTCCATGCTCCTGGAAGCAGCAGCCAAGAGACCAAAAGATGTGTTGCCTTGGTAAATGTGCTGCACAAGACTTCTTTAGAGCAGTGGTTCTCCACTTTCCTCATGCTGCGACCCTTTCAAACAGTCCCTCATGTTGTGGCGACCCCCAACCATAACATGATCTTCGTTGCTACTTCATAACAGTCATTTTGCTGCTGTTATGAATGGGGCAACCCCTGTGAAAAGGTCGTTTGACCCCCCAAAGGGGTGACGACCCACAGGTTGAGAACCGTTTCTTTAGAGCCGGGGTCCTCAAACTTTTTAAACAGGGGGTCAGTTCACTGTCCCTCAGACCCGTTGGAGGGCCAGATTATAATTTAAAAAGAAAAAAACTATGAACAAATTCCTATGCACACAGCACATATCTTACTTCGAAGTGGAAAAAACAAATGGGGCCAAAACGCCCGGCGGGCCGGATAAATGTCCTCAGTGGGCCGCATGTGGCCCGCGGGCCGAAGTTTGAGGACGCCTACTGTAGAGTATGGAAAAGCAAGGATGTTACTTTGAGGACAGAGGTGCACCTGACCCAAGCCAGGGCCTTTTGCATTGCCTGGTCTGCGTGTGAAATTTGGGTAGTGAATCCGGAACACTGAAGAGCTGACGCATTTGAATCGTGGCGCCGGAGAAGAACATAGGAAGTACTGTGGACTGCCAAAAGGACAAAACGATCTGTCTTGGAAGAAGCGAGGCCAGAGCGCTCCTGAGAGGCAAGGATGGCAAGACTTTGTCCAACAGTCTTTGGACATACTGTCGGGAGAGACCAGGCCCTGGAGAAGCACATCACGCTTGGTGAAGTGGGGGGGCGGTGAAAAAGAGGAGCACCCTCCACAGATGGATTGGCACAGAGGCTGCAACAATAGGCTCAGGCCTGGGAGCGGTCGTGAGGTTGGCGCAGGACGGGGCAATGCCTTGTTCGGTTGCGCATAGGGGTCACGATGGGTCATCACCGACTGGATGGCACCTGCAACCACAACAGGGACGGGAAGAGCCTTTCCAGCCACCGGCTATGTCCATTTGGATGAGAGGCTTGCTTGAGGGCCAACGTGTAATGAAAGTTCCTGAGACCAGGCTTCGGGTCACCTGGGCAGACCTGTTGTTCCTGTAGGTAACTCCTCAGGTCTGGAGCGGGGCGGGGTGGGGTGGGGGG
>NW_022111307.1:7980543-7991416 GCF_000313985.2 Echinops telfairi | reverse complement strand
AAATATTTGATTTACAAATAAGGAATCCTACTTCGTGGAATTTCATTTATCACAGTAGGGTCTAGAACCGATTAACCATGATAAACGAGGGTTCACTGTATATATGTAAGGATATATACATACACACATGAATAAATGCATTTCTGTGTGTCTGCATGTATTTAGGAGTTTCAGGGTGGGTGCACAATGGTTAACACACTCAATTGTTAATAGAAAGATGGTAGGGGTGAGTGCACCTAGAGGTGACCTAGGAGTCCTGGTGCATAGTGGGTCTCACACTGGGCTGTTACTCTAGTGGTCAGCAGTTCAAATCTAACAATTACTCTGAAGGAAACAGTGAGGCATTCTGCTCCCATGGAGATTTACAGCCTGGGAAACCCCCAGGGGCAGTTTTACTCCGTTTGGTGGGTCATCATGGGTTGGAATTGGCTCGTTGGTGGTGAGTTTTCATTGACAGGTGTCCCAGAAGAAAGGCTTGGTGATCAATCTCCAACACGGCAGTCATTGAAAACCCTATGGTGCACACGGGGGTCTACCTGACACACGGGAAGGACTATGAATCAGAGTTAACTCGGCAGCCAGTGGTTTGAGATTTTGCTTGTTTGTTCGTTCATCCATTCATGTCAAGTAGCTCCTCATAGAGGAGCAATGTCAGATATGCATAGACGACTGTAGACAGGCCTCGTTTCAGCTCTGGATCAGCCAGAAGCATGGCGGCACATAGCACTATAGAGGCTTTCACAGGATAACATGGGGTTCATAAAGACATATTCATGTTTTTTTCTTCCTGATCTCATTTAGTATTTCTTACAACCCGTGACCTACTTGAATATAATTTTCAATTACATGACAATGATTGTTCATTAAAATTTAAAAGCACGTGGCATTTGAACTGTGACTCTTAAGCCCTGAGTTCATCTCTTTCCTTTAGTACTTTGTCTATTGTAAGTAAGACCAACCAACCAGCTCCCCGATCTTCCTTATTCTAAAAACATCACAGAAGAGTATGAAACAATCCATCACCCAGAGGTTTGTTTCCCCTCAAGACGTGGTCTATTGGTAGTGATATGTCTGTATTAATATTGTCACTTCACACCATGGATTGACAGCACCTTCTTTACGAATGGAGGTAGAGTTACTAGTGTCTTTAAAGGTAATTAGACTTGAAAACCAATTTAGAAAATTCTTGCTTAAAATTTTGTTTCTCTAGAGCAGCGGTTCTCAACCTGTGGGTCAGGACCCCTTTGTGGGGGGTGTCGAATGACCGTCTCACAGAGGTCGCCTAAGACCATAAAAAAAACACATATTTCTGATGGTCTTAGGAACTGAGACACTGCTCCTCTGTCTGTCTCCAGGCGGGTCTGCCCACATGCAGACATGCCCACACAGGAGTACCCGGCGTGAATACTGTTACCCATGCTACACCATGCTTCAAGACAAAATTTCATTTATTTTTCATTAGAAATAAATATTCCACAATATATAATTGCATATTGTTTTTGTGATTAATCACTATGTTTTAATGATGTTCAATTTGTAACAACGAAAATGCATCCTGCATACCAGATATTTACATTATGATTCATAACAGTAGCAAAATTACAGTTAGGAAGTAGCAGTGAAAATAATCTTATGGTAGGGGTCATCACAACATGAGGAACTGTATTAAAGGGTCGCAGCATTAGGTAGGTTGAGAACCCTTGCTCTAGAGCCACTCTTCATACCAAATGTCTTAGGATGGATTCTCTGGAGAAGCAAAGCTAATGATACAAACAAACACTTATAAGCAAGAAAATGGGTGACACGGGTGCAGAGGTGGCCAAGTTCCAAGAACACGGGTTAGATGTCAGCTGGTGGCATCTCCTGGCTAACCTGGCTGTCGGAGCTGAGAGCTCCAGATCAGCAGGTCAGGTGGCAAACTTCTGGCTGCAGAGGTGAAGGAGGCCAGTCAGCAGCGAGGAAGGTGGCAGGTTGCTGATGGCACCCCAGACTGGCAGGCAGTCAGGGCAGCTGCTAGCTCAAGCCCAAAGAATTAGCAGTTAGATGTTGAATCAGACGCATGATCTAGATCCAACACAAACCAAGCAAATTTCCCACACTATCCACTTATAGTAGAAGCAGGCCACACCCCTTAGATTTCATTATGGGGGAGTACTAGGTCTAAACACCCAAAACGCTGAGAATCTTGCCCCAGTCAAGCTAATGTAAAACCGTAACTCTCGTAGTCACATACCCACTGACGTCGAGTTGATTATGCCTCCTAGTGACCACATACAACAGAGGAGAAGTGTCCCTGTGGGTTTCCGAGATGTTTAGACTTTATGGGAATAGGAGGCCTCATCTTTCTCCCATGGAGTGGCTGGTGGTCTTGAATGGTTGACTTTTCGGTTAGCAGCTCAATGCATAACTCGCTATGCTACTGGAGCTCCTAGGGGTGTTGTTCTTATTCCATTGTCAGACTTCCCTGTGTTTGTGTGGAGGGATTGGACTGGGTTGGGTATGTTGATTTTATGCATTGACACTTTCGTGAATTTTTCTATTGGTTTCAGTAACATTCTTGCTGAGTCTCTGGTGTGATCTATGATAGGATCCTATCATCTACAAATCGGGTTAGGTTTCCTTTTTCCTTTTATTTCTCTTTCTGGTTTTACTACTCTGTCTAGGACTTCCAATACCTTACTGAATAAGAGCGAAGACCTAAGGCCTCACATCAGTTCTCGTTCTCAAGGGGAAGGCTTTCATTATGCTCTGGAGCGAACACTGTGGATGACAGTATTCTCTACTTCACTTAACCAGAGAAACTGATTGTATGGTTTGCCTTCACTCTGCACAGGGTGCACAAAAGCACATCTCAGATGGTCTTATCTTCGTCAGCACGGCAGCCATGGATGCAGGCTTCTCAGATACCCCTTTGAGCCTCAGAACCCTGACTGCTTCTCTGCCAAGAGTGTGATGAGCTGACAGTCCAGCTGTAGACCCCTCCAGGGTCTACCCAGGATCCCCAGCTTATGTCATATCCTTTTCAGAGTGGCCTCCAGCCAACAACTGAGCAAGGCTGTGGCCCAAGGGTCTGGCCATGACACAGCGCTGGACTCCTCTAATGCACAGGCTTTACCCTGGTGCTCCTGATTGCCTGGGCAGACTGTGACAGATCTGTCCCCCAGGAGCATGCCCTGTCCATCCCTGGTCTGCCCTTTCTGGCCTTTCATAGACACTGCTTCCCAGGAGGCTTTCCTACTCTTAACTCCATCTCAGCAGCTGTCTCTTGGAGTGGTCTAAGAAACCAGTTGGCATGCTGGGTTCTAGGGACTAGATCACGGCCTACCTGACTGGCAAGGAGGACCCCATCCGAGGAGTTCAGAGGCACATGGCCAACTCCCAGGACAGGTAGGTTATCCGATGGTTAGACATTTCACTGGCTGTCACTTGGGAAAACTCGCCTGTTGAGAGAAATGAGCTGGGCTGTGTGATGCTTCGGGCACTTGGCATATTCCCAGGGGAGAATGACATCCACAGCTATAGCCATGTGCCCATGGAAAGGGTTGCTGCATTGGTGCCTGTAGAGGCACCTAATGGAAAGCTGAGGGCAATTAACAAACTACTGAAAAGTCAGTGTGAAACCCAGGGGCAGGGGCTTACTGACTATGTGGCTCTACTAGTCAGTCTCTTAACTCCCACCAAATGACATGTTCCTGCATGACTCTGGGTCAGAAGGTTGGGGAGGAGACTGGTAGGATTCACCTGTGAGTAATTGTAAACAGGATTCTCTGTAGGACCATCCTGCTGTGTATAAAATCAGCCCTCTGAGAAATAGGGGGAGGGAGTCGCACTACGAGCAAGAGCCAGTAGCGGAGAGGGTCCTGTGGACCCTGACACCCCTGCGCAGCGAACCTTCTGGATCCACAAGACAGCTGTGGCATCAGGGGAGCAGCAGGAGCCCCAGGAGCTGGAGCATGAAACAGAGTGATGAACTTCCCAGCCCACCGAGCCGGTAAAGCTGGGTGCTTTGGGCAGGAGGCTGGCTTGTGGAGTAGGGTGCTTGTGGGCACTTCACTGGGGGAGCTGGGTTTGCTGATGTGGGGCGCTTGACCTGAGTGCCTTTGGGTTAGCAGAATGGCATGCTTCGGGGACATTTATTAGCAGCCCTGAAAGAACTCTGTACCATGTCCTGATGAACTGCATCCTGAGCATTTCACACTTGCATCACAACCTGTTAATTTCTATGGCAAACCCTATGCTCGTGAATATTGTCTGAGTTCTGGGTAGCCATTGCAACTAATATCAGCATCTAAGTAAAGAGTAGATAGCGTTGTTTAAGATAGCTCAGGAAGCTTTATGAATAATTCATTATCGCCTGCTCCATGAGGTTTCTCAGGCAATAAATCTGGATGGCAGCAGATTGCTCCATCTCTCATCCACATGGAAGCACTGGCCTTTGACTAGCAGTCAAACACTTGACCACTGGCCCACCGGGCTCCTTTTCTTACATTTTTCATACATTCTATGCCACTTGTAATTGTTCACTACTTTTATGAAAAAAATGAACGTTTCATATCTACAAGACAGAGGATAATTTTGTAACTCGGAACAGGGGTTCTTAGATGTTAGGCTTCTGCCATCCCACAGAACCTGGGGTGAGAGGTGACCTCTTTCTTAAGTATTCCATTCCAAAGAAATGGCTTCTAGGTCTTTGAGGAAACGTTTCTAGGTCTTAACACTGGCAACAAGTTTTGGTTAGTCTTTGAAGAGTGTTTCTAATACATACATTTTAAAAGAGGTGGAGAAAAACATTATAAGGACAAGTGTTCTAAAGTCAAGGCACGAAAAGAAAACTGTTCACCATTTCTTACATGGCAAGCTCTATCTAAAATCTGTTGGGTTTCAACGCACATGATCATTGACGACAAAATGGGTGCATAAGCA
Organism: Echinops telfairi; assembly: GCF_000313985.2. Classification (NCBI taxonomy): domain Eukaryota; kingdom Metazoa; phylum Chordata; class Mammalia; order Afrosoricida; family Tenrecidae; genus Echinops; species Echinops telfairi. The sequence continues at coordinate 7,986,493 of NW_022111307.1, read as the reverse complement.
TATGTGGTGAAGAAAGCTGATGGTGCCCGGCTACCAAAAGATATAGTGTCTGTGGTCTTGAAGGCTTGTAATCAAACAAGCAACCATCTAGCAGGGAAGCAACAAAGCCCGCATGGAAGAAGCACACCAGCCTGTGTGGTCATGAGGTGTTGATGGGAAGAGGTATCAGATGTTCAAAAACAAGCAACCATATCAATGTGAAGGAGTGTGAATATAGTGGAGACTCAAAACCCACCTGTAAGATAATTGCACAGGCCCTCTCAGAAGGGCCACATGGAAGGGATGATAAATCCAGGATGCAGTATAGCATTGATGAACCACATAACTCTCCTCTAGATTAAAAAAAAATATTTCCTCCCCTCACTATTATGATTTTTATTTGTCTTACCTCATCAATCATGTTAGACTTGTGTGTGTACATTTGTATAATTAAGATTGTTAGATACATGAAATCCAAGACATAAACTCTTCAGAAATAGTAACAGGAGTAATAGTTCTCTGAGGGTACGAGAAGAGGAGGGGAATGGGGTAGCTGATACTATTGATGACTGTATAACCCCACTGAAGGGGAAACAAACGACAGAATTGTGTGTAAATGGATATATTGGACAGTGTAAGATACAGCACAAAAAGGGGTGTGGGTTCTGGGGTATAGGGGGTGAGGGACTAGGGTGAGAGGGCAGGGGATAAAGAGGAGCTGATACCAAGGAGTACAAGAAGAAAGAAAATGTTTTGAAATTGATTGTGGTAGTAATTGTACAATACTACTTGATGTCATAGAGTTATGGAATACTATGTGCGGGATACCGAAAAGTTTCCCCCCAGGATGTCCCCTATAGTGTATGCCCAGACTAGGACTCTGCTTGCTGGCACATGGGTGGTCAGCTGCTTAGAGGTTGTCTCCCTGAGGGCATCAGCCATTTAGAGCAATCAGACACGCTATTGTCTGTCCCACTGTAGGTGGGGTCCACTCCCTGGTGATAAGGTTAGGGGATTGCTTCCCTGAAGGAGAGCCCAGAGACAAGGTCAAGTCAACTCAAGGATGACCAAACTTAGATGGCCATATTGAATCTAAGATCCACCCATCTTGTCACATGTGTCCCCCTAGTTCCTCCCCTTCCTGTTGCATGTACACCTGTAGCTCATCCCCTTCCTGTCATGCATATGCCTACTGGACAGCCCCTTCTTGTTACAATGTGGTTACCTGTACTCAGAGGGGCTTGCACGCCCCTAAGTGTTTATAAGCCTTGGCTAGAAATGTTCTCTCTCTCTGCATGGACCTGGCTGCTGAGGTCAAGGCCACCCCTGAGGCGAGCATGGTACTACAAACTGTGTCTGACGCCTTTAGTGCACTCTCTCTCCTATCTTCTATGACTTTACTATGACCTTTATGCATTATAACCGGACAATTGCACCTATGGACCACCCAGTTGTTAGAGGCTGACAGTTATGATAGCTGTCAGAGCTCGAAATAAAATAATTAGATAATTGAAAACTGAAAGAAAGCATTTCTGCAAAAATACAAAGAAAGCTAAAAATAAAATCCGTTGGGTTTTCGGAGAGTAAGGTGTTGGTTCTCTTTAGACTGACTCATTTCACAAGAGGACTTGAGACTGGGTGCGGCTGCTGAAGGGACAGTGCTTTCTTCATCCCGTGATATGTCATTTGATGACACAAGATATTGGGACACAAGAGGTTCTAAAGTGCAAGATAGGCACGTTGCCAGAATGCACACCCTTCCAAAAGTGCGAAAGCCAAACACCCCAAACGTTTGTAAGATGCGATCAGTAGACCAAGTGACAGCACTGTTTCAGACCGACAAACAACCTGGATACAGACACGGGCCGTGCTCACAGTAATTCAGATGGAACACATGTGGCCAGACAGCTGACTGCTTGTGGATATAAAATTACAGAAAATGCATCAGCCACAGGTTTATGGCTCTTGAATAGTTGTAATGAAAAAAACAAAATAAAAAACCCACTGAAGACCACGTTAGGCACTCAATTAAATAAACTGAGACCCACTTTGGTGCCTAGCCTGCTGTTTGCAAGTGTTTAAGAGCCCAGGAAGTGTGCACCCAGCTAAGGGGTGGAAGAGTAGCGCTAGAGTCGAGGCTAATGACTGTGATGCCCCTTGAGTCCACGTGGGAGGGCCAGCCTCCATAATCAAATAGGTCCTTGTGGTGACTGTCATTGAAGGGTAAATTAGAGAAGCAACAGACAAGGCATGCAAGGGTTCACCTCATCCATCGGGACCAGAAGCAGAGAGGGGGGCGAATGATTCTCTTAACAGGCTTATCTATTCTTGGGCTAGCAAGCCACATCTTACACATATGTAACAGGAAGGGGGTTGTGTTAGATGCATACATGTAACAGGAAGGGGATGAGCTAGGGACATACACGTGACAGGAAGGCACATGTGTAACCAGATAGGCGGGTTCTAGAGTTAAGATGGCGACGTAACCTTGGTTGTTTCTGAGCTGGTTTGACCTTAGGTGTCCTGAGCTCTTCTCTAGGGGAGCCAGCTATGATCCTTATCAGGAGGAATGGGCTGTACTTAGGGTGGGGCAGACCATAGGGTCTGATTGCTCTCGATGGCAGACAGTCTTCAGGCAGGTAAGCCTCAAGGGTACAGTAAGCAACCAAGAGCTTATAAGAAGCATCTTAAGGTTGGCGTTATTATGGGGTGACATTGTGGGGGTTAACCTTAGTTAGGAGAATGTGACTGGGGTTCATCTCCAACTCAGGAACGTGTGTGACGCCCTTCCTCCGCCAGAGCCTGTCTTCTAGACTTCATTATGAGCGTAGAGAATTTTTCCGCATCCACTCTTCCCGGTTCTAAACCTCTAAACCAAAGAACTAAACCCCGTGAGGCTTTTGGTTGTACTTAGCAGCCTTAGCAGCTACTGTTTCTTTTGATTTTTGGCATTGTTGTAAATACATTTCTCATCCTTTGTCAATACAACCTCTTACAATTTTTGACAGCCATTATATTACTTGGCTGTGCCATATTACCCTCAATCCACGTAATTTTTCTATCACCATAAATGGAAGCTCTGTACTCCATAAGCAATAGCCCTCTCTCCCCCACCCCTCCCAGCCCTGGCCCACCAGGAAAATGTTGGTCTCTATGAAAAAGAAAATTTTTTTTTTAAAGTTTCTTACTCTTTTGTGTTCAGGGAAAGTTTTGTCTTTTTCTTTTATGATTTGTATTTCCCCTCAGAGAGGTGGTGTGCTCACGGAAGAAGGTGTCTCATGAGTGTCTGGGCTGACTGACTGACGGGGTGAATGCCTCAGTCAACCTGTTGCCATTGGCCGTTGTGTCTCTGGCAGGGGCTCCAGAATTCTGAGCGTGTGCTCTGAGATCATGCGTGCTACCAGCCAGTAGGTAGGAAATAGCTAAGAAGCAGTCCAGACACCAGAAACCAGAGGCTATGTTTGTAGTTCCATCAGTCATCATTCGCAGGGACAACCTCAGGGCCCAAGGGAGTTTGGCCCCCTGTGAGCGGACTCCACTTGGGCTTGGCTCCATTATGTATGGACCTGGTCCATAACCGCCGTGCCTGGAGCAGCTCCTACAGGCCAAACACCACACACAGCCTGTGATGTTCATTGTCTGATTCTGTTCTCACAGCAAGCCAAGGGCTAGGCACAATTATTTACAGATTAAGAAAGAGGTGCAGAGAGGTTAAGTAGCATGCTGAGGGACACACACCTGGCTACTCTCCCCAAACCCTCTCTTACAAAGAGGTGGGACAGAGGCGAGGTCTAGACATTGGAGTTAAGGAATCTCTTCAGAGCACATTCTTAACTGAGTGGCCCCTATCTGGCCAGATATAGAATTTGGGGCTCTAAGGTTCATACCATTTTGGAGGGGGGGGGGCTGTTTTTAGAGAGAGCAAAAAAATACTTCCCAAATCTCACTTTTGCAAAATTTGCAACATATATTCATAAGAACATTTTGCTAAAACCTCTCCTCCAGTGTTGGACGAGTCCTGGATGCGTAGTGGCTACACATTGGGCTATTCACTGCAAGGTCAGTGGTTTGAAAGCACCGGCCACTTTCTGCTGCAGTAAGAGTTAGAGTGTCGCACACCCAGAGGGCCAGTTCTACCCTGTCCTAAAGGGTCGCTGTGAGTCAGAATCAACTCGATGGCAGTGAGAGTGTGCAAGGAAGGCTCCTGAAGTTTTCTCTTCGCGAGCTCCAGCATAAGCGGGCGTCTGTGGGCCAGAGCGCAGGGCAGGAAGCAGGTGCCTTCATAGAACAAGCTGGAGACGCTGGTCACAGCTAAGGAGACCACCCCTAGACTTGAGAGTCCCGTCCAGGATCCAGGGATGTTATGCAAGCAGACTGCCAGACTCTCCGTGCATTTTCCAAGGTCGTATTCTGAAAAGGGGTCAGGCTAGAGAAGCATGTGGACAACAAGGCCTTGGCCTTGGCTGAGGGCCCTGTGGCTTCCACTTGAGCCACTAGGGGGAGGAGCTCCCCTGGGAATTGTTTGCAGAGGTGCCTCACCTTCCCAGTCCCACCTCAGTGGCACCCACTGGTCTCTCTTGGAGTAGAGGCCTGTTTGTACTCTGTGGTCACCGCTCTCAGGGAGCATCTCGCAGGGTGGGAAGATGGGAGTTGCAGGGAGAGTTCTTAACTTCATTAAGTGGAGGAGGAACTGGTTCTTTTAGGAACCACTGATGCCACAGAAAACTCCAAAAGTAAAGATTGGCTAACTGTTTACACTAGACACACACACACAGAGTAATTCATCTTTAATTAGCGTTTAAGAGCACATATCCAGCACCAGTGGACGTCGAGCCAATTCCAATTCATGATGACACCCCGTGTGTCAGAGTAGAAATGTGCTCCACCTCATTTCCAGTGGCTGATTCTCCATAAGCAGATCACCAAGCTTTCCTTTCAAAGTGCTGTGGATTTGAATAAATGACAGCCACTATCATGTCTTGATAATTCAGAAGAGTCTTTATTCAGTGATAACCAGACTGCTAGAATCCAAAGCGATTCTTTGATTGCAGTCCCAAGTCCACATTTCAGTCCATCTTTAAGGCCAAAAAGCCTCATTCATCACCTGTCTAGGGGTCAAGCAAGCATGAACAGGAGCAGAAGGCAAAATTAATGGGTTAATTGTAACTTCGAGAAGCGTCAGCATGCATTACAAGGTACGCCGTATCATAACAGAAGCAATACCAAAATTGATTACCACATCCTGGTTATCATAACAAAATTATATTGTCACATCCTGGCTCTCTTGACAAGATTACACCATTCAGACTATAACATCAAAGGGAGCAATATTGAATCGGAACAAACAATAGATTGAAGAATAGTCAAAACTAATTGTAGTGTTCAGAACCTGGGACATGGGAGTACATTCTAAAACTAATCATGAGCAGAGACGTTCCCATAAAGGGAGGGAGAACGGGTGGGCCAACTAGCAGCCAACTTTCTGAGATGGGAGGGAGGATCGGGCAAGTCACTTAGCAGCTGAGACAAAGGGAGGTTCTTTTGCTAGTCTGCCTCAGAAGCTCCTCTGAGTAGCCTCCAGCCTCCAACTTTCAAACTTGTTTTTGCTTATACAATCCAGGGACCCCAATTAAAGAATTAAAAATAAACCAAACCATATATATATCCCATTGCCGTCTTTCCCTCACAGTTTCTGGTGAGAAATCAGTTTAGTCTTGTTGGCTCTCTTTTGTCTGGTAACCTTTCATATTTTCCTGAGCTGCTCTCAGGCATCTTTTCTTGCATTTGGTTTTTGAAAATTTGATTGTGATGTGTTTCGGTGATTTTCTTTTGGGCTTATCCTGTTCGGGTTCATTCAGTACATTAAAAAAAAAAAACATTTTATTAGGGGCTCATACAACTGTTATCACAATCCATACACACAGCAATTGTGTAAAGCGCATTTGTACATCATTCTCAAAACATTTTCTCT
>NW_022111307.1:7958161-7980340 GCF_000313985.2 Echinops telfairi | reverse complement strand
TCTCCCTCTACCCTCCCTGTTTCGCCACTCACACCACTGGTCCCGTAGGGCTCATCTGCCCTGGATTCCCTGTATTTCCAGTTCCTATCTGTACCAGTGTACCTCCTCTGGTCGAGCCAGACTTGCGAGGTCGAATTCAAGTCATGGTAGTGGGAGTGAGGAGGAAACATTTAGGAACTAGTTTTTTTCAAATAACTCTTGACGATTTTCTCTGTACGATCAATTATCTCTTCCTGTGCATGAATTTCTACCATACTTGCAGTATTACTCTCGCCAGTGTCCCTCAATCCTGTAGGCTTTCTTAGGATTTTTTGGGTCTTTTCTTTTTCTCTTTTTCCTGATTGTTCCTCTAGCAGATTAGTGATTGAGAGCTTTGTCTTTAATATCACTAATTCCACCTTTCACTGGTTCAATTCTTCTTTGCCATTTCAACATATTATCTGTTACTAAAATCTTAGTATTTATCTTCTGGATTTCTGGGTGTTGCTTTTGTATAGTTTCTTTTCTTTTTTCATTCATTTATTTATTTTTTAAATCATTTTATTAGGGGCTCATATGACTCTTATCACCTTTTTTTCCATTTATTTGTCAGTTTGTTTTTATAGTGCTTTGCTGAACTCTTCTAAGGTTTTTTCCCCCCTTATATTTTCCTTAATTTTGTCTTTGGTTTTCTCAATCTTTCAATTTATTGAAAAAAAACTCCCCACCCAAATCCAAACTCCCTGCCATCAAGTCAATACTGACTCATAGTGACCCTACTACAGGATAGGCAGAACTGCCCCATGAGCTTCCCAAACTGTAACTCTTTACAGGAGTAGAAAGCCCAGTCTTTCTCCCAAGGAGCAGCTGGTGGTTTTGAACTGCTGACCTTTCTGATCACAACCCAATAAAGAACCACTACACCACCAAGGCTCCTAATCTATGAAAAGTACTTAAATATTATACTTTTGAATTTCTTATCAGGTAGTTCCAATGTCATTTCTTCCTGAGAAAGGTCTTCTGGTTCTGTGTTTTGGTCACCTTGTTTGAGCCACTCTACTTCTTTCTGTGCATTGAAATAGTCTCTTGTCGCCAAGGCATTGTGGTGTTATATTTATATTTAACAGATGATTGTATGTTGGTATGCTCATAGGCCATTCCTACCTGTCTCCTGGTGGGTGTGATAGACAATTGTGAGTATGTGTACAGCCCTCTTCGATGTTCATGTAGCACAGCTGAGGGTAGGTTTGCTGGTATTTGTTATTGGTTTATTGACAATCTGGTGACATAAGAGTGAGTGGTGGTCCTCACCCAGTCGTCCTATCTTCAGGAGGAATGGGTGGGATTTGGCCATGTGGGCATGGTTGCTAATTTCCTGTCCAATTGATAAGAAAAACTAACAAACAACAAAAAGGATCTAATAAGAAAAACCAAGCAGCTGAAAGCACGCAAACAACAGCAAGGACAAAAGAATGGAATAAGTAAAAACAAAAACAGAAAGGAGAATGAAAGCAAGGGTAGAGAAAAATATACAAATAGAAATTTTAGGGTGGGAGGGGTAGAAAAGAGAATAGTAAAGGACAAACAAAGAGAAGGGGAAAAGTAGAAGGAACAAAGAAAAGATAAGTAAAGGAAATGGAGAAAAAAGAGAAAGTGGATAGAAAACAAGGAAACAAAGAAGGAGAGGGAGAGAGGAAGAAAACTGGGCAGGATACAGAGAGAAGAAAGCTGTAGAGGGCAGGGCCACTCGTAAAGGAGCTAATGAGGTGGAGGTGGGAAGGGGTGAGGGAGTAGAACACCTGGCCCTAGATGGGGTCCTGAAAGCCTAGCTGCTGTCTGGCATCAGGGTACCTGACCTGGCTCAGAGGGTGTCTGAGGTCAGGAGACTTGCTTCTCGAAGGAATTATTTTGGACCCACCGGGCAGGGTGGCTGATCATGGAAGGAGTTCTTGCCTGCCGAGGGGTGTCTCAGGAGCTGGGGACTGCACATTCTGGTGGTCTGAGGAGGGAGAGCTCACATGTCTCCAGCTATGGAAGCAGTGTGCGTACAAGGAGCCCAATCCACATAGCTGAACCTGGAGAACATTATGCTGAGTGAAATTAGGCAATGATAACAGGACAATTACTGTATGAGAGCAGTAAAACTATTGTGAAACATCAAGAAAAGATGTCACACTCAAACAAACATTCTTCGATGATGACCAGGAGTGGGAGGGGAAGGGAGAGCAAGTCTCTGGCTAGAGGGTAGACACGTGTTTACTTGGGTGAAGAGGAAGGCAATATACAACATGAGACAGGTTAGGGGAAAAAAGATGGAGGCAGGGGAAGACAATGGGAGGTTGGTAATCGTTAGGCAACAGAGGTGATATAAACGAGGGGTTACCCCCAAAACCAGAATTTCGCTAGGCAGAGCGGAGCTTTTGTAGTATGCATTTGAGTTAGTTAATTGTGCCAGCCTGGCCGATAATCACATGTGGGGCTAATTGAAAGGCGGGGGGATAAATGGATGGTGAGCCTCGCCTTTCTAGCTCTCGGGTCTCTTGCTTTGTGATGGTCGCACCAGGGTGCAGCTGCCTTAGCAGTTCCCTGCTTCAGCTTGCAAGATTGACTTCCTACAAGACATCCTCAAGGAGAAGCCACATGGACCTATCCCGATGCAGCCCTGGGTGCTGGAGCAGCCGTGTGGAGACTCCTGCTAGTGCTGAGATGCTTATTCGTTCACTGACTCAGCTTTCCTCCTGCAGTTGGCATCATTGCCTCTGTTTTGTGAGGTGGAGGACTTTGTGGACTGGTGTTGGGTTACTGGGTTAATGTTGGACTTGTGGGCTTGGGCAGCATTGGGTTGGGATGTTTTCATGATGCACACTTTCTTTACATAAAACTCTCTTTTATATGAGTTGCTGTGGATTTGTTTCTCTAAAGTACTTAGACTAATACAGCATTTTTCCTGCTAGGTGAGCATCAAGCTACTTGCTCTGAGTTAGTGCACCCACTGTCGTTGCCTGGGAAGGTTTTCTCTGGTCACAGTGAATTTTTTTGTAAAACCAGTTTTGCTCAACCCGTATTTATTTGTGATGGCTGATTAAAGAAAACAGCGTGTGGCTTTGAAATTTTGTTTTCTGCTCCGGAAAAATGCCGCTGAAACGGTTTCGATGTTGAACACACCTTGTAAGGACAGTGCTATGGGAAAAACCTCAAGTGTAGGAGTGGTTTTCTCATTTCAAAAAAGGTTAAATGTTGATTGATGACAAACCTCATTCTGGATGTCAGTCAACTTCCCGAATGGATGAGAATGTCCACTCATATGTTGTGCATTTGGCATTCATTCCACCAGGTCAGACTCTTAATCAAGCTTCCTATTTAGAGATTCTAAAAAGATTGAGTAACAGTGTGTGAAACAAAAAGGTCTGATTTGTGGCAGATGGGAGACTGGTTTTGCCACCACGACAATGCACCTCCTCACACAGCCATATCAGTGCACCAGTTTTTGGCAAAAAACAGCATGCCTCTCTTGCCTCACACACCTTACTCACCTGACTTCACTCCATGCAACTTCTTTTTGTTTGGGAGAATACAGAGGGACATGAAAGGACAGTGATTTGGCAAGTAGAAGAGGTGAAGAGAAAATAAGAGAGGTGCTGTCAGGCATCCAAACAGGTGAGTTTGAAAAATGTTTTTAAGAATAGAATAGCAGATTTGACAAATATATTAAGTGTAATGAAGAATACTTTGTAAGTGATAAAGTTGTTTTGTAAAAAAAATTAAATACATAATTTATTGGGGGGGGGTACCTCCTCGTGTATATCCTGTGATAACTGATCCATGAGTAGAGGCATGCACGGACTAACCAGGCTGAATAGGTGTGGGAAGAAGAGTGGGTGTATACCCCCAAATGTATATAGATTTGATAGAGGCATTTGTACATGGGTATTTATCTTTGCTGCCAATACATTCACGAATGTGGCAGAGTGTGCCAGGAGCAAGCATACGAAAGCTTCTTAGATGCAACCAACACCTTGAGGGAATGAGTTGATGGGCTGGGGGCTAAGGATCATGGTCTCAGGTCACCGAGGTCAATTGGTATAACACAGCTCACAAAGACAATGTTCTGCATTCAACGTTGGCGAGTAGCAACAGCCATCTGAAGTACGGCTTAGTGCTCTCCCGCTCTAGAGGAAAGAAGAGTGAAGAAGATAGAAAAATACATGGAAACAGCGGACTACAACAATACCAGTTTCCACAGACCTGAGACCAGGAGCTCTGGTGGCAGAGTGGTTATGTGTTGGGCTGCTGACCCCAAGGTCAGCATTTCGAAGCTATCAGCCACACAGTGGGGAAAAGAGGAGGCTTTCTACTCCGGTGACCAGTTACCGTTTTGGAAATCTCTAGGGTCACCGTGAGTTGGCATTAACTTCATGGAGTGGGTTTTCTTTTGTGTGTTTGTTTTGAGGTCAGGAGGGCTAGATAATGCCCAACTGCCACCACCAACTCCTCTCACAGGGATCACGTTAGAAGGTCTTGGATAGAGTGGGAGAAAACGGTGGCGCAAACTTCATGAAAAGGCCAGGCTTACTGGTCAGATACTGACTCATGGAAACCCCTGAGAGTGTGGCCCTCAGTCACCCTTCAGGTCAGGAACTGAATTCCCCCTGTGGCTCAATTGTGAGCCAAACAATAGACAGGTCTGTCAGGGAAACCACAAGACTAGGGAGGGAAGTTCACTTTAGAACAAGCAACCACTCCAGATCAAACGGGCAGCATTCACCCAAGGACAAAGGTCAGGAGGGTTAGGAGAGAAGGTGGGGTGGACACAAGAAATGGGACACACTGGAGGAGGACGTGGGATAGATAAAGGATTGAGGGGAGCATAATCGATGAGATGAAACAAAATGCGTATCAACTGCTGAATGTAAAGCTGACCACCTATTCTGTAAACCTCCAACCGATTCACAATAACAAGTTACAACAAAGAAACAAGCACCACACATACTGCTCTTAGAGCTAATGCTGAGCGCTATTTATTATTGTGCAGGCACATCTCATTCTACGCTGTGAATTTGGAGAGGAGGGCTGTCAAGGGCCTGGGGGGGGGCCGGTCTCTCTCTGCATGTAATTGCTGCTCTTCCATAGCAGTGAGCTTCTGGAACCCAGGCCTGATGGGTGTTAATTTGATATGCCTTGACCCAGCACACGAGGTTCTCACGAGTGTTCTGGGAATGGAAAAATGAACAGGAAAAGAAGGACCCAGGAAGGGAGAGTCGGAGGATGAGCTCAGCATAGAAACAGAAACAAGCCAACAAAATTGACTATGGTTTACTTAAAGCAATTCAGCACATCTATTCTGTGTAACATGTAACTATGTACCACCTCCTTACTGAGAGGCCGTCAGTCCCTAACCACCCACATTCTGAGGGGGAAAGAGGGGACTTTGTAACCCATAAAGAATGACAGTCTTGGAAATGCACAAGGGAAGTTCTACCCTGTCCTATAGGGTTGCCATGCATCAGATTAGACTCAATGAAGTGGTTATTATTATTATTTAAGTTTATGCTGTGCACAACTTCCGCAATAATGAAGCAAGCAGGAATGAACTGGTCTTCCTGCTCTCTGGAGTGCCTCAGTGGTATAACTAGTTAATGAACCTGACTACTGACTGAAAGGTGGAAGGTCTGAGTCCACTCAGAGGTGCCGTGGAAGTACTTCTGAAAAATCACTCATTAAAGATAACATGGGGCATGTTTCCACTCAGACACACGTGGAGTTGCCATGAATTAGAGCCCAGTCCATGGAAACAGAGTTCCTGCTCTCAGGTGACACACCCTTTTTTGAAGAAGAAAAGTATGCAAGTCACTGTGGCATGGGGCAAATCTTAAGGGCCTTGCTACATGGTGGCCTAGCCTCCTTACTGCCTAGACAGCCCTCGGATGAGGCACACTCCTCTAAAGTCTCCTCGCATCCACTAGGTCTGGTAAAAAAATAACAAAGACACATGAACAAAAAGCATATCTCACTCCTTTCCTTAGTAAGTGACATAAGTGTGTATTTGGGTACCTCTTTGAAATCTTTAATTTGCCAACTGCTCTGTGGAAGAACAATATGGGCGTCTACACTCCTAAAGATGACAGCATTGTCAAATCCTACGGGGAAGACATGTTTTGTCTTACAGGTTCACTGCATTGGAATTGGCTCTACAGCAATTCAAACTCCACGTGCAAGTAAAATGTTGCCCAAGATCATCCAACAATGTAGCAGTTCATTGACAGGCCAGAGGTTCAGGCTGGATTCTGAAAAGTATGTGGGACAAGGGATATCATTGCTGATGTCACATGGCTCTTGGCTCAAAGCAGAGAATACCAGAAAGAGGATTAAACCAAAACCCAATCCACTGTCATTGAGTTGATGCTGACTCATAGCAACCCTTTAGGACAGGGTAGAACTGCCGCTGTGAGTTTCTGAGACTGGAACTGTTTATGTGAGTAGAAAGCCTCATCTTTCTCCTGTGGAGTGGCTGGTGGCTTCAAACTGCTGACATTGTGGATCACAGCCCCCCCAAATTACTGGTGTTTTATTCACTATGCCAAGGCATTTAACCGTGTGGATCATAACAAGCTATGGAGAAGAAAGGGCTCTCCAGAATATTGCATTGTGCTCATGCAGAGCTTGTACAAGGATCAAGAGGCAGTTGTGCGAACAGAACAAGGGACTACTGCACAGTTTAAAATCAGGAAAAGTATCCTCTCACCATACTTACTCAATCTGTATGTTGAGCAAATCATCAGAGAAACTGGCTTATATGAATAAGAATGTGGCATCAGGCTTAGAGGTTGTTATCTGCATAACAACCTTTGATATGCAGATAACAACTTTGCTTGTTGCAAGTGAAGAGAACTTGAAGCACTTGCTGATGAAGATCAAGATGGGCAGTCTTCAGTGTGGATTAAGATTCAATGTGAAGAAGACCCAAATCCTCACAGCTGCACCAATAGGTAACATGATAAACAGAGAAAAGGTTGAAGGTATCAAAGATAGTCTAATTTGTCTCCACAATCAATGCTTGGGGTAGCAGCAGTCAAGAGACTAAAAGATGAGCTGCAATGGGTAAATCTGCTGCACAAGACCTCTTTCAAGTGTTGAAAAGCAAGGATGTTACTTTGAGGACAAAGATGCACTGGACCTGAGCTATGGTTCATTGCCTCCTATGCATGTGAAAGTTGGGCATTGACTGAAAAAGACTGGAGAAGAATCAGTGCATTTGAATTGCGGTGCTGGTGAAGAATATTGACGTACCATGGACTGCTAAAAGGACAAACCAACCTGTCTTGGGAAAAGTACAGCTAGAGTTTTCCTGAAAGGCAAGGATGTTGTCAGGAGAGACTAGTCTCTGGAGAAGGACACCACGTTTGGTAAAGTGGAAGGGCAGTGGAAAAGAGAAAGGCCCTCAAGGAGATGAGCTGACAGCCTGGCTGCAATAATGGTACCAAGCATGTGGACAATTGTGAGGACCAAGCGGTTTCTTTCTGTTGTGCATAGGCCACTGGGTCCGGGGCATTGGTGCTTTTTGTTGTTGTTAATTTTTTTTTCAGTGATTTAATTTTTTTAATTTTCAAGAGCTCTAGCTTGTTTATTCACCTTTAAAAGCATCTGTTTTATGCTTGCAATAGCATCTCAAATTTCTCTGAAGATACTAAAATTCTTCAGTTTTCTATTTTTCCCTAAATTATAATTTTCTAAGGTCATTTTTTTCCTGTTTTCTCAAGTTTTAATTTTTTTTCAAACTTACAAATGGACATGCTGAAAGATGTCCATTATTAGTATAATGAGTCCTCTTATATCCTTTCCCTAGCAAATAATCATTAACATTTTACCTCCCCCCAACCCTGTTAAAGTAACATGACAACCTATCCCTAAATATTCCTACAAATATTTTCTTTAAGAATAAAAACATTCTCTTACATATCCACAAGATCACCACCATTAAATTCCTCCATGTAGGCTGAACTTTACTTTAATAACACCTTTTTAAAGTCCAGGATACAATCAAGAGTTGAATATTGCAGTTAGTTATTATGTTCTTTCAAGGCATCCTGATAGTGTAAATATGAAGCCCTTAGATGTTAAATCAAAAGCTGGCTGTGGGACTTGCTCAGCTGTTTCTCAGGGGAACACTGTGGCAATCCTCTTCCCTGGAGATGAAGGACGAGCACCCTGGGGCCCTTTGTGACCTGGACTTGCAATGAGTTAGAATGGGTTTGACTCTACAAATAGCATTGTTTCTTTATCCTCTTCAATCTAGAACAGTACTCCCTTATTAATGTATGTTTGCTTCTTTTCTTTTCATACTGTTGACTTTTTGGAGAGCTCAAGGTAATGCTCTTGTGGAATGTTCTGGGTATATCTGATTATGATAAACAGGTTAAACAGTTTTGACACGCTCTCTCGGTACGTAATTTTGTGTACTTACGATTGCATCTCATCAGGAGGAATGCTTCCTCATCAGTAGGTTCAGCTAAGCACTTTGGCAACAAAAGTACGTCAATGATGTGCCCTTCTCAGAGTATCACATTCAGGGCATTTATTGTCCATCTAACCCTCAAATGTCATTAAAGAAATTTAAATGTGTTACATAATGGGAATTCCAGGACACTAAATTGTGTTCATGTGCACATAGAACAAGAGGCAAACTGTTCGAACAGAATAAGGGGATAGTGCATGGTTTAAAATAAATCTGTATGCTGGGCAAGTAATCCAAAAAGCTGACTATGCGAAAAAGGAGGAGGCAATTTCCAGTAATGATGGTGTCTTAGACAGACACACCATATGGACCTTCTTCAACAGAGACATGAAAAAACAAGTATAGAGGGAAAACCTGGGACCCTGAATTGCTGAGGAATTAAAAATAAGCGAGCTAAGCACCAACAGAGAAAATGAAAGGGTGGATCCCACACAAAGAGTTCAAGAGGAACAATGATTGTTAGCTGGCCAATTGTAAGCTGAGCAACTTCACCCACAGCACATATCTCCAGAACACCTGATCAAAAGAGAAGTGGGCCACCTCCTTGCTCCCCACACCTGCAAGGTGAATGGAGGAATGCACAGGACCAAACATAGTCCCATTTTTTAAAGATCACAACAAAATTAGAAATCAAGAATAGAAATATCTAGGGAAAAATCAAATGCATTGGAATCAAACAGTACGCTGCTAAAAAGCTACTAGATCATTGAAGAAATAAGTAAAGAAAAAAAATTCCTTGACATAATTATGTCTCTAAAGTGAATCAGAGAAATATATAAACTTAGATTTTAAAAGTCCTTAAAATAAATGAGAACAACAACACAACATACTAAAACCCCTGGGACACAGCAAAAACAATATTCAGGGGGCACTTTAGAGCAATAAGTACGTCCATCAAAAAAGAAAAGAACCAAACCCCCCCCCCAAAATAACACCTGCAGAGTTAATAATGAGTACAAAAAATAAGGAAATGATCTAAAATTGATTATGGTGATGATTGCATAACATTTCTTAATATATTCAATCCACCTAATTGTATGGTACATGAATTATATGTCAATAAGACTTCAAACAAGCACCAACAATTGACACTGTAACAGCATCTTCAGCCACCAGCGAAAAATAAATAATAAAGATCAGAGCAGATACAAATGAATCAGTAAACAAACTTGTCTTGTTGAAGACAAGTTGGGTTTTTGAAAGGATTAACAAAATTGAAACACCGTTGGCAAATTTAGCAAATGAAAGAAGATAACCAAACTCCAAATTCACTGCACTTGCATGGATCCCAAAGCATAATGACCCTATAGAACAGAGTGAAATTGTCCTGGTAGGTTTCTGAGAGTGTAATTTTTGGGGGGATTAGAAAGCCAAATAAGAAATGGAGTGGGTGACATCAAAATAGAATCAACTGGATAAAAAATATAATATGAGGGGTACCCAAAATAAAACGAATTTTTTTTCAAAGCTATGTATTTAACTTTTTTTTTTTTAACAAATTGACCTTATCACTTTCAAAGTACTCTCCATTACATTTAATACACTTATCAAATCTGTGATTCCATTCTTAGAAACATTTTCAAGCTCATCTGTTTGGATGGCTGACAGCACCTCCCTCATTTTTTCTTCACCTCTTCTACATTGCTAAATCGCTGTCCTTTCATGTCCCTCTGCATTCTCGGAAACAAAAAGAAGTTGTATGAGGTGATGTCAGGTGAGTAAGGTATGTGAGGCAAGAGAGGCATGCTGTTTTTGCCAAAAACAGGTGCACTGAAGTGACTGTGTGAGGAGGTGCATTTTCAGTCTCCCATCTGCCACAAATCTGGCTTTTTTGGTCACACACTGTTAGACTATCTTTTCAGAACCTCTAAACAGAAAGTTTGATTGATAGTCTTCCATGGGGGAATGAACTCCAAATACACTACATATAAGTTGACATTCTTGCCCATTTTGGAAGTTGATGGACGTCCAGAGCAAGGTTTGACATTTCACCCTTTTTGAAATGAGAAAACCACTCCTACAGTTGAGGTTTTGTAAATAGCGCTCTCCTTGTAAGCTATGTTCAACATCACAATAGTTTCTGTGGCCTTTTCCCCCAGCAGGAAGCAAAATTTTACAGCCACACATTGTTCTCTTAAATTTGCCATCACAAATAATGAGGTTTGAGCAAAACTGCTTTCACGAAAAAATTCATTGTGACCAGAGAGAACCTTCCCAGGCGATGCCAGTGGGTGTCCTAACTCAGAGTGAGTTGCTTGATGCTCCCCTAGCAGGAAAAATATGTATTATGAAAGCTCCACCAAGTGGAGCTTTTTCTCATCTTTGTCTTTTTGTTTGTTTGTTTGTTTTGGTATCCCTCGTACTATGAAAGACTGTATTCCAATGAATTAGGAAAAATAATTTTTTTAAGTCCAAGAACACACTACCTACCTACATCAACACAAACAGACGTAGAAAACTGCAACAAAATTATACAAAAGAAGAAACAAATTAGGTCATTAAAAACTCCCAACAACAAAATAATTTAGTTTTGTTTTTTGAGGACCAGATAACTTCACTGTGAAATTCTAATAAGTATTCTGAGAAGAATTGCCATCAACTTTACTCAAACTATTCAAGAATGTGTAAAAGGAAGTAACTCTCAAACTCATTTTATGAAGTGAGAATAACCTTGATACTAAAACCAGGTAAAGACGTTACCAGGATATACCATTTCCGACCACAAAGTCCTGGTAATAGAATCCAATGTTTATATACTTGATATTTTGTTGAATATCTATATGTATATATCAAGTGAGATTCATACTATTTATGCAAGGATGGCTCATGGCTCAGTGTTAGAAAAACAATATAATTAACAATATAAATAAAACAAAGAACTACCGGATCATATCAATTGATGCAAAAAAGGCATTTGACACGATTTAACACCCAGTCCTGATAAAAGCACTCAACAAAATATGCATGAAGCGCAGCTCCTCAACATAATAAAGGCCATAAACACAAAACTATTGACCTGTGGGGAACTGAGAACTGGGAAGAGAATGTATGCAGACAAATCCTCTAAACTTATATTTAAGAAGCCTGGGAGGCCAGGATTCTTGTGGAGGAAGGCCTTTATGTTTGTTGGGTGGAGATGCATCCCAGGCACATCTCCTAAGTAAAAATTATTCTTCTCAATGTCTCCCATAATAATGCCAATCTTAAGGAGCTGATTGCAAGCACATGGTTGCTGCTATACCCTTGAAGGTTAACTGCTTGAAGGTTATCTGCCATCAAAAGCAATCAGACCATCTAATCCTAAGTACAACCCACTTCCTTCTGATAAGGATCATAGATTGTTCCCCAGGGGGAAGAGCTCAGGGACACTTAAGGTCAAGCCAGCTCAGAAATAACCAAGGTTATGCTGCCATCTTGACTCTAGAACCCACCCTTCTTGTTACATATGTGCCTTCTTGTCACATGTGTGCCTCTAGTGCCTCCCTTTCTATTGCATGTAACCCCCTAGCTCCTCTCCCTCCTGTTATGGGTATGCCTCCAATACAACCCCTTCCTGTTATGTATGTGTGTGATGTGACTTGCTTACTCAAGAGTATGTAAACTCATGAGAGAATACATTCGCCCATCACTCTGGTTCCAGTCACCATGGGAGAGGTGAACACTTGTGTGTCTTGTCTGTTGTTTCTTTAATTTACCCCTCATTTACATAACCAACCCCTAGCACCCCATATGGTTGTGGAGGCTGGTCCTCTACAGTGACCAACATATCGCTCAATGAAGGTAAACTGAAAGCACTTACCTTGAGAATGGGAATCAAAAATGCCCTTTATTACCACTTGTATTCAATATTGTGCTAGATATATTAGCCAGAGATTTTAAACAACAAAAATAAACCAAAAGCCTCCAAGTTGGCAAAGAAGAAATAGAACTCTATTTGCAGATGATATGATTCTCGATATAGAAAACCCTAAAGACTTGACAAGAACAATTTTGAAAATATTAGAAAGATTCAGCAACCTTTTGGCTACAAGATCACCATACAAAAATAAACTGGACAAGCTCATAGAGTAGAACATTTGTATGTGCGCAATAAAATATTAGTTGCTGTTGTTTTCTAAGTAGTTCTGAAGACATAGTGAGTTATGAGTTGAGTTGCTAATTACAAGTTCAGAAGTTCAAACTCAAGAGCATCTCCACAGGAGAAAGACGAGGCTGCCTGCTCTTGTAATGATTTGCAATGTCAGAAATCCTAAAGATCAGTTGTACTCTTGTATAGGCAGAGTCCTTATATGTTGGAATTAATGTAAAGACAATGGTTTGGGTTTTGGTTTGGTTAGTGTTATTTACAGAATATGTAGTGGGTGTGGATGTAGGAAGGTATGCTAGGATGTTTTCCAGCCAGGTTAGCTGAAACAGAAGCATCTGTTAGCCCATAGAAAAATGTTTGTACTGGACGTATGTTCTGTATTCCTATTGGAGTGGACAGGACTATTGAACATCAGTGTAAGTTCAATGAGGATAGGAACTAGATTTTGCAGTTCAATCACTAGGACCTATGGGTTTTTATAAATATCTGCTGATTGACTGTACTTGTCTAAAATATAGTTATAGCATCCAGTATTTTTCCATCTTATTTTCTCATAATGTAACCAACATAAGAATGAAATACGGAGGCCTACCAGATCAAACCAGACATGGTAGCCTACATTGCCCAGCAATGGGAGTCCTGGCATCTCTACCTCCTGGATATGCACATTTAAACTTACTAAAGCTCAGTTTCTATCTTTGCAATAAAAGTACAACAAATGATAAAAATAAACTGGATTCCTATATAGTATAGTAGTGTATACTAATTAGTGTATATTGATGAAGAAAGCTCTGAAAAGGAAATCAAGGAAACAATATCATTTACAATAGCTACCCAAAAGATGAAATATGTAGGAATTAACCTAACCATATAAATAAAAGACTTGTGAAAAGAAAATTACAAAACATTACTAAAGAAACCAAAAGAGACCTACATAAATAGAAGAATGTCCCATGTTCATGGATAAGAAGACTTACCATCATGAAAATGGCAATAATTCCCAAAGCAATCTATAAATATAACTCAATTCTAATTCAGATCTCAGCATCATTCTTTAAAGAGATGGAAAAACGAATCACCAACCTTATAAGGGAAGGAAAGAGATCCAGGATAAGTAAAACACTACTTAATAATAATAAGAAAATAAAAGACCTCTCACTTCTCGATCTCAAAACCTGCTACACACCTCGACAGATGTCAGCATATAGGGAACAGTAAAGGGGGAGTGGCATATTCATAAATCATGCCTTAACAACCTTGCCCTGACTTCCTTGGTCAGGAGGCCCTGGGTCAATCTTGCAGGCCTGTCTATCTAATGATGTAGATATCCCAATCACAGGCCAGGCCCTGCTTTTGTAGCCCCACTTGTAATTGTATTGTATTGATCTGCCACCAATCATGCTTTTGTAGCAGTTTCATTTGCCCTCCCATTCTATTTTTATCTAACTTCCCAACTGGGAACGATCGGATGCCATTATAACCTCACGCTAATGGATGAGGGGTCTGTGTCTTTCTGTTGTCGTGTCTCTTTTAAGACTTAATAAATGTTCTCCTGAAATTAAAACAAACAAACAAACAAACAAACCAAAAAATCTTACTACACAGCCACCATAGTCAAAACAGCCTGGGACTGGTACAATGATAGATACATAGACCAATGGAACAGGATAGAGAACAGAAATAAATCCACCAACTTACAGACTACTTATTTTTGACAAAGGTTTGAAATACTAAATGGGGAAGAGACAATTTCTTCAATAGGTGGTGGCATCAGATCTTGGACTTCCATTTGCAGAAGAATGAAGCAGGACACATACCTCACTCTATATACAAAATTGAACTCAAGATGGATTAAAGGTCCTGAACATAAGCCCTAGAACTAGAAAAATCACCAATGGAAAAATAAGAACGAACTTAAGGGCCCTAATACAGAGCATAAACACACTATCAAACGTAACAAAAAACATACACAGCAGAAGACAAAATAGATGCCTGGGATCTCCTAAAAATAAGACATTTATATGCATCAAAAGGCTTCATCAAGCGAGTTAAAAGACAACATACAAGACAATTCCTCACAAAAACAATTACACACCCAACAAGCAAAGCAAAGAAATAACACAGGAAGAACAAAGAAACTAAACACAACACACATATAATCACACAGCACACACATATATAAAGCAAACTGGTAGTAGTAACAAAAGCATACATATCAATGATTTCATTGAATGTTAGTGGGCTGAATGCACAAGAGACAGAGAGTGGCAGAATGGATAAGAAAACCAAATCCATCAAAATGCTGCCCACGAGAAACACACCTCACAAAGACATGAACAGATTCAAAAAGCAGAGGTTGGACAAAAGCATACCAAGCCAACAGCGACCAAGAGAGAGCAGGCGTAGTGACAGTAATCTCCGAGAAGGTAGACTTCAAGGGAAACAACGGCTGAGATAGGAACAGTCTCTACATAATGATAAAGGGAACAATAGCCCAGGAACCCATAACTATAATAAACATACATGCACCCAATGAGAGACCATTGAAATACATCAATCAAGTCCTCACAGAAATGAAAAAAGCTCAATAACACAATCAATAAAACCACCTCATTGACATATACAGAATGCTTCATTCAACAAAATAACAATATTCATTCTTCTCCAACACACATGGAACGTTCTCAAGACTAGACATAGATGAGGCCACAAAGCCTGCCTCAACAAATGAAAAAAAATGAGATCCTATGATTAATCTTCTCAGACCTAAAGCCATAAAATTAGAAATCAACAATAAAAAGAGCAGAAACACAAAGACGAACTCATGGAGGTTGAACAACATAATGCTAAAAAACGACTGGATAGTAAAGCAAATAAAGGAGGAAATTAAAAAATTCCTTGAAACGAATGAGAATGGTAACACACAACATATCAAAACCTTTGGGACACAGCAAAAGCAGTAGTCAGAGGTCACTTTATAGCTATCAACAAACACATTCAAAAAGAGGAGTAAGCCGAAATCAAAACCCTATCACAGCACCCCCAAGAGCTGGAAAAAGGACAACACAAGAGAGTAAAGAGAGAACTCACAGACTGGGAAAGTATTTTTCTAATGAAGTATTGGCCAAGGGATTAACCTCTAAAATATATAGAAAGCTGCCACACCTCAACAAGAAAAAGGTGAATAATCCATGAAAAAATGACCAGGGGACATGAATAGACAGTTCGCTAAATGCGGTAGATAATCGTTTGTCAGTTTGAGGATTATGAGTGTAGGGGTGGAGTCTAGGTTGTCAATCAGATCATAGCCAATGAGACCTCTATGTGGGCCTGGCCTTCTCTTGAGAATTCTGGGGAATCTGGTACTTCCTCCTTGGAGGCGGGAGACACTTCTCTCTCTGCTACTTCCTGGCAGACATTGCAGCCACATGGACCTACCCTGATGCAACCAGACCTCTGAAGCTGGAGAAGCCACGTAGAGACCCCTGCCAGCGCTGAGATGCTTACAACGCCACAGGATCCAAAGACGTTCTACCCACTGGCCTGTGATCGTCCTGCATTCGGGGTCATTGCATGTGTTTCGCGAGTCTGAAGAGGACTTTATAGATTGGTATTGGACAAAAGGGCTAGCATCAGACTTAAGGACTTGGACTGGACTGGGTTGGGATGCTTTCTCAATGTTCAATTCCTCTTGTATATAAAGCTTTCTTACACATGTGCGTGTTTATGAATTTGTTTCTCTAGTCTACCCAGACTAACACACCAAAGAAGACATCCAGGCAATCAACAAGCATATGAAAAATGCTTACGGTCACTATTTGGCGAGAGTGCAGAGAGAGTGGGACCCTCATACATCGGTGGGACTGTAAAACTGTCCAAATAGCGCAACAAATGGCATGGCACTTCATCAAACACCTGGGAATAGACATGTCATGTGACCCAGTCGTCCCTTTCATTGATATGCACCCTAAGGAAATAAGGAACAAATATGCACATCCAAGTTTATTGCAGTGCTGGTCACGATAGCAAGAAGATGGAAACAGAGGAAGAATGGATAAATACTCTTGTACACACGCATAGTGGAATACTACATATCACTAAAGAATAATGATGAGACGGAAACATCTCATGGCACGGATGAATTTGGAGGACATTGTGCTGAATGACGTTAGTCAATCACAAAAGGATGAACATTGTAAAAGCCTGCTGTTATAAAAGAAAAATGCCTTTGACTCTTTTTCACCACTGGGACCTCGCTGCCCTCTTGTCTCTTCCGCGCTGTAGTCTCTGGAGTGGGGTCTCCAGTCAGTGTCACTCACTGCCACCAAGTTGATCCTGACTCATGGTGACCCTACAGGACAGGGTCAAACGCCCCTGTGAGTTTCCAAGACGATTAACTCTTTACGGGCGTCGAAAGTCCCATCTAGAAATGTATTTAAATTCCCCTCTTACATGTTTAGTGAATCTCTGTCTTGTAGTTAGAGTAGAGCTATGGATTATAGGCAATTTAAACGAGTCTGTTAATTTGTATGAAAGTTGTGTGAGGTGATTTACATGTAAACAGTCATCTCTATTTGGGAAACTAGGAGTTATTTTTTAAAATCTCAATGTAATTTTAAAAATCTCATAGTTATATAGGACCCTTTCTCAAATTTCTAGTGATGCTTGAATGACTGTCCATATTTAAGAGTATGGTACTAGCAGGCTATCAGTGTGTGTGTGTGTGTGTGTGTGTGTGTGTGTGTGTGTGTGTGTGTGTGTTCTGGGGCACCTTTAACATCATCCTGGGCAGTCCTTCCTCTGACTGCACACATTTCACCAGGGAGGAAATGTGTATCATCCTCCTGGGGACATGGATGCCTGCTTTGGTCCACTGGGGAAAGAGGAGGGTGAGTCCTGTGTGTGCTACAGACGTTCAGTGGTTGATCTTGGTGAAAGGCGCTGGGCGATTCCCTGTACAACCAAAGCAAACCTTGCCTGGTTGCGCACCGTTGTCACAACTGCTGGCATGCTGGGGAGTCCATTGTGCTGTGTATTTTTGAGCACCTCCAACCAAAGAGGTTCGTCTGCCAGCCTGATAGCACACCATCATCGGTTGGGATCTATCGAATTTTCGTGGGCTAATTTTTGGAAATAGATGACCAAGTCTTTCTTCCTAGTCTGTCAGTCTGGAAGCTCCAGTGAAACCGTGGGTGACCCTGCTGGACTTTACAGTCTAAGTGCCATAGCTTCCAGCAACATGGTGACAGGCAAGTCTCCACTCTACGGCCAACTGGCAGACAGAGAGTAGGACTTTGATTTAGCCAACCTGTTTCCAAGCGCAGACATCACTCCTGCCCTCGGAGACCAGAGCCTTTCTGACGCTTTGTAGGGAAAACCAGCTCTTCCCTGTATTTCCCTCTTGGTGCCAACGTTGTCACCCACCGCGCTCTTCACCCTGTGCATACCACTCTTCCTTTTGCTTCCTGTCTCCCAGAATTGTGTCAGAACCTCACCTATGCAGACAGTCCTTCTCCCATTCTCTGTAACGGGGTGCTTATTGGGTTTTCACTCCTTCACTTGTGTTTTAGGGAAGGCATGGGAGGGAAGGGATCCCAACAGGTGAGTTTAGCCAGCCACTTTTAGTTAAACTTTTCTTCTCTTGTAGTTTTGTCCATTTAAAAGAAAAGCTGTGCGGTGAGGAAGGGAGGGAGGAGGTGGCATTACGGCTGTCCAACCATTGTGCCCGACCGCTTGGGAGGCTCGAGCTTGCGAGCGGAAAGAACATCTGCCCAAGGGTTTCCAGGAGAAGCTGGGCCCAAGTCCCTTCCTCTGCCTCTGTGCCTGTAGTTTCATATTTTCCCCCTGCTGGGAAAACCTCGCCAACTTGAGCATGTCATTACGTATTCTGTTTTTTTATTATTATGATATTTTAATTAAAATATCATTTTACTGGGGGCTCTTACAACTCATTAACAATCCATACCTCAATTGTATCAAGCATATTTGTATAAATGTTGCCATCATTATTTTCTAGATATTTACTTTCTATTGAGCCCTTGGTATCAGCTTCTCTTTTTACCCTCCTCATCCTTGTGACCCCTTGATAAATGATAAATTATTATTTTTCTATCTTACACCGACCACTGTCTCCCCTCCCCAACGGTTTCTGTTGTTCGCACCCCTGGAGGGTGTGTGTGTGGTTAAGTGTGCATCATTGTGGGCAGTTCCCCCTTCCTCCCCTCCCCTCCCTACCTCCCCCTTCCCCTTTGGTATCGCTACTCCCATTCCTGTTCCTGATTTCCAGTGTCCTGAGCTCTTATCTGTACCTGTGCACATGCTTCTGTCTAACCCAGAGTGAAAGGCAGGACTGGGGTCATGATAGTGGGGTAGGTGAGGAAGCCTCAAGGAACCAGAGAAATATTGTGTGTTTCATCAGTGTTTTACTGCACCCTGGTTGACTCATCCTTTCCCTGTGACCCCTCTGTGAAGGCATCTCCCATTATCTACAGATGGGTTTTGGGTCTCTGCTACGATCCCCCTTGTTCTCAACAATATGGTTTGTTAGTTTGTTTTGAGTCTTCTGATGCCTGTTACCCGGTCCCGATGATACCTCATGATTGCACAGGCTGTAGTAACTCTTCCATGTGGGCGTGTTGCTTCTCTTCGAGACATTGTCTGTCTTGCAATGCTTGTGCGCAGCATGGAGTTTAAAGCTACTGATAACGAGGGGTCTCGGTGGTGCAGCAGTTCAGCACTCAGTCGCTCACCCAAATCTGGTGGCTTCTCCTCGCAGCTCTTTGGTGACCTGCTCCAGGTTACAGCCAGGGAAACCTGAAGGGGCAGTTCTGCTGTGTTCCAGGGGCCCCTAGCTCTGGAACGGAAGCCACAGGATCCAATTGCAACAGCTCCATCATGAGAGAACATGGCCTCCTGGAGGCCACTCTGGCGTGTCCCACCTCAGCCCCTTAATCAGAGGCCCAGGGATGATTGGGAGAGATTTTCTCTCTCTCTCTCTGTCCCTCTCTGTTTCTGTACCTTACTGGGGAAGCACCTCTCCTAGACTGAGCTCTGAGCACGCAGTAACTTTTGCCGACCTCCTCATGCATTGGGCCAATATGGCAACCGGACAACCCCCTTTCTTGTCTGTCTGCTCCCGGCAGGGAGGGTATGGGTGGCTCACACTCACTTGTAGCAAAAAAGTGTGTGTGTGTAACGTCTGCACTGCATCAGCTATAGGGGCTACTCTTTGGCCAGGGGAGACAAGTGCCTGCTGGGGAAGGAGCCTTTGCCCTGTCTCTTCTCTGTGTAAGTAAGGTGCTACTCCATGGCCTGTGTGTGAGTGTCCCCTCTGTTGGCGGCCTTAGAAACGGACTTGACAGGCACCCAAGGTTAGTAAGCCAATCCCTCTGTTGGATCCACCCACCAGATTGGATTTTCTCTTATGAAAAACCAAGTCTGAGTTCCCTGCACAAAGAACCAGGTAAATTCCTGTGTGTGTGTGTGTGTGGGGGGGGGGCTCTGGTTCCTTCCCTTTCCTCCTGGATCATCTGTTAAAGCCCCAGCATGCTTTGCTCATAAACACACAGCATTTTGGAGTAGAAGAAAGCCAAACCTACTAAAGAAACACAGAAGCCAAGGCATGGCTGGGGTCCCAGCAGATGCACCATCTTCCTGTGCTTAAATCTTAACCTCACGTGTTGGTTGAGCTGAGATCTTTGCTCCCAGTGTTTGACCTGGGTGCTAGCCCATGAGTCAGCCTCCCTGAGCCCATGGTTGGTGAGTTAGTTTAAGTTTACTGTGCCAATCTGGCCGATAAACACATGTGGGGTTAATTGAAGTGTGGAGAGATAAATGGTTTGGTGAGCCTCGCTTTTCTAGTTCTCGGGTCTCTTGCTTTGTGATGGTCAGACCAGGGTGCAGCTACCTTAGCCAGTTTCCTGCTTCAGCTGGCAAGGCTCACTTCCTGCAAGACATCCCTGAGGAGAAGCCAAATGGACCTACCCTGATGCAGCCCTGGGTGCTGGAGCAGCCGTGTGGAGACCCCTGCCAGTGCTGAGATGCTTACACATTCACTGACTCAGCTTTCCTCCTGCAGTCGGCATCATTGGTGTGTTTTGTGAGATGGAGGAGGACTTTGTGGATTGGTGTCGGACATATGGGTTAATGTTGGACTTGTGGGCTTAGGCACCACTGTTTTCTTTATGTGCATTTACCTTTATATAAGACTCCCTCTTATACATGAGTTTCTGTGAATTTGTTTCTCTAAAGTACCCAGACTAACACAGTTGGGGCTGAAAGAACCTGTGTCCTAGCCTTTCTATGAAACCATGAGCAGAAGAAGTCTCCTGGGCCCCAATCTGCACCGATAGTGCATCAACTTATGTTGCCCTGAGTCTCCAGCTGTCCTGCAGCCTGGCCTCCTGGTTGAGGACAACATGCTCCTGGGGAATGGAGAAGGATGTAGCACATTTTGGTACCATTTATTATTTTTTATTAAAGCGTGAATTGGGCGAAGCTTTACAGAGAAAATCAACTTTCCATTTAACAACTCACACACATGCTGCTTCATGCCAGCGAGTGCCATTTCCACACTGTAATATTACTTCTCCCACCTCTCCTGTTGCCTGCTTCCGTTCCTCTTTCTTTCCTAATGCTTCCTGCCTTCTGGACTTTGTCCTGGATGAATGCTGCCCCCTTTGATCTCAAAAGTCTGCTCATCATTTCTCATAATGAGGTCTCCTCAAGGGTGAGGCCTGTCTCCAATATAACTGGGTGCTGTGAGAAGCTTGCTTGTTTTTTTTCTGAGTCTGGATCCTGCATGTGGGTCATGATTTGACCTCTGGTTCTTTGGATTTGAGCTAGGGGTCTGCTGTATTTGTCTCCCAACCCTAGGCATCAGTAGCAGCCTGCCATCTTACCTATCAACCTTGGCTTCCTTCACCTCTTCATTCAGCCAGATATCTGAGCTGCCCATAATGGATTTACCAGCCTTTGAAGCTAAGTGAGTCAGAAGTCTGGCCTGACATCTCATCCTTGGATTTAGAAATTTCCCCCTCTATAATTGTGCAAGCCATGCCCTTGATATAAGCTCTTTCTCTCTCTGTAGATATACACATGAATATGTATGATATGTATGTATATGCATATATATATATAATTCATCAATTATTCATTTGATGACTTTGAATTATAGTGTTAGTAAGGAATATTGAAAGTACTGTGAACTGCCAAAAGAACAAATAAGTCTGTCTTGGGAAGAAGCACAACTAGAATTCTATTCCTTACAAACATTCACATACTTTGAGTGCATTATCCGGAAAGACCAGTCCTTGGAAAAGGACATGATGCTTGCTGGGTAAAGTAGAGGGTCCGTGAAAATAGGAAGACCCTCAGTGAGATCGATTGACACAGTGGCTGCAACAATGGGCTCAGATACAATTTGTGAGGAAAGCTCTGTACTGGGCATAGGGCATAAGGTTTCTATGAGCTGGGCATAGGGTTTCATTGGGCATAGGGTTTCTATGAGCTGGGACTAACTCAATAGCACCTGACAATATCTGGTATATATGTGTGTGTGTGTGTGTGTGTGTATATGTCTGTGTATATAGGACATGTATAT
>NW_022111307.1:7948756-7958061 GCF_000313985.2 Echinops telfairi | reverse complement strand
TTGGCTTTTGTTCTCTAGAGAATCTAATCTAAGACAGTTTGTAATGTGCATAGCTTGTGATGTTCTAAAAACTAGCCATTGTCATCATTTTGCATGCCCGTGCACACACACACACACACACACACACACACTTAAAAAACACATGGAGAGAAGGTGTGAGTGCCTGTGTGGGCCTCCAAGGTTGTAGTATACCTCCAAGTGTGGCAGACTAGCCTCCCCACAACCGAATGGGTGCGAGGGGTGGTTGTGTAATTGAGGCGTAAATTAAAGAGACATCAGACAAGATAAAGCTTACAAGGGCTCACCTCCGTAATTGCTTCAGGAACCAGGTCTGAGCAGAGAGAGAGTGCCTAATGTATTCTCACAAGTTTATATAATCTCGGACATGCAGGCCACGGTAAGCACATAGGTAACAGGAAGGGGTTGTATAAGAGGCATACACGGAACTTGAGGGGGACGGGCTAGGAGTGTACACACAACAGGAAGGGGAGGTACTAGAGGCAGACATGTGACAGGAAGGCACATATGAAACAAGATGGGCAGTTTCTAGAGCAGTGGTTCTCAACCTTGCTAATGTCACAATCCTTTAATACAGTTCCTCGTGTTATGGGAACCCCAATCATAAAATTATTTTCGTTGCTACTTCATAACTGTAATTTTGCTACTGCTATGAAATGTCATTTACATATCTGATATGCAGGATGTAGTTACACGATCACAAATTGAACATAATTAAAGCATAGTGATTCATCACAAAACAATAGGTAATTATATATTATGAAATATTTATTTCTAATGACAAATATATGAAATTTTGTCTTGAAGAATGGTGTAGCATGGGTAACTGATAGAGTAGCGGTGTCTCAGTTCCTGAGACCATCAGAAATATGTGTTTTTTGATGGTCTCAGGTGACCCCCGTGAAAGGGTCGTTTGACCCCCAAAGGCGTCACGACCCACAGGTTGAGAACCGTGCGGGTTCGGCGCAGTAGGCTGTGGATCATGGTCTTTGGGGACTATGTGATGCCGATGGACCTTGATTTCACCAAAGGCCGTGATCCAAAAGTGCACGGGTTCCTTCTCTCAAGGCCTCTCGTTCCAGCTAAGACACTTTCAGAACTTCGCCCCCTGTGTGCTCCAGAATGTCCTTGGACATACTCGCAGCACCTACAGATACACACGTAGTAGCAACGTCTTCCACCAAACACGTATGGGTGTGGCTTCCAAGATACTTGACCCCAGATCCTCGTAAGAAAGCAAAGAGCGAACTGATTACAAGTATCTACATATAAGCTCCTCCCTGGGGGACGGAAAACAGAAAAGTGGGTGAAGGGAGACGTCGGACAGGGCAAGATATGACAAAATAATAATTTATAAATTATCAAGGGTTCATGAGGGAGGGGGAGCGGGGAGGGAGGGGAAAGATGAGGAGCTGAAGCCAGGGGCTTAAGTGGAGAGCAAATGTTTTGAGAATGATGAGGGTAACGAATGTACAAATATGCTTTACACAATTGATGGATTGTGGTAAGAGTTGTATGAGCCCCTAATAAAATTATTTTTAAAATAAATGAATAAATAAATAAAATCAGGAAAAAAGAAAACAAAGAGCACAATAAAGAGAATTACACACGTCCTGGTTCCCCCACATATAAGAGTTCTGTTTACACTATACTGTGGTCTGTTAAGGGAGGAATAGTATTTTCTGAAAAGGTTTGACATATTGTGAGAATTGCCCAGTTGTGACAGAGTGGCAGGAGGGGAATACATGCTACTGGGGCAAGATGGCACCGATAGACTTGCTTGATGCAGGCTTAGCGCAAACTTCGCATGAGTGAGAAATGCAATCCCTGCTGAGTGCAATAAAGCAACAAGCCTTACACTGAGGTGTGTGTGTAGACACTGTGAGTGGACTCCTGTTCATTTCCCCTGAGCTGTTCTGCTTGCACGTCTCCCTCTGCATCTACTCTCAGATGTCGTCTGTGAGAGTACTTACCTTTGCTCTCTTCTCTCCTGTGTTGGGAGCCGGTGGCCATTAAGGCCTCAGCCTCAGCCACGGCGGGCGCCGCCGAACTTGGCTGCTTTCTAGTTAAGTGTTGTCTTTCATTTGCTAAATCTGTGGGGAACTGGGCCTGCCTAAATTCCTGCCTCCGCGTTCCTAGCTACGTGCTCTGTAGCACGGGCAGTTGTAAAGTTGACCTTTTCACCCATTGGTTAATAATGCCAGGTGCTCATTGGAGCTTCTTTAATGTACATGTTGGATTGGATGTTGTGTCGCACACCTTATTAAAATATGCACCTCCCAGTTCCCCTTTTTCATACCCCAGCTTTGCCCAAATAAATGAGTTTGATCAGAGTTTTGTCTTGCTCCACGTCTCCGTGTCTTTTCTCCATCCAGGTTCGTCTTTCCCAGCAGGGCCTTGCTCGTGCGTCCCGCAGGCCGGGACGCAACACTCCTGTACGCCCAGTGTCCTCGCCTGCCTTGGTCATGTCGTTTGCCCTTCCCTGGTTGTCTACTGCCTTTCTCTTCACCCAAAGTCTTGTGTGTCTACCTTTTAGTTCAGAAGGATCCCTGGTGACCTGGTGGGTTACGGGTTGGGCTGCTATGTTGTTTGTGATGCTGTCCAGAATATTAGCAGTTCAAACCCATCAGCGGTCCACAGGAGAAAGATGAGTCTTGGAAACTCCCCGGGCAGTTCTGCTCTGTCCTGCAGGTTTGCTGGAGTCAGAATGGACTCTGGGGCAGTGAGGCTTGTTTACTCCAGTTAGTGATTTCCAATTCCTGCCCCTCCATTTGTGCTGTCAGGTGTCCTCAAGTCAGTGCGGTTGGGACTCCTCCAGTCCCTATGACTGACAGAGCACACCCTGCCAGGGCTGCGCCGTCACGATTGTGCTCCCTGTCAATTGGCTCCACGGTGGGTGTCCCTCTAGCGGGTTGAGGGAATTCCTCTTCTTTTCTTTTGCTGCTCCTCCGTCTTCCCAAGCAGGACGTCTTTCTCTAGGGACTGGTCTCTCCCGACATGTCCTATCTCTCGTAACCATAAAAAAAGTGTCTCTCTCTTTGTTGGCATTTCTTTCTTCTCCTTTCAATCAGTTTCTTTATCCTCAGCGATTTCACAGACATCCAGATCCTCTATCACACATGCCGGCCGTTCACCGCACCCATCGCGGTTGTAGAACCATCCCCACACGATCCCAGGACAGCTCTTCTTCGTGTTCTGTGAGCGCTCCCTTTCCTGCAGCCTCCCTGATCCTGTCCCTTGAGTCTATTGATCCAGCTGTCTCTGTAGATGATCTCATCTTGGTTTCCTTTTGCTTTTTTCTTTTTTTTCTTTTTTAACATTTTATTAGGGGCTCACACAACTGTTATCCCAATCCATACACACATCAATTGTGTAAAGCGCATTTGTACATCGTTTCTCAAAACATTTTCTCTCCATTTAAACCCCGGACATTAGGTCCTCATTTTCCCCCTCCCTTCCCGCTCCCCCCTCCCGCATCAGCCCTTGATAGTTTATAAATGGGTATTTTGTCAGATCTTGGCCTGTCCGACGTCTCCCTTCATCCACTTTTCGGTTGTCTGTCCCCCAGGGAGGAGGTCACACACAGTTCCATGTAATCGGTTCCCTCTTTCCTACCCATTCTCCCTTTACCCTCCCTGTTTCGCCACTCACACCACTGGTCCTGTAGGGCTCATCCGTCCTGGATTCCCTGTATTTTCAGTTCCTATCTGTACCAGTGTACCTCCTCTGGTCTAGCCGGTCTTGCAAGATCGAATTCGAGTCATGGTAGTGGGAGCGGGGAGGGGTTTCCTTTTTCTTAAAGGGCCTCATACAAAGGAGCCCTGGAGAGCTGTGAGGAAGGTGTTGGAGTCAAACCCAGCAGCAGGTCCCCGGGACAAAGAGGCTGTCTGCTCCCGTAAAGATGGGCAGCGGTGGAAAGCAGTGTTCTCTGGACTCAGCTGTGTTTGGAGGCATTCACAGGGTGTTGGTTGTTTTTGACATTGTGTGTATATGCCATAGTTTTGTTAGATCACTCAGGGGAGAGATATACCTCACTCCTTGGCTCTGTGCGAGAAAGAATTCACGCCAAAGCCTGGTTTGAGATCCCAGTAGGTGTATAGAGAATAGTAGCAGTTTCAGGTCTACAGCAAATGCAACACAAGCCAGACAGAGTCCACAGCAAAATTGCGGGACTGCGGCCTGGCTGCTCAGGACTGCAGCCCGGCTGTGCTACATCGTGTAGCAGCTGCTGCGAAAGAGAGAGTCCAGAGCAAAACTGCTGGCCTTTCAGGGGCGCCATTGGGAGGCGTGATTGACAATACTGGTCAACCCCATTGGCTGAATCAAATTCACCTGGCTTAAATGGGCCAATCCAGATATAAGGCCCACCTAGGTGTACCACCCCTTCCTGGCCAGAAGTTCGAACCTCTGAGCACGTGTAATGGATGCCCTAGTCCCTATGTTAGCTACCTAACATTTCCCCTCTGAAGAGATACGGACCCAAATCTTTGGGGTCCTGGGTGACAACATCTCTAGCTACTTCCTGTTGACAAAAGGGGCGAAATTGGGATTTGGGTCCATACCCTTCCTACTCTTGAGGGCCCAGGATGGATCAGGTTGAGGTGGTCCAGGAGCTGGGGGTCCTGCAGCTGGCACACTTGGTCCAGAGACCTTGGTAACCTGACAACTTCTGGAAACACAAACGGACAAACAGGTGAACAGTTTAAGGGAGACAAGGGTCAGATTGTGAGGTGGCAGTGCCCTTGGCGTTCGGTTAGTGTCACAGGAAATCAGTAGAAATCTTAGGACTAACAGGCATGAGTGTTTGGTCACTGTCAACACAGGAACGGGATAAAAGAATGCACAATTTCATCCAAGGAGGGTGCAGGGGTTTGGCACTACTCGGTGTCGTGGGATCACTGCTTCATTTATTATCCCGAGATCTTAGACCAGCCGATAAGACCCATCTTTCTTTTCACCTGGTAATATGGCGGTGTTACAGGGGGAGCTAACAGGGACCAAGAGTCCATGTTGGAGGGACTTACTAATAAGGGGTTGTAATCCTCTGATGGCCTCAGGTTTCAAAGGATACTGTTGCTCATGGGGAACCTGGGTAGGATCTTCGGATATCTTTACAGGGGTAGCGTATTTAGCTTTGCCGGGGACTCTTGTGTCCCAAACCTCAGGGGCTACGGCTTTTTCCCATGGTTCCTGTGGGGAATCTGTGGCTCCTCCACCATGAGGAACATTTGGAAAGCTGTAGAGGGACGAGGATGAGGCCTGATGACTCTGCAGGTGTGCAGCTTGGACAGTATATCTCGGCCTAGGAGAGGAGCTGGACATTCAGGGACTGCTAGGAAGGCTAGGCTCCAGATCCGTAACAGCTATCTCTTGCTACTGGGCTGTCCAGACCGGGCGGCTTCAATCCTCCTCTGTTAGCAGCTGCACGTTGGCCCGTGGACGCCCCTCCTCCAGGTTTTTTGCCTTAGGACAGAGGCCAGCCCAGTGGCCGGTCTGCTTGCAATGGAAACCTGGCGTTTGAGGAGGCTTGTTCTGGTTAGGGCAGTTCCTAGCCCAATGACACACCTGTTGGCAAATGTAGCACCTGTTACCTGGTTCAAAGGTCTGAGAAACCTGCGAGGCATTTGACAGGCATCGGTTATTAAGTGCAGCAAATACCTGGGCATGCCGAATGCCCTTCCTTCTCTCCTTCTCCCGGGCTCTACCCTCCCCTTCCTGCTCCCTATTGCAAAAGGCCGCATTAGCACAAGCAACCATCTCCTCTAGGGTAGCTCCCTCAGGCCTCTGCACTAGTTTTTGGAGCTTCTTGTGAATGTCCGGTGCAGCCTGTGTGAGAAACGTGTCCCTGATGAAGACTTGCCCCTCATCGATTCTATATCTATAGCAGTATGATTCTTCAGGGCCTCCGTTAGCCTCTCTAAAAAGCTTACAGGAGATTGTAGGTCTCTGGTGAATCGCTGTCACTTTGGCATAATTAACGGCCTTTTGCCAAGCCAGACAGAGTCTGCAGCACAGTTGCCGGACTGCGGCCTGGCTGCTCCAGCCCAGCTGTGCTACACTGTAGCGTAGCCACTGGGAACGAAACCACCAGAGCAAAATCTCTGACCTTTCCAGGGGCCCCGTTGGCAGGCATGGTCAACAATACTGGTCAACCACATTGGCTGAATCAAGTTCGCCTAGCTTAGATGGGCCAATCCAGGTGTAATGTCCACCAAGGTGTACACGCCTTCCTGGCCAGAAGCTCGAACCTCTGAGCATGCATAATGGACACCTCAGTCCCTATGCTAGCTACCTAACAGTATTGGTCTATGTGCATAGATTTAAATGGCAATACATTGAGGAAGTGGATAGATTTGGGCCTCTGCTCAAGCCCTGCCTCAATGCAAGAACACTTTATTCTAACAACGTGGCATTCTGTGATGCTCATCCTCCCAGCAGGATTGCTGAAGTCAAAATGGGTGCATAAGCAAAGGTGGTGAAGAAAGCTGATGGTGCCTGGCTATCAAAAGATATAGGGTCTGGGGTCTTAAAGGCTTGAAGTTAAACAAGCAGCCATGTAGCAGAGAAGCAACACACCCACATGGAAGAAATACACCAGCCTATGCAATCATGAGGTGTCGACAGAATCAGGTAACAGCCACCAGAAGACCCCAAACAAACAAACAAAACTCATATTGTTGAGAACATTGGTGGTCAGAGCAGAGACCCAAAGCCCATCTAAAGACAATAGAACATCCCTTCACAGAAGGGTCACAAGGCAGGGAAGAGTCAACCAGGGTGCAGCATAGCACCGATGCAACACACAATATTTCTCTGGTTCTTTGGGGCTTTCTCACCCCCCACTATCATGACCCCAGTCCTGCCTCTCAGTTTTGGCTAGGTAGTCTTGTGGGGAGAAAGAGAGGAAGGGGGAACCGATAGCAATGGTCGACACCACATAACTGCCCCCACTCCCCCAAAAGGGACGGACAACAGAAACGTGGATAAAGGGAGACATCAGTCGGTGTAAGATATGAAAATAATAATAATTTATAATTTATCGAGGAGTCATGAGGGTGAGAGTTGGGGGAGAGAGGAAAAAGAGAAGCTGATACCAAGGAGTCAAATAGAAAGTACAGGTCTAGAAAATGATAATGGCAACCTAGGTACAAACATGCTTAACACATTGATGTATGGAACATTATAAGAGCTGTAAGAGCCCCCAATAAAATGATTTTTAAAAATAAATTAATAATAAAAAAATAATAATTGTGCCGCCAGTGCCCCTGAGATTTAGATGAGTAAGGCTAGCTATCAGTCAATCAATCAATCAATATGCACATTGTTCATCTTTTATCCAAGTGTCCGTCTGTCCCATGCCTGTGAGGGTAGGGACCTTCATGCCTACTCACAGTGCATGAGATAAATATTCATTGCATGCATGCATGAATAAGTCAGTCAATCCATTCACTTCCCTCTTCAGTTCCCACAATCAGGTCTGTTAACTTGGAGGCTTAAGGACAGGTGGGCCTGGGAGCAGAGCATCACCTGTGCTGAGGACTCACCCCTGCACTTGGTCTGTTTACCTGCGGGGCAGCTTCTCCCTCCAGAACCTCCTCCTAGAGGGCAGAGGCAATGGGACCCTGGGAGGTGCTTAAGCTTCTAAGGCCTTGCCACCACCTGCACTGGAGGTGTGGCAGCAGGGCCAAGTTGATTGAAAGAGAGGTGCAGGTAGTGGGGGTGGGCGGAGGGTGGGGCAGCCCGGCAGAACTGCATTCCTTGCCCACCTCGCTCACAGCTGACCAGCCTTCTTTACTTCGTTTTCACGTGTTTAAGATACTCAGCCCATTCCTGCATTAGGTCTTTAAAGAAGTCTTTCTCCCCGGGGTGCTGGTGGAATGGCATGGTGGGCACGGGGTCAGGGGGCAGGCGAGCTGTGTCCTGAGATCTACTCCACGTCTCTGCATCCTTAGAGAGAGGGCTTGTATGGAAGGAAGTTGCCGCTCTCCGTTCTGACTCGTGTGGACCCCACTAGTGTAGAGGAGAACGTCCCCACGGGGCTCTCAAGGCTGGGGAGCCGGTCAAGGAGCCTGGTTCCCCAACCTTTGGCTGAGTCAGGGGTTCTCACCCTTCCTCCTGCCGCCACCCTTTCAGACAGCTCCTCATGTGGTGCTGACCCCAACCAGAACACCATTTTCACTGCTACATCCTCACAGTAACTTTGCTGCTGTGATGAATCATCATGTGAATATCTGATAGACAGGATGTATTTTCATTGTTACAAATTGAACATCATGAAAGCATAGTGATTCATCACCAAAACAATACGTAATCATATATTGCGAGATATTTATGTGTTTTTCGATGGTCTTAGGCAACCCCTGTGAAAGGGTCATTTGACACACACACACCCCCCCGCTGTTGAGAACTGCTGGGCTAAGTCGTCCAGCACTTAACCCTTCACACCACCAGGGGACTCCAAACCTAAAGTTCAGTAGTTTGCATCCACCGAAGCTGCTCCGAGGGCATCCGCTTCCACCCTGGCAGTCTGCTTCTGTAAAGACTTCAGAGACTTGGAGACCCGGTGCACAGGGTGGGGAGGACATTCTCAGGGTTGAGCACAGGCTCGGAACCATCTTCAGAGAAAGGCCAAGTGCGGAGAGAACCTCCATGGAGTTCATGACCGGACGGGTAACTTCCTGAACTGGCCTGGATGCCCAGAGCAGTGAGCTGTGTGTGCACCAGACTGTGAGAGAGAGAGAGTGGGGTACCTGTGGGGACAAGGACTGCTGAGTCTTAGGGGGACCTAGAAATAAGGATCTTGATCCTTCTTTTGAAGGAGTTCTGGTGGCAGAGTGCTCTCATGAGGGGGCTACTAACTGCAAGGTCAGCTGTTCAAAACCAGCAGCTCTATTCTGCAGGAGAAAGGCTAGGCATTCTACTCCCATGAAGTTAGTCTTGGGAATTCACAGGAGCAGTTTGGCTCTGCCCTATGTGGTCAATATGAGTAGCAGTAAACTCCACGACAGTGTGTGTGTGTGTGTGTGTGTGTGTAAGATTCTTCTTTTGAGGAGCCCCGCTGGTGCTGTGGTTCGAAGGTCTGGCTGCTCACCAGAAGGTCTTCAAACCAGAGATTTGGGGCACAGGGTAACCTATTGCCATCCAATTGGCCCCAGTTCTTGCAACCCTGCATGACAGCGTCACCCTGCCCCTGAGGTTTCCAAGGCTGAGCATTTTGTATGAAGCAGACTGCCACATCTGTCTCCCTTGGAACAGCTGGTAGATTCAAATTGCTGACCTTCTCAAAC
>NW_022111307.1:7932244-7948492 GCF_000313985.2 Echinops telfairi | reverse complement strand
TTTGTATGAAGCAGACTGCCACATCTGTCTCCCTTGGAACAGCTGGTAGATTCAAATTGCTGACCTTCTCAAACTTCACCATGCCTCTACCAGGACTCCTTTGGCCTACAGTAAACTTTCTTTCTTTTTTTTATTTTTTTAAACATTTTATTAGGGGCTCATACAACTGTTATCACAATCCATACATCCATCAATTGTGTAAAGCACAGTTGTACATTCATTGCCCTCATCATTCTCAAAACATTTGCTCTCCACTTAAGCCCCTGGCATCAGCTCTTCAATTTTGCCCC
This sequence comes from Echinops telfairi, assembly GCF_000313985.2. NCBI lineage: Eukaryota > Metazoa > Chordata > Mammalia > Afrosoricida > Tenrecidae > Echinops > Echinops telfairi. Next base: position 7,948,202 of record NW_022111307.1, on the reverse strand, counting down.
TCCCTCCCTGCTCCCCCTTCTCTCATGCACGCTTGATAATTTATGTTATTATTTTATCATATCTTTCACTGTCTGACGTATCCCTTCACCCACTTATGTGCTGTTCGTGCCCTAGAGAAGAGGTTATATGTAGATCCTTGTAATCGGTTCCCCCTTTCCAACCCACCCTCCTGCTACCCTCCAAGTACTGCCACTGTCACCATTGGTCCTGAAGGAATCATCCACCTTGGATTCCCTGTGCTTCCAGTTCCTATCCAGTATACATCCTCTGGTCTACCAAGATGTGTAAGGTAGAATTGGGATCATGATAGTGGGTGGGAAAGAAGCATTTAGGAACTAGAGGAAAGTTGTATGTTTCATCGTTGCTACATCGCACCCTGACTGTCTCGTCTCCTCCCCGAGACCCTTCCGTAAGGGGTTGTCCAGTGGTCTACAAATGAGCTTTGGGTCTCCATTCCGCACTCCCCCCTTCATTCACAATGATATGATTTTTTGTTCTGATGATGCCTGATACCTGATCCCTTCGACACCTCGAGATCACACAGGCTCCTGTGCTTCTGCCATGTGGGCTTTGTTGCTTCTGTGCTAGATGGCTGCTTATTTACCTTCAAGCCTTTAAGACCCCAGATGCTATATCTTTTGATAGCCAGGCACTATCAGCTTTCTTCACCACATTTGCTTATGCACCCACTTTGTCTTCATCGATTGCATCGGGAATACTAGTTTAATAGAGCAAAGTATTCTTGCATTGAGGGAGTACTTGAGTGGAGGCTCAATGTCCATCTGCTACCTTAATACTAAACCTATAAGTATATGCACATAGATCTATTTTCCCATCCTCATATATAAATATGTTTACATATGTACATGCCTTTATTTAGACTTTTATAAATGCCATTTGCCTCCTATCTCTTTCCTCTATTTCCTTTGACTTTACTCTTGTCCCGCTATCATGCTCAGTCTTCATTTGGGTTTCAGTAATTCCTCTTGGTTACATTACACTTGATCATGCCCTACCAGGCCTCCTACACTCTCCACCCCACCAATTTGGATCACTTGTTGTTCCCTTGTCCCTGGGTTTGTTAACAGCACTATCTTTCCCCCCACATCCCCCTCTCCCATATACCCCCAGAACTGTCGGTCACGTTGTTTTCTCCTCCAGATTGTTCATACAGCCTATCTAATTTAGACAGACTTGAGGAGATGTGCAAAATCATGCACGAAAACAAGACAGAGCAAAACCAAGCAACAATATACAACAAAACAACAACAACAACAAACCAATGACAAAACACAAAACAAAATATAACAAGAAAGAAAAGCTTGTAGTTAATTCAAGGACTGTTTGTTGGCCTTTAGGAATGTTTTCAAGTTGAATCTGTTGGGGCTCCAAGCCTTGGCCCCAGACAAGCGTGTTGTTGATGTTGCTTGGGCAACAGTCTAGTGGGGGACCGCAGGACCTGTTCCTGTGGGTTGGAGGAGAACAAGTCTCCTCCTGAGGCCTTCCCTGGGAGGGGAGAGAATGAAAGAGGAGTGACGAAAGAGGCTTTGCTGGCTACTCCCTTTTTCTCAAGCAATTGTGTTCTGAGCGGCCACATGCAACTAGTTTTCCTCCTTCCTCTCTGGCTGGCCTCTCTTTCCCCAGGCAGATGCTGGTGCCCAGACTTCTGTTGTAAGCCCCCTCTCCCCGGGCCTTCTCCTCGGATGATTTCTTCTTGGTTGAAGGACCATTCACGTGTCATGAGGCCCCTGTCTCCATCTCTATCTGCCCCTCTCCCTTGAGCTCCAGGCCCAATTCACCACCTGCTTCTGGGCCAGTCACACTAACGTCTCCATCACAAGGCACTGCGTCTCTTCCAGCTCCTTGTCCTGCTTTTGGTGATTTTGCAACACACTGCCTTGCTTCCCAGCGCTGACTCTGATTTCTTCAGCCCCTGCTCACCCCACTGACCTGCAGCCTCAGCAGCCCGTCCAGAACCATCTGAATGAGCTTTGCTGTCCAGCTTCTCTGTCCTCTCTTTTCTCCATTTCCAGGTGTGCCCTCCTCTAAACCTTGCTCCACGTGGACTGTGAGTGATAGTTGATCATAACTGTTGGCTGTGCACACATGCCAAATGCCATCTAGATGAACCCAATTACTGCCTTTTTATCTTCATTGGTCACCCCTCCCGGCTCATATACACTGAGGTTCAAGCACCCCATTCTCTCTCAGTTGTTTGGATACTTATACTGTCTCTGACCCCAGATTGTTGACTTCAGGATGTTCCCAGAAGTGCTGTCTTCATTCCTGAACATTTCTGCCCCTTCCTTCCCTGGCCACCTGCATTCTTCAGGTCCCTGTGGAGCAATCACTTTCCCAAGGTTTTCTCCATCCCCAAGTCACAGCTCTTTCACACCGTGCTTGGCTGTCTCCAACCACTGGCTTATGATCCATTTGAAGGCAAGCTCCCTGGCCCTGGGGCCCCTTCACTATTCTCAGGGCCCACCATCGAGTCTCACACATAGTAGATGCTCAAGAAATAGGGAGTCATAAGTATTGAATGCATCCATGAAAGGACAGAGCCAATCTTTCTTGAATATATACTGTCCACCATGCTCTATACCCAGTGTTGGTTCTGACTGACGTCCCCTCGTGATTAATGAGGTTCAGCATCTTTTTTGTGTCCTTGTCAACCATTCATGAATCTTCAGAACAATGTCTTTGAGATCTGCTATCATTTCTGTATTGGGCTGTTGGTCCTCACTGGGCTGTAGGAGTGCTTCACATACCCTTGACATGATTTTTTCTTTAAGACGAAATCTGCCATGAATCTATCACATAGAATTAATTACCATAGAAGAGGCAAAGCATGGGAAGCTGTGGACGAGGTGATTTAGACATCAGGAGAGAGGCCTTCCCTGGTGTTATTTAGCTCGGGCTACCCTTGATGAATAATGGGGTGGCTGACTGGGGCAATTTGGAGTTCACAGAACATGAAGAAATCATAGCACTGGGTGTCTAGACTTGTGAATAAGAACTGAGCAAAGACAAGAATTTGCCCAAGCGGATGGCAACCGTGGGCTGGAGGCAAGTCCTCAGTGAGGGTTGGAGGGTGACTTAAAGGCACCAAGGGTCGTGTGGGTGGCATGAACATTGAAAGAGGAAGCAAGCACGCACACACACACACACACACACACAGAGACTGCCGCCAAGTGATTGGACTCATGGTGAGCCTACAGAGAACTTCTGCGGCGGGAAATCTTTACAGAAGCAGAAAGTTTCATCTTTCCCTTGTGGAGAGGCTAGTGGGTTTGAACTGCTGACCTTGAGGTAGTAGCCCAATGCATAACCTGCTCCGCACAGCCAAAGCTCCCCAAGAGGAAGTAGACCATGTTACACACGAGTTGCAATGTCTTCTGTGTGGACGTGTAAGAGAAATCAGCGGGATAATCACCAGCTGGTCCTCGGGAGAAAGACAGGGCTTTCTACTCCTGTAAAGAGTTACAGTCTCACAATCTCACAGGGGCCGTTCTACCTTGTCCTGTATAGAGGCTGCTGCTTTGCTGGTTGGAGGAAGATGAGGCTTTCTACTCTTGTAGACAGTACAGTCTCAGAGACGTATAGGGGCATTTCTACCCTGTGTGAGAGGGTCACTGTGAGTTGGCATCCACTTGATTGATGGCAGTGAGTTTCGGTGGCATAGTGGGTTCTATGTTTAGATCCTAATGACAAGGTCAGCAGTTCCCATCCACTGTAAAGACTGACAGCCTTGGAAGCTCACAGAGGCATTATTCTACCCTGCCAGAATTGATGGCAGTGGGTTTTTTGTTTCTTTTTGTCTTCCTTTCCTCATTCAGGGAGACCAATAACAGAACTTTTCTACAAGTTCCTGGTATTCCTATAGACGCCTTTTCATCTTTGGACCCCCTTCAGCCCACCCACCCCCACCCACCCCAGGCCGTGCCCCAGGGGGTACTATGGTCCTCAGGAATGGGGCACCACAGGGAGCAGTCTCCATGTGGATCTCCAGGGGTTCTTGTCCTCACTGTGGTGGACACCACACATTCCGTGGCAGCTCCTCTCCCTGCTGCCACCAACTGGATCCAGACCTGAGCATGGGCTCTGGCTTCAGGGAATCATGCAGCAGAGACAGGGTACACACAGCAGACTTTACTGAGAGAAGTGGGAAGCGCAGAGTGGTTTTACAGCACAGCAACAAGGGCAGTCCCCTACATTCCAGCAGGTCTCTGTCTTACAAAGTCCCCATCTTTGAAAATCCCCCCTGGCCTCTTTTCTCCCCAACCTTGAATCCCTGTTACACTAACTGCCAGCCAACCCACCATCCCCACCCCCAGCCACCCTGCCAAGCAACTAACACACACACACACACACCCCTCCTCTCATCTGTCCTCCTCTCAGACTCAGAAGTCATCTTGTTCCATTTTAAGTTTCATAAAAGAAGGTCCTCAATTGGCTACCTTTAGTGTGAACATTGAAAAGCCCACAAAAGCGGAGAGACATGAAGGAGACACAAGCCCTGAGCATTCTGCAGCCCTGGGCTCCTCTGTCACCTGCTCTGAGCCCCTAAGTCCCTCCATTCCCCCATGGCCTTCCCTCCACTTGCATCTCAAAAGCTCTCAGCAGGAAGCCAGCAGTTTTTGTCCTCTCTTCCTGTAGGTGTATGTGTGTGTGTGTGTGGGGGGGGGGGGGGGGGGGCTGCCAGGATCCATGTCAGGAGAGACAGAGAACTGCCCCTGGAGATAACAGAGCAATGAATCCAGCACCATCCCAGGAGCTGAAAGGTTTATGTAGGAACAAGGATGTTGGCTCCAGGGATGGAATCCACCCTCCCAACCCAGTGCTTCACCCCTCTCATGACAAGAAGCAGAACCCAGACATCTTCTGTCCCTAGACACCCCCACTCAACAGCGCAGCTTTAACCCTGGGCTTCAGTAGCTCTTCCCCACTTGGGTCTGTGGGGCATGGCTGGTACCTGGCCCTTGACACCTGGATGAAGGAGGAGCAGCGGTGGTGCCAGAGGCTGTAGAGACCGTAGATGACTGCCAGGATGGCAACCCCTAAGACCAGGTGCCAGGTGAAGAAGATGGTGACAAAGGCAAGGTCTTCGGGGTTCTCTGACCTCCAGGGCTGTCCCGAGGGGGGCGCGTACAACAGCACGCCGATCTGCAGCAGCCAGCTGCTGAACACCAGCCGCATCCAGGCCTTGAGCACCCAGAGCCGGGGCTGGTCTGGGACCCAGACCTCGATGGTGAGCACCAGTGCCAACAGGCAGGTGGGCACCAGGAGCAGAAGGTGCACTCGGACCTCCAGGGCGCTCTTGTTCTCCACATGAGTGGCCATCAGCAGCATCAGCACATAGAAAGCCAGGGCCTCGATGGCCTGTTCCAAAGGCGCCATCTGCCGTGCCAGACAAAACCAGCTCACGATGTCCACCGCACCGCTGAGCAGGAAGAAGCCAAACATGGTGATATGCTGCCAATAGTCCTTGTACACGAATGACCGGTGAGGGTCCTCCCAATCTATTAGCTTCAGATGATTCACGCCCAGAGGATAGAAGAGCTCACCTAGGATACTGACCAGGGGGCATAACAACTTGATGGACCCTTCCACAAGCCCCAGATGACACCACACCCGCTCACACTTCTCTCTTCGGGGCAGAGGGGGTTTGACGAGCCTCTGTTTCCGTAGCAGGGCCAGAGAGACCAGCACTGAGTAGTAGAGGGAATAGCCAAGGAAGTATGTTCCTGGCACCACGTGCCCCTTGAAGGTACCCATGGTCTCGGTGTGCGGGCCGGCGCCAACAAGGTGAGAGCTGGCAGGGGAGCAGCCACTTCCAAGCTGCCGCTGAGCCCTGTGGAGATGCCCTGGTGAGCTCTTTCCACATGGGACGCCTCCCACTGGCCTTGCCCCTTTGTTGGGTAAAGTGGAAACAAGCTGAGTCACTCCACGGTGGAATTCTTCTTCTGTTTTTCAAACTTCTTGATGACACCTCATGGTTCCATAATTAAATCCAACGTACCTCTGCTTGCTGTGGGATTTGCCCCACAGAGAGTAGGGGGTGGGGGCGTAAAGAGGTTAGGTGCCCCAACAAAAAGGGGTGTGGGGGTAAACAAAAACAGGGGGTGGGTGGGCTCTCCTATTGAGGATCTTTCTGTGCCAAGCACGCTGCATCTTGTTTTCTCAATAAAAGTCTTAGCAGCTGTCAGACACCATTGCAGAGCCGGGACAAGGCTCCAGGTTGATCCGTTTGCTTGCAAAGCCCAGAGTGGGTGCTAGGCAAAGGGACAGATTCTCAAGCCCCAACACTTCCATGTCACACGATGTCGGGAACGTCATTCTGTCTTCTTTACCCTCAATCTCCTGGTCTGTGGAAGCGGAAGACATTCCTTCTCAGGACCGTTGTGAGGATGAACTTGACCAATGCATAGCCGAGGGCCAGGCATGTAACAAATGTTCACTGAAGGGCAGTGTTCAGTAATCATTTGACTATTGTTCTTACTCCAGTTCCTCGCTAAAGTCCTGCATGCTTGACATTGCTCAATGATTTCTATGAATGATATTGTTAGATCGCTCAGGGGAGAGATACACCTCAGTCCTTGGTTCCGCGTGAGAAAGAATTCACGTCGAAGCCTGGTTTGAGATCCCAGTGGGTTGATAGAGAACAGTAGCAGTTTCAGGTCTACAGTAAATGCAACACAAGCCAGACAAGAGTCCACAGCACAATTGCGGGACTGCGGCCTGGCCGCTTGGACTCCAGCCTGGCTATGCTACATCGTGTAGCAGCCACTGGGAAAGAGAGAGCCCAGAGGAAAACCTCTGGCCTTTCAGGGGCGCCATTGGGAAGCATGATTGACAATACCGGTCGACCCCATTGGCTGAATCAAATTCACCTGGCTTAGATGGGCCAATCCAGGTGTAATGCCCACCTAGGTGTACCACCCCTTCCTGGCCAGAAGGTAGAACCTCTGAGAATGTGTAATAGATGTCCCAGTCCCTAAGTAACATTTCCCCCCTTAAGAGATATGGACCCAAATCTTTGGGGTACTGGGTGACAACATCTCTTGTGGGGAGAAGGGGAGGTGGGTCCCCCACAAATCATCGCAGGTCCAGTAGGCACAATTGTACAGCGATAATAAGTAAAGATTATAGTAAAGTTATAGAGAGCATGAAAGGTAGAGGAGAGACTGGAATAAATGGAGTCAGACACAATTCATGGCAGAATGCTCACCTCAGCCCCACTTGGTGGTCCTCGTGGGGGAGCCCGGCCATGAGAGCAGGAGATGGCCTCGGGGACGGAGAACCGGGGAGAGCTCCTGGGCCCCCAGGAGCTGGAGAGAGCTTTCTCCTTAATGCTAACCAAGTATTATATCTCTTTAGGGGGACATGATTACAGGTAGCCACACGTCACAGGAAGGGGCGGTACAATAGGCATACACATTTTAGGAAGGGGATGTATGACAGGCATAAGCGTGACAGTAAGGGGATGAGCTAGGGGTGTGCACATAGGAATGGGAAGGTCTAGGGGTATACATGTGACAAGATGGGCGGACCCTAGATTCATGATGGCAGCCTAACCTTGGTCATCCATGGGCGGGTTTGACCTCTCTGGTGTCTCCTACAAGGAAACAGATAACTACTATCCTTATCAGAAGGGAGTGGGCCCTACTTGTTATGGGATAAACAGTGGTGTCTGCTTTGGTCTAGATGGCTGATAGCTCTTGGGGAGAATGACCCCTAATCTACTCCTTATGACCTCCAAGTGCACAGTCATTCGCAAGCAGCTAAGTCTGGCATATATATGGGGGAGACAACCTGCGAAAAATCCTTCTGTTTCCCATAATCCCCCCTTTTGTTTTATATATAAAATTCAAAAGAGCCACATGGGCAACATGGTTATTTTCCATACATTAAAAGCTGTCAAGGCAAAACTCCATGATCCAATTAATATAGCCAAAAATTCAGGCTTATGGTAAACATTTTGAATCCAGGCATGGAGGATAAAGACCCCCTATGCCCATCTGCTCTTGGAGGAAGGTATGAGAGGGGCTAGATGCCGTGGCGGGAAGAAAACGAGCAAATAGGATTATCTGCCTCTGTAGAGAGAATGAATCGACCATGTGCTCACTTTAAGGCAGCACAGCTTTCGAGGGAGAAACTGTGGAAATAGATTACCGCAAGAAAATGCACTTGGACTATACCTCCAACTACCAGAGTGGCGGCTTTCCTACCATGGAACACTGGCTTTCCAGACTCCCTCCATACACTTCAGGGATTAAGTCCCAGTTTTATTTCCCTTAGTGCTAGTATCCCACATTTCCCCTTTCTGCATTGTGTTAAAATTTAAGTGTCACGGAGGCAACATGGTCTCTTTTCATATCTTTTAGCTTCCTATAGAAGCGACACGAGACTGCGAGCATCAAAATTATGATGATAAACAACAGTCAGACTGGAACTTAAGCTGTGTGAAATGCTTTGCACCCAAGCTCGCGGGTCCAACCCTTCCATGCCATTCACCAATTGCTTAATCATATCAGAGCCGAGAGATGCCTCAAGCTTGTCTTTGAATGTATAGAAAATATCCTTATTAAGCTGGTCAACATCTAATGAAATGTTTTCTTTTAAACCCTTGCAAATGTTTCTTAATCAAATCCCAATCATGCAATGTTACATTATATAGGTTAGGAGTTACACAGAAATCAGTTACATTCCAATTACATTACAGCATTGACAAGTCCAAGATCTTAATCTTTCAGCAAAACAATAGTCTGTAGTAATAGTCCAGGCACTATTGTATAAAATGTTCAGTTATGATAGAGTCCCAGAGTGTCCTTTAGACAGCATCCACAATGGAAGAAATATCTCAGCAGTCAGCAATCGCCATTCTCAGGCATCTGCGAGGTCTTCTTGATGGTTTGAATAACTTCAGTAACAGGACAGAGTCACATCACAGCATCGGCATCCCTCCTTTCTTCTGGGCCTTGCTGGCTGAAGAGAAATCCACCTATCTCCTTTGCCTGTGAAAACATAAACAAATAGCCCCTCTCTTCAGGGTGTCATCAACCTGAAAAAGGAATTATGATTAAGATTGGGTGGTTTCTCCATCTCTTGCTTGTCCATCTTTCTCCAAACTTGGTTGCGTCCTTCTAAGGAGACTATATCAGCTTCATTCTGCAGAAACATAAATGCGTAGCCCTTTCTCCAGGTGAATGGACCTGGATCCCAAATTCAATTTCCATCTTCTTGGGACTTCTTAGGATCAGTTTTCTCTGTAGAAGTGAAAATGTGCTTATCTGCCCTAATTTTGTTACAAGTGTTTAGTAAGGAGGAAATTTTTTTTTTGTTAAATTGACCAAATGAAATTTGTCACACATAAGATTCTTCTTCTCCCCCTTCTGTTTTAACAATCCAGATATTAAAGCACCGCTGGCAATCTCAGTTACCTTGCTTGGTCTTGAACCAGTAAAACTACTAGTTAGACAGCCTTCATTGTTATGTAAATACTGGCTCCCAGCCCTCAGAGAATCTGGAGAGTTAACATGTAAAATTTGGCTCCCAGCTCTCAGAGAATTAAGAGAGCTGACTAATTGGGAGAACTTCTTACCATACTTTGAAAGACTGAAAAAATTCTTAATAAATTTGTTCAGCTGTTCTTTAAGTAAGTTACCAAACAGACATTTTTTCTCCAAGTTTACTGATAAGGTTACAAGCGCCATTAAGCCATATTGCTCTTCAGACTTTTTACACTGGATTTTACAATCTTGCAATATTCTGTCTTGGTTAACTTCACTCATTCCTTCCGTGCTGGCTTTAGGGGAAGTTAACGGGATGGTCGTAGGCCCTCCTGAATGCCCTAAGGCAATGTCTCCATATCCAAAGTTTAAAAGCCACTCCCCTTCGATTTCTAGTTCCATGTGTGGCGCTGTTGTTTCCCCACAACAGCATTCCAGAAGACCCCTTGCTTCAAAGGGTGGAGGTCAGATTTCTCAAGTACTCTTTCCTGATAGTTGTAACTTTTAACTCTGGAAGAGCAAGGAAGGAAAAATTGGCTTAAGCGATTTACCTTTATATACCATGGCATATCAGATTTTATCACCGCTTTAATTTCTTCATAATCCTGACCAATAACTCCAGCAACACCTTGAGAATTTATGTTGGACTTTCCTAATAAACATCCCATAGTTCTTTTAGGTAGTGGACCCCATTTCCGCTCTTAATAATTTCTGATTTAATCACAGCTTATGTCTTTTCCTCACAACTCTGATCAACTCCAGTGTCAATTTTAATTCCTTGAGTACTTAGGCTAAATCTTCCTGTTAAAAACTGTATTACGCTTTCAACAAGAGGCTCCTGATTTTTAGAATGGACAGGCTGCTGTAAGGGGTTCTGAGCCTTTTCTTGATTACTCAAACCCACTGCAGGGGCTGGGCTTTTGCTAGATCTGGTCTCCTGCTGTGAAGCTAGGTGATACCTGCGATTTCTGCCATTCAAAGACTCTCTAGCGGTTTAGGCAGAGGCTTTGCCTTCTGAGCTCTGTTAGGCGGGACTTGGATCAAGCTCCTTCCACTATTTTCCCGCCAGGTAGCCTTGGCTAAGGGCAACCCCTTATTGTCGAATTTTGAGCCACATTGACTCACCCAATGAGTTCCCTTCCTACAGCATGGGCAAAGTTCAGGGTCTTTTAAACCTGAATTAGCTGGCCCTGGCCCATGCTCTGGCTTAGGCTGCAGTTTGCTTTTCACAGCCAGGCTGATTGGCCTGTGCTGTCTGCACTCTCTTTGAAGATGACCTGTCTTCCCACAGCTAAAGCATTTTCTTTTAGGTCTCATATAATTTGCTAAAACATCTGCCATGAGGTTGGCTTCTTCTCTACACTCCTGCATATTCTAAAATAATCTAACAGCATGCCCTGTTCCTTATCGGGAACACTGTGAATCCCTTTTGGGTGCTGCTCGTCAGGTTCCCTGTCTATAACCCTCATGGGATACGCCACTTGAAATTCTAAATCTGCTTCCTGAGCTATGCTCTTTTCTACCTGTGAAAGCAAAGGCATCTTTCTACACACTGCCTCTTTGCTTTTTGCCTCCCGAACCTAACATTCTATGTTAAATCTCTCCATTTGCTTTTCTTTGGAGCTAATCTCATCTCTCCCTCCAGCACTGACTTGCTTGATAGTATTGTGATTCCCTACACTATACTCTGGTGGCTCTAGTCTGATATCTTCTTCTGATTTAGACTTGGTTTTCTCAGCTCCATTTAACATCTTCTCATCTGCCTGATACTCATTTTGCCTGCTTCTCACCTGATTTAAGTCTGCGTAGCTTAGAGGCTTTTCACTGCTTTTCTGGTCTTATTCCTTTATTCTATCATCCTGCAGCGGCTCCAACATTTCTTTAATCTGCATCCACAGAACCCAGGTCTCCATGGGTATGCTCTGGCCTTCCCTGTGAGCTTTTCTTAAGTTAATGACTACCTTATCCCAGATCTCCATATCAAAGGTTCCTGACTCTGGAAAAGAAGGATTGAATTTCTCTACCAATTGAAGAAACTTGTTCATTCTCTTATTTGTTACCCTCACCTTTTGTTTCTCCAAGAGTTGGCAAAGTGATACCACACTCTGTATCCTTGCTCTTTGCCTGACCCATATCTCACTCGGACTAAAAACACACTTAAAAAAATAAACTCAAAAAAAGTTTTCCCGATTCACTCTCTGTCCGATGAGGCCGTACAATTGTTACATGGGATATAGTCAAAAGAGTTCTTCTCCTACCAGGCCTCACGTTGGGTGCCACCTGTGGGGAGAAAGGGAGGTAGGTCCCCCACAAATCATCACAGGTCCAGTAGGCGTAATTGTACAGTGATGTAGAGGAGAGATTGGAAGAAATGGAGTCAGACACAATTCATGGTAGCATGCTCACCTCAGCCCTGCTTGGTGGTCCTCTTGGGTAGAGCCCAGCCATGAGAGCAGGAGAGAGTCCCCACTTTATTGCTAACCAAGGGCTATATCTCCTTTGGGAGGCATGGTTACAGGTAACCCCGCGTCACAGGAAGGGACAGTACAATAGGCATACACATCGTAGGAAGGGGATGTATGATAGGTATAAGCATGACAGGAAGGGGATGAGCTAGGGGTGTGCCCATAGGAATGGGAAGGTCTAGGGGTATACATGTGACAAGATGGGCGGAAACTAGTTCATGATGGCAGCCTAACCTTGGTCATCCTTGGGCGGGTTTGACCTCTCTGGGGTCTCCTACAAGGAAACAGACAACTACTGTCCTTATCAGAGAGTGTGCCCTACTTGTTATGGGATAAACAGTGGTGTCTGCTTTGTCTAGCTGGCTGATAGCTCTTAGGGAGAATGACCCCTGATCTACTCCTGATGACCTCCAAGTGTATAGTCATTCGCAAGCAGCTAAGTTTGGTATATATTTGGGGGAGACAACTTGGGAGAAATCCTTCTGTTTGCCACACACTGCCAACACAGGAACGGGATAAAAGCATGCACAATTTCCCCAAGGAGGGTACAGGGGTTTGGCACTATTCGGTGCCATGGGATCACTGCTTCATTTATTATCCCGAGATCTTAGACCAGCCGATAAGACCCATCTTTCTTTTCACCTGGCAATATGGCGGTGTTACAGGGGGAGCTAACAGGGACCAAGAGTCCATGTTGGAGGGACTTACTAATAAGGGGTTGTAATCCTCTGATGGCCTCAGGTTTCAAAGGATACTGTTGGTAATGGGGAACCTGGGTAGGATCTTTTCGGATATCTTTACAGGGGTAGCATATTTAGCTTTGCCGGGGACTCTTGTGTCCCAAACTTCAGGGGCCACGGCTTTTTCCCATGGTTCCTGGGGGGAATCTGTGGCTCTTCCACCGTGAGGAACATTTGGAAAGCTGTGGAGGGATGAGGTTGAGGCCTGATGACTCTGCAGGTGTGCAGCTTGGACAGTATATCTCGGCCTAGGAGAGGAGCTGGACACTCAGGGACTGCTAGGAAGCCTAGGCTCCAGACCCATAACAGCTATCTCTTGCTACTGGGCTGTCCGGACCGGGCGGCTTCAATCCTCCTCTATTAGCAGTTGCACGTTGTCCCGTGGACGTCCCTCCTCCAGGTTTTTTGCCTTAGGACAGAGGCCAGCCCAGTGGCCGGTCCGCTTGCAATGGAAACCTGGGGTTCCAGGAGGCTTGTTCTGGTTAGGGCAGTTCCTAGCCCAATGACCTGGCTGCTGGCCAATGTAGCACCTGTTACCTGGTTCAAAGATCTGAGAAACCTGGGAGGCATTCGGTGGGTGTCAGTTATCCAGTGCAGCCAATATCTGGGCATGCCGAATGTCCTTCCTTCTCTCCTTCTCCCGGGCTCTACCCTCCCCTTCCTGCTCCCTATTGTAAAAGGCCGCATTAGCACAAGCAACCATCTCCTCGAGGGTAGCTCCTTCAGGCTTCTGCACTAGTTTTTGGAGCTTCTTGTGAATGTCTGGTGCAGCCTGTGTGAGAAACTTGTCCCTGAGTAAGACTTGCCCCTCATAGGATTCTATGTATACAGCATTATGATTCTTCAGGGCCTCCTTTAGCCACCCTAAAAATCTTGCATTAGGTTCTGCAGTTCCCTGGTGAATCACTGTCACTTTGGCATAATTAATGGCCCTTTGCCTACCTGACTTCAGCCCAGTTGTGATGCACACCAGGAAATATTCCTGTGCTCACTTGCCTTGAGGCTCATTATGATTCCTAGCAGGATCAATTAAAAGCACAGCCGTTTCCCCTACAGGTACAGGGTACTTGGAAAACCAGCCAGTAGCAAGGAAAAAACCCACACTGGTGGAACACTAAACCAGCTTGTTTGTAAAACCGGGAGAATGCTGAAGGGAATGGAGGGGAAAAGGGAAACATTTGGCTCCTGGATAGGCAGGGCTAACTCCTGGGCCTAAGCAACCAGCTACCTAGGCACCGCCCCTCCATTTGGAGTGGTGGTTTGGAGTGGTGGGTATCATCTTGGCCAGGTCACGTGTTCCATCGAACCGCAGCCAAAATGGCAGACCCCGGTGGCACCATCCTGCCAGGGAATGGAGAGTCATGTGGCTGGGAAAATGGGGCTGGGTTTACACAGGCACATACAGCCATCTAGCTGGCCAGAGCTCAAAGCGGACCACCGAGCCTCGGAAAGGCTTTGGGAATAGAAATTCTCCCAACCTGCAGACAGCAGCATCCCAGCCCCGTCCCGGAAATCCAGACTGGGGAAAGCATGCAAGCTCCTGGGAAGGCAGACACAGAAAGGCAGATGTATAGTCCCGTAGACCAGTAAGAGAAGGCAAAAGAGGGACACAAAGCATGGGACTGTGGTAATACATTACGAGTGACCCCATGAGTCGGTTTGGGGAGCCATCTGCCTGCCTCCATGGTGTTGTGGGAGGAGTTAAGCCTGGCTTCCCTTCCAGCTACTCACTGTCTCCTGAGGGTGGTGAGGTGAAAAAGAGTCCAGAAGGTGCCCGAATCCTGTGAGACCAGGATGTGAGGGCCGGCTCCAGGAAAGTATCTGGAGCTGGCCTACCCTATATATCCGAGTCACGGCACCAAATTATGTTATGTTGCTCAGGGGAGAGATATACCTCGGTCCTTGGCTCCATGCGAGAAAGAATTCAGGCCGAAGCCTAGTTGGTGATCCAAGTGGATGTTTAGAGAATCATAGCAGTTTCAGGTACTACAGTAAATGGAACACAAGCCAGACAGAGTCCACGGCACAGTTGCGGGACTGGGACCTGGGGGCTCCAGCCTAGCTGTGCTACATTGTACCGCAGCCACTGGGAAAGAGCCCCGAAGCAAATCCTCTGTCTTTTCTGGGGCCCCACTGTGAGGTGTGGTCGACAATACTGGTTGACCTCACTGGCTGAATCAAATTCACCTGGCTTAGATGGGCCAATCCAGGTGTAACACCCACCTAGGTGTACCATCCCTTCCTGGCCAGAAGCTCGAAACTCTGAGCATGTGTAATGGGAGCTGCAGTCCTTGTGCTAACTACCTAACCTTTTGTCGATCTATTTGTCTCTTGATGGGCTCTTACGCTGTTTCCATCCTTATTCAAAATCACACAAAATACCAGACTTACTGGTCAGATAGGGACTGGGATAATTCTGGGACTGGGCCCCTGAGGCATCTTTCAAGCCTGGCACTGAACCACCATGCCACCGCACCCTGTCCCACATACTCCGTCCAGAGATCACTCACCTTTCAGCCTTGGAGGTGAGCAACTGCAGGGAGGAACGTGCCCCACACAAGAATCAATCTCATGAGAGGAAAGGGCAGCATTTGCCCAAAAGCCAAGAGCCCGAGGTGGGAAAGAAGGACGAGTGGACCCGGGAACCCGGGGGAGGTGGGCCGAGTGCTGATACATTAAGGAGAATGCAGCTGATGTCACCGGATGGAAAGGGCATACCTGTTGATCAGGACACTAAGTCACTCTGCAGATTTTCATTCAAACCACCATAAAGACTCCCAGTCATGACGTAGGCCATGTTATGTGGACACCAGCGTACCCGGCCTTGCAGTTTGGCTCTACCACTCCCTAGCTGTGTGGCTGGGGACAAGTCACTTGGTTTCTCTGTACCTGCCTCTTCACCTCTTACACGAGGGTCATCACCACGACAGCTTCAGAGGGTTGTTAGAAAATACCCCAGGTGGGGCCTCACAGGTAGGAAGTCTGGCTGCAATTACAGTGATGATCGGATGAAGGTCCATTTTCATATGCTTGTTATAATTATGGGACGGCCTCCTGAAACCAGAGGATCTTAGTCTTTTGTTTTTTTTTAAATCATTGTATTGGGGGCTCTTTTTTAAAAATCATTTTATTAGGGGCTCATACAACTCTTATCAAAATCCATACATCCATCAATTGTGTGAAGCACATTTGTACATTCATTGCCCTCATCATTCTCAAAACATTTCCTCTCCACTTCACCCC
>NW_022111307.1:7921515-7931518 GCF_000313985.2 Echinops telfairi | reverse complement strand
GCCACATTTGCTTATGCACCCATTTGTCTTCAGTGATCCGTTTGACACCTCGTGATCACACAGGCTGATATGTATTAGGGGTTCTTACAACTTTGATCACAATCCTTACATACATCCATTCTGTCAAGTACATGTGTACATTTGTTTTCCTCATCATTCTCAAAACATTTGCTTTCTACTTGTGCCCTTGGTATCAACTCCTCATTTTCCCCTCCTTTCCTGCCCCATCCCTCCCTATCCCTTGATAATCTATAAATTATTATTATTTTGTCATATCTTACACTGTCCGAAGTCTCCCTTCATCCACTTTTCTATTGTATGTTCCCCAGGGAGGTGGTTATAATGTAGATCCTTGTGACCAGTTCCCTCTTTCTACCCCACATTCCATCCACCCTCTTGGTATTGCCACTCTCACCACTGGTCCTGAAGGGTTCATCCACCCTGGATTCTCTGTGTTTCCAGTTCCTATCTGTACCAGTGTGCATCCTCTGGTCCAGCCGGATTTGTAAGGTAGAATCGGGATCATGAGAGGAAACATTTAGGAACTAGAGGAAAGTTCTGTGTTTCATTGTTGCTATACTGCACCTTGACTGGCTCGTCTCCTCCCCATGACCCTTCTGTAAGGGGATGTCCAGTTGTCTACAGATGGGCCTTGGGTTCCCACTCCACACTCCCCCTAATTCACAATGATATGATTTTTTGTTCTTTGATGCCTGATCCCTGATCCCATCGACACCTCATGATCACAAAGGCTGGTGTGCTTCTTCCATGTGGGCTTTGTTGCTTCTCAGCTAGATGGATGTTTATCTTCAAGCCTTTAAGACCCCAGATGCTGTATCTTTTGATAGCCAGAAGATCTTAGTCTTATAAAGGTCTGGAAACAATCAGGATGATGTTTGTGTGACTCTAAAACTCTTTGTGAAAATCAGGTGTGACTCATATTGCAAGCCAGGTACGTGATTGTGTATTCATAAATCCATCATTCTCAGCAGCATGATACTGCTCCTGGGGGTATTTTGGAAAATGTTAAAGCCTTTTTGTTGTAATGAGTAGAGGCCCCTGTTGGCATCTGGGGGACCAGAGGCCTGGTGGGATAGTGGTTATGCGATGGGCTGTGATCCGCATAGTCTGTAGTCTGTAACCATCAGCAGCTCGGCAAGAGAAAGGCTGGGCTTTCTGCTCCTGTAAACAGCTACAGCCTCAGAACCACAGGGGGTCACGATGAGTCAGCATTGAGTCGATGGCAGTGGTGAGTTTGGTTGGGTTTTGCAGGGCAGGAAAACCAGGATTGCACCTGCGATCCTCAGAACTTCCAAGTGTAAAGAAAACGCTGCTTACAATGATCTGAATCTGGAGTCTGAGCGAACCTACAACAATGTAGATGGACCAAGCCCATTGCTACTGAGTGGAGCCCCACTCATCCTGACCATACAGGACAGGGAGACCTGCCCCAGGAGGCTTCCAAGACTGTAATCATTACAGGAGCCGACGTGGGACCCCCTGAGGGACTCAGCAGAAGAGCACGTAATCACTTTGCTACCGGGGCTTTATATATGTGGGCTTCATGAACTTCATGGAAAAACAGAATAGAATTTCCTCCATGGCCTTTTTGAAGCCTCCTCTAGGTGAAGAATCTATTTGTAACGATCTGAGACTAGAATACATTTTATTTTCTAAACCTAAATCAATGCAAAGATTCCGCTGTTGTTGGCAGAT
This sequence comes from Echinops telfairi, assembly GCF_000313985.2. Taxonomy (NCBI): domain Eukaryota; kingdom Metazoa; phylum Chordata; class Mammalia; order Afrosoricida; family Tenrecidae; genus Echinops; species Echinops telfairi. The sequence continues at coordinate 7,929,802 of NW_022111307.1, read as the reverse complement.
TCGTACTGGGTTTTCTAGGACTGCAATAAAGTGCCTGTGTCCACTCCGCACTGCAATAAAGTGTCTTGGAAGCCTCCTGCGGGTTGTGACCCATTTGGGGGTTGAACAACCCTTTCACACAGGTCACCCGATTCGTTACAGTAGCAAAATGACAGTTATGAAGTAGCAACGAAAATCATTTTATGGTTGGGGGCTCACCACCACATGAGGAACTGTATGAAAGGGTCGTGGCATTAGGAAGGTTGAGAACCGCTGCTGTGAGACCAAGTGTCAAATGAGTGTCAGGGGAAAAGTCAACATTATATATATTTGCCCACATTTGCCTCTTTTGCACTTCTTTTTCAAATGAATGAATATGCACCTCAAGATGAAGGTGGCATAAGCACATCGTGGGATTTAAAGGAAAAGTGTGAAAAGCATACGTTGGCCACGGAACGTTAAAACCGCCACAAACAACAAGCATGAGTGGAAAAGGATGTAGCTGCTGTCTCTTTCAAAATAATAGAAAATATGAAAATTTGCAGCAAACCCACAACACTGGGAGGAGAAATATTAGCCAGAGGTCTTGGAAGATGGTGGGAAAAATCCAACTGAAATAATTAATTTTATTCCACTGCATTCTGATGATACTGCTTTCAGAAAAATGGATGAGATGGTCAAGCGGTGGAAGATCCACTGCGAAATGAGCTCTGTCAAGTAAATCCTCGTGACTGGTGCAGGAAAACCTCTGTCAACAGGAAGCAAAACAGCGCACAGGAATAAGGTTGAAGAATGCGGCGAGCGGGGAGGGAACCCACAGAGGACATGTCTTTTCAAAATGACTGACAGTGTGTGCAAAGGCGCTGACAGTAGTTGAGGTCTTAGAAAGGAATTCACAGAAAAAGTCATTCCCTGTCGAATGTCATTGCACGTGCCACAGATTGAAACTGATTGCTGTAAATTGTTGGCAACATGAGTTTGTAGTCCATCTTAAAAAAAAAAAAAAAGCAGCAGATGTTTAGCATGTGCAAAGAGGAGGTTTTGTAGAAACTGGGTATTTGTAAGTCTGGGATCCCTTGCTGTGTGTCAGGACTTCCGTGTTAACTCCGGTCTCATCCCCAGTGGTCACCTGTGACGACCTCCCTGTATTGTGTTGTCTTCTATGACTGTTCCTTTTTCTAATCCAGCAGCTGCTCTCCACACCTGCCAAAATAACATAATGCCACGCTGTGAAAACCAGGGTCCAACATCTGGTTCTAGAGTTCCTGGGGGTGGGGTACAAAGGGTTAACACATAGGCTGCCAACAGAAAGCTTAGAGGTTTGAATCCCCACCAAGATGCCTCGGAAGAAAGGCCTGGTGATCTACTTCCTAATAATCATACATTGAAGTCCATGGAGCAGCGTCTACCATGACACTTGTGGGTCACCATGAATTGGAACCGACACTACTGGTTCGTTAAGTGATGGTCTGGCGGGAGCACTGCCACGTTCTTAGCAGTAGGATGGTCTGGGTTTGGTTCCCAGTCAATCTGCCACCTACGCAGCCAGCGTCCATCTGTCAGTGCAGACTGCGTGCTGCTATCACGCTGGACAGGCTTCTCGGAGATCCCAGGCTAAGACAGAGCAGGAAGAGAGGCCTGAGAATCATCTCCAGAAAACGAGCCAGTGCAAACCCTATGAGTCACCACCGTGATCAGGAGGGGACCTGGGAATGGCTCAGGATCAGGCAGGGTTTGTCTCTATTGTCCATGGGGTCTTCACAAGTTGGGGGCTGAGATAGTTTCTTGTGCCAGCCTGGCTGATAAACACAAGTGGGATTAACTGAAGGGCAGAGAGATAAATGGCTTGGTGAGCCTCGCCTGTCTTGTCTCTCGCTCTTTGATCATCGGACCAGTGTGTGGCTGCCTTGCTTGTTCTGTGCCTCAATTTAAAGGATACACTACTTGTGGGACGCCTAGCCTGTGGACTGTGTCCTGTAATTTGAGGTCCCTTTAAGACATCTCTGGAGCTGGGGACTGGCGGTTGGTGACCTGCCTTGTGATTGGCTGCTGTGCTGACATAGCCTAGCTCTTTCTACAAATAGAGGAAGATCTGGCAGCAGACTAGACTTGAAGGACTGCTAGTCTCTCACAACTCTCTCTCACGGACGTGAGTTGCACTGAGCCATTTGTAGTGCTTTATAATTTAGCTGTTTATTTCTTGTATTACATATTTATCTGTCTATGATTTAACAGTTTATTTCTTGTTATGTATCTAATTATCTTTATAAATAAATATGTTAAATTATCATCAATTTGGTTTTATCTCTCTAGAGAACCCTGTCTAAAACAGGGGCCAAGTGGACAGACCCCTCAAACCAACTCGATCATCATTGTGAAGGGCTGCGTGATTGTGCAGTCGACACAAAAACCACTTCTGGGATATTTCTGCGATCATAAAAGGCACAAAAGGACCTGGAAGCACAGTGCACCCAACAGACTGCATGTCTGCCTGTCCGTCTATAACAGAACAAACCACTGCCCGGTCCTGCACCATCCTGTGTGAACCCATCGTTGCAGCCACGGTGTCACTCCATCTCGTGGAGGGTCTTTGTGGACAAGTGTCAGTACAGGCACTTGCAGCCCTCCTGCCTTCCCCTGCCCCGAGCCTGGTGCCTACAACGTGCTTAGGCTGCTCCGGTAAACACTCCACATTCTGTAGAGCCCTTCTACGCAGTCATGGGACTCAAGCAGGCACGTATCATCTCGCTCCACCTGCTAATGTTTTTCATGTGTGTGCCGGAATGCTTGCACCTCAGTTATGACACAACTGCACTAGCTATTAGAACCCTGTGGCCTGTGTGTGCCGCAATCATTATCTCTAATCATAGCCCCGCCCGCTAAAGGAAGTGTTATAATCTCTCCCAACCGCCTCAAGTCTGAGACTCAGTTTGAGGACCCAGATTGTGCATGGAATCCCATTGTGTTCAAATATGCATTATTGTGGAAGTATATCCATCTTTAGTCTCCAAGGTTTTTTCTAACCTCCAGTGCATGCCTGGAGTAAGTGCTGACATTTTAAGGCAGGAGATAGGATTTTCAGGGCATTTCATTATTACCTCGCTCCATGTCATAACAGAGGGAATTTTTCCCAACATGCCTGAGGCCAGATGCCACGTATGAGAACGTTCCATGACCACTGCCATGGAGTTGATTCTGACTCATACTGACCCCACAGGACAGAGGAGAGCTGCCTCTGTGGGTTTCTGAGACTGTAACTCTTTACCAGAGTAGAAAGCCTCTCATCAGCAGCTGGTAGTTTTGAACTGCTGACCTTGCGGTTAACAGCCCATCTCAAATCCCACTATGCCACCAGGGCTCCTTATGAGAGCATAACGCTTCCTAATTTTCCTGCATTGATGGTCTTCCATTTGCTTAATGTTCCCACTAAAGTTGTTCCTCCTTTCTCTTTTCATATCCAAAGGAGCCTGTGCCTTCTTATATAAATACCAGATCTCCGTCCGATGCCCACTGGAATCCCTTCTTCTTTCTTGTCGTTCTTCTAAGGAAAATATGCAGAATTCTTACTTTTAAAACCAAATCAGCCCGCATAGGAAGCGCGCCATCCGACTAGATTCTGCATTCTAGCGTGGTTGTAAAAGAGCATTTAAACGTGGAAATTGTATGTTATTTCATTGCTGATCATTTTCCTTTCTCCTTTTTATCACAGTTGGACGATGAAGAAGAAACAGGCCAGCCCTGACATCTGGGGGCAGGCCTGGCACAGCTGGGGCATGATATCCTCCTGGTGCATGTAAACCATGTCACAGAACACCAACCGCAGACAAGGCCACTCTGTGACTGGGTTGGACCCCACACAGCCAAGGGCACTCCATAGTCGCGCCTGAACACAGACAGAACACCGACCTGCTCCCGGCCACCCAGGTGACCCAGTGTCCCGTATTAGGGCGAATAAGAGGGGCTGCTGCTCCCTTACACCTTGGGCTATACCCTCACCCTGCCTCCCTCCTTCTAGATAGAGTGTGTCAAAGGACACAGTCATAGAGCTACCCTACTTACTTACTTTTAAAGTTTATTTCATCACCTAACCATTTTATTGACATCTAATTCACATGCCCTACAATTGAGAGTTTTAAATATGTTAAAAAGAGTTATGCCAGCGTCACCGCAATCAAGTTTAGATTTTTTAAAATTCTTTTTTAAAAAAAAACAGTTCCATTGGCACGTGTATTAGTCTGGGTACTTTAGAGAAACAAATCCACAGCAACTCATGTATAAGAGAGTTTTATGTAAAGAAAGTGTGCATCACGAAAACATCCCAACCCGATGCTGCCAAGACCACAAGTCCAATATTAACCCATTAACCCAGCACCAGTCCACAAAGTCCTCCACCTCACAAAACAGAGGCGATGATGCCGACTGCAGGAGGAAAGCTGAGTCAGTGAATGAACAAGCATCTCAGCACTAGCAGGGGTCTCCACACAGCTGCTCCAGCACCCAGGGCTGCATCGGGATAGGTCCATGTGGCTTCTCCTTGGGGATGTCTTGTAGGAAGTCAATCTTGCAAGCTGAAGCAAGGAACTGCTAAGGCAGCTGCACCCTGGTGCAACCACCACAAAGCAAGAGACCCAAGAGCTAGAAAGGCGAGGCTCACCACCCATTTATCCCTCCGCCTTTCAATTAGCCCCACATGTGATTATCGGCCAGGCTGGCACAATTAACTCTCACGCAAAGCAGATATCATACAATTAAGTAGTGAAATCATATCAAGAAGAGTTGTGCAATCATCACCACAACCAATTCCAGAACATTTTCTTCTTTATTATATCATTGTTATTTAGCTCCCCATTTCCCCCCAAACTTCCCGCACACAGTCCATAAACTACTCATTTACTTACCACCTTTGTGGCTTTCCCTGTCCTGGAATTCACATACAGAGAAATATATGAACCAAACCAAACAAAAATTGCTAACAGCAACAATATAAAATAGAGTAAAACCTCAATCAAAAAGAAAGCAGAAAATATTAAGAACTAGAACAACTTTAAAACAGGTCAGAGGGGAGGTCACATGAGAAGGTTAAATCTTAACCTAGCGGCGTCTGCCATAGACGTCCTTCATTCTTATACGCGGATTATCAGCTCCCCATTTCCTCCCAGCCTCCCCATCATAACCCCTAGGAGCTATCCATCTGGTCACTCTCTTTATAAATGTACCCATCCTACAGTTTTCAAATCTTGCATTGCCTATGAAGAAAATCATATTTAAAAAACCCTAAAAACAGTAAAATAAAACACCGAAAAACCGCCATCCAAAAGAAAGCAGAAAATAATATAAACCAGAACTGGTTAAAAATGGGTGAAAATGGAAAACAACTAGTAAGATGTTACATTGTAATCTTACTGTGTCTGTGGCCATCTACGGTCCAAGGCTCTCTGTCTGAGGGCAAGACTATTTGGATCCCTGGTCGATGATCCGAAGGAGCCCAATGGAAGATCAACCCACGTGGGGACTCTGCAAATGGATGTGGGGTTTCCACAGTCATCCACAGGCTTCTACAAACGGAGTGTTGGGAAGTTAAGCGTCATGCCATTCCCTCCTTTGATTTGGGGCTTTGTTGTTTCCAATCCTTGTATCACACAGGACGGGTATGCTTCTGCGTAGGCTTAAATGACACCTCACCTAGTCGACTGCTTGTTCTAAGAGAAGACTTTGTACTCTGATTGCTAGCCAGGACCTATCTGATTTCTTGCCCACACTTTGCTGTAGGACCCACTTCAGGGATCACTTCCTGAAGGCCAATGTCCAGTCTCTAGGCCCTAGACTCTACGGCCACATTGTAAGAACTAATTGTTCTTAGATTATGGTTTACAATGAAGGGTGAGTTCAAAATCCATTCATATGTCTTAGATTTGTACGAAGGGGTACGCCCCCCAAAATGGAATTTTTTCCCCAAGGCTATGTATTTAAACTTTTTACAATACAACCTATCACCTTCAAAGTACTCTTCATTACACTTAATACATTTGTCAAACCTGCTGTTGTATTCTTGGAGACATTTTTCTTTTTCTTGGAAACATTTTTCAAGCTCATCTGTTTGGATGGCTCACAGCACCTCCTTATTTTTTTCTTCACCTCATCTACATCGTCAAGCCACTGTCCTTTCATGTCCTTCTTCATTTGAAGAAACAAAAAGTCACAGGGAGTGGGGTCAGGTGAGTGAGGTGTGTGGGGAAGAGAGTCATGCTGTGTTTTTGCCAACTGGCACACTGAGAGGACTGTGTGAGCAGGCGCATTGTCGTGGTGGCAACACCAGTCCCCCGTCTGCCACAAATCAGGCCTTGCTTGTCCCACACAGTTGCACAATCTTTTCAGAACCTCTAAACAGAAAGCTCAATTAACAGTCTGACCTGGTGGAATGAGCTCCAAATGTGTGCGCTATCCCCCCTCATGTCAATAAATAAATAAACAAATAAGCATTGTCCTGATCTTCGACTTCACTTGACCAGCTTTTTTGGGGCGAGGTGATGATGGTGTCTTCCACTGGCATGATTGATGTTTGGCTTGGGGCTTTTATGAATAGCATTACCCCCGAACACCCCCCCACCCCCACCAAAAAAATGTAGCACCCTGGTTCAATCACCAGGAATGACCTTGGAATAAGAGTCCGGTCGTGGTGGATCTGTTCTCTCAATGCTCTTTGTCCTGGTCAGTCAGAGCCCCAGGCACAAATTTCACAGCCACACTTCCCAAGTCTCCCGTTAAAAATCTCTGAGCTGAGCTCGAAGGTAGTACAGAGAACTCCCCTGGACTACTATGAAAGCAACCCACAGTGAAACTTTTAAACATTCTTTGAAGTGGGTGGGGGTGGGGGGAGTTTACCTCCATCTGTCTATCCCTTGTCCACTATGGAGGCAGTATTATCAGTTTCTTGCTAAATAAATTAGGTGTTCTGTAAGCCTACCCCCATTTCCTGGCAGCATCCAATTCAAAGCAAAACGCCACTGCTATGCACCAGTCAGCACAAACCAAAATCTTGTAAGTTCTCCCGACGGCTTCACATTGAGAAGCCCCAAGGTCTCCATGGTCTGAGAAATGATGAACTCAACCCGCTTAGCTGCACATGTGTTCCTGCGGCTCTTCCTGCAGTGCCCTGGCAAATATTACAGTGGTGATCTGCAGTGAGGTGTGCAAGCATATTTTATTATCTGTGAATTTTGTTTTAGCATACTTAAGGATACTACACGACATTTGTTATCAAAAGGGGGCATTGAGTTTAGTAAATCATAGGTAGAGAGTTTTATTTTTCACTATGACCCTACCTACAGGCAAACCACAGAGAGGTTATTGTATCTGCATGTGAATCCTGTGAATATGAGCACTCACGGGAGTGCCATTTACCCATAGGGAATGTTCAGTTACCCATCCCCTCAAAACTGCCCTCCTGAAAAGAATGATGGCAACTAGGTTCAAATGAGCTTGATTTAATCAATGTACAGATTTTTATAAGATCTGTAAGAACCCCCAGTAAAAATGACCTTTTAATAAAATTAAAACAAACAAAAACCTGCCCTCTTAGTGAACAACAAACTATTGTGCTTTACAGTTAAAAAACAGACACTGGCAAAAGCCTGCCAGTCTCCAAGTCAAACCCTCTTGCTCCAGTTCTCTGCTTCTGTTTACTTTTTGGCTTTGTTCCATGTTGGCACATATTGGGTAGCAGACATAGTAGGATTTACATTGGGCTGCTCACCGCAAGGCCAGCAGTTTGAATCCACTAGTTGCTCCTACGGAGAAGGATTAGGCTATTAGGATAGAGGTTTCCTTGGAAATCCGAGGGAGCAGTTCTACTCTGTCCTACTGAGTGGCTATGAGTCAAACTCCACTCAATGATAATGAGTGACCCTGTGGGTGAAAACATGTAAACCCTAGATTTACAACCCAGAAGATAAGCAGTTTTAATCCACCCAGAAGGGAAACTCCCAAGAGGTGTTTGGCAATCTGCTTCTGAAAATCCACAGCCCTGAAAACACCCCCACTCTGGACACCACGAATCAGAATGGGCCCCACTGCGACCCACAGCATGGAGGCTCACCTCGTAGCTCAACCACCTTGACAGGAACTGCACCACCTGAATGACCAATGTGTTTTATGACCTTGGGAATGAAGCAACCATCCTTTCATCCTTTTGAGAACACAGCTGCTGATAGAAGCCTTCTGCATAAACCTTCATCTCCACATCCTCTCTGTATCCACACTCCATATCCTCTCTGTATCCACACTCCATATCCTCTCTGTATCCACACTC
>NW_022111307.1:7855542-7921189 GCF_000313985.2 Echinops telfairi | reverse complement strand
TCTCTGTATCCACACTCCATATCCTCTCTGTATCCACACTCTCTGTATCCACACTCCATGTCCTCTCTGTATCCACACTCTCTGTATCCACACTCCATATCCTCTCTGTATCCACACCGGTGAACTGGGTGATGGTTTGCAGAGCAGAGCATCGGGTAGGTTTACATTCAGCAGTTCATACACATGTTGTTTCATCTTATTCATTGCAAGCTTCTCAGTGTAGCATCACTTGTCCCGCTTCCTCCCAGTATTTCCTGTTTCTCTTTCTTCTCCCCTAACCCCCTGAAACTTGTCGTGGGGTCAGTGTGGCCCTTTCATTTCCCAGGGCTCATTACTAGTGTGAGCCTCGTGGGTAGGATGGTTCCCCTGAAACAACTTCCCTTTGGCCACATATCGAGCCAGTGGGATCAGTTTCATTCCAGACCTGAAAGATGGCTAAGGGCCATAGTCTTGGGGTTTCCCCACTCTCTGAAAGACCAGGAAACTTGGTCTTTTTTATGATTTTGAGTTTTGATTCACATTACACTCCCACTGTGTCTAAGACCGCCGAATGTGATCCTTTCTGAGCAGTTGGTAGTTGTTGCCAGGCACTGTGTGGGTCTCAGGGTCATAAGGACGGATGTTTTCGGGTGGTCCATTAGTCCATTGGTGTAATTTCTGTCATGCGTCTTAGATTTGGTCACCTCTCTCCTCCAGACCAGGAGAGACCAATAGATGGTCTATTTCAACAGCTTTTAAGATCCCTGTCACTGCACATAAAAACCGAACGAGGATCCCTGTCTCTGTGGATGTGTCATCCCTGAGATCTCCAGACAAGGGTCCTGCGCCTCCAGACCTATTGACTCATTCCCTCAAGGTGTTTGGCTCTATCTGGGATGGTTTCACAGCTCTCTCCCTGGTACGTTCCACCTCATTCACTGGTACATTTGCAGCAATGGTAAACACCCATGGACAAGCGTCCAGACAAACCTCTGTATATTTGTGGCTACACTCCCACCTTTCACAAGTTCCCTTGATCTTTGCTGGAGAATACTTTGTCCAGGAATTTTTGCTTTAAATAGTGTGGGGGAAGAGGTGATTTCAATGCATTGTTTTTGTGGCCCTTCCAGTGATACTGACTCAGAGTGACCTCATTCCATAAACTGGGAGTCAGGTCGTTTCTCACAAGGATTGGGAGCAAGCAGCTGAGCTCTTAAGAATTGTGCCACTTCAGAAGAAGGGAGAGTGTGATGGTGGGGCAGAAGGAAGGTAAAAGGAAACAGAGGAAAGATCTAGGATGCAAAGCTATGGATAGAGGTATAATTATAGGTGTGCACTTGTGTAAATATATTAACTCTAAAATAATAAAGGTATTGGCCTATGAACATATATTTAAATGGCAATACATTGAGGTAGTGGATGCATTTAGGTCTCTGTTCAAGCCCTACCTCAATGCAAGAACACTTTATTCTAACAACCTGGCATTCTGTGGTGCTCACTCTCCCTGCAGGATTGCTGAAGTCAAAAGGGTACATATGCAAAGGTGGTGAAGAATATTGATGGTGCGTGGCAACAAAAGATATAGCACCCGGGATCTTAAAGGCTTGAAGTTCAACAAGTGGCCATCTGGCAGAGAAGCAACACACCCACATTGAAGAAACTCACCAGCCTGTGCAATCATGAGGTGTCGACAGGATCAGGTAACAGCCATCAGAAAACCCAAAACAAACAAGCAAAACTTATATTTTTGAGACCCAACACCCACCTATAGATAAAGACACCCCTTCACAGAAGGGTCCCAAGGAAGGAATGAGTCAACCAAGGTGCTGTGTAGCACCGATGCAACACACAATATTTTTCTGGTTCTTTGGGGCTTTCTCATGCCCCACTATCATGACCCTAGTCCTGCCTTTCAGTTCTGGGTTGGTAGTCTTGGGGGGAGAAAGAGAGGAAGGGGGAACCAATGTCAATGGTTGACACCACATAACCGCCCCTACTCCCCCAAGGGGGATGGACAACAGAAACGTGGATAAAGGTGTTTGGGCTGGGTCTGGACCAAGGCAACCCCTTGTATGAGCTTCTCGAGAAGACAAATGACCTGGCTGACCTTCAAGTAACCTGTCTTCAGCGTTTCGCAGAGCTTACCTCCCTGGACAGAACACAGCCCCCTTCTTCCCAGCATTGTTTCCTAAGAACAAGATGACCTCCCCAGACAGAACACAGCACCCCTCTCCCTAGGATTGTTTCCTAGGAACAACATGACTTACTAACAAAACTTCACCTGGCTGGAGACTTGCAACTGTAGCACAAATAACCTCCCTCCTTCCCCTTACCACCCCATATGTCGTTAATTAAGCTGAAGCCCTATATATGTCCCACTGCCTTGGGTCTGGGACCCTGCCCAGGGCTCAAGATGCCCCTATCCCTTTCCCTGCTCTCCCTTCCCTCCCGGGAGTTCATTCCCTGTGTCAATAAAATCTTTCCCAACTTCACATTCCTGGCTAAATTCTATCTGTGTTCCATGCCTCTGTCTCCAACTTTTGATCTTGGTGCCGAAACGCACGAGTGGCAGGAGGGACTTCTGTGCCACCTGGCCTCCCTCTGACTGGTGCGCGGCCCCATTCTCCTCTTTCATGGAGCTCTGAAACCTGCCTGTGCAAGTGCTTTTCCGGCCAGTCTTATTTTGCACGATTGTTTCCTCTCGTTTGTGTTGTTTGTCCTTCTGGACACTGAGGACCAGCAAACTCACACGGGAACATAGGGTCCACGGACAGCTCACTAGCTGTCCAAGCAAGTACGCCAGAAGACCTAATGTGGTGCCTCTCAGTGCCTAGACTCAGAGGGACGGTGTCTCTGAACCCCGACCTGCCGTTGACACTGCTGGGTCTGGCCACTGACAGAGAATGAAGATGCCCAGACTCAATGATCCTGGTAACCCTTGCTGAGCCTCGGGTGACAATGAAGATAGCAGGCAAGCCAGTCTGTTTTTTAGTGAACACGGGGGCTGCCTTCTCCGTTCTTCCTTCTTTCCTTCTGGTGTGTGTGTATGTGGGGGGGGGGCAATTCTCCGTCCCAGGTCACAGTGGGGGTACAGATGGCAAGCCCTCACAAGCCTGAGTAACACCACCTTTGTTTCTTGATGTAGGGAACTGCCCCCTTTCTCATTCCTTCCTAATATTGCCTTCATGCCCTGGGCTGTTACTGGGTTGGAATCTCTATGCCAAGCTGAGTTAGTCTCCAATGGAACTATCTCCTACTCATTCCTCCTTCCCCAATATCCTTTTTGTTATCACTCTCCACCATGGAACTCTCCACCATGGAACAATTCCCAGCCTGTTGTTGCAAGACATCGCCAGTTTGTTTTTCTCCATCTCAAAAACCTTAACCTAACCCTGTGCCAGGCTCCCTCTTTAAACCCAGGAACCCTCTTGCCTCTACTTCTAGACTCTTCAAAGTCTGGCCATCACTCCTGCTCACAAGCAATTGAAGAACTAACCCTACCTGACCTAAACCCTCCAATCAACTGTATCCTAACCCAGATCAATCTTTGTTGATGGAGGTTCTACTGTAGGTGCTCAAGGGCAACAGGAATCCGCTTATGTTGTCGCCTCACTTAATCAAGTCTTGAAAGCTGCATGCCTTCCAGTCAGAACTACCTCTCAAAAAGCGGAACTCATTGCACTCACTGCCCAATGTCCAACCACTTTCCAAATCAGGATGAAAGTGGCTTTTCTCTACATAAAGTTTGCAGACACAATATAATTGTTAATACGCTAGCTCATTCTTACAATTCGATGTTCACTATTCATACAACACACACTTACATTCTGTACATGTGCCTGTACACTCTCACATGCCCATACGCCCTCTCACACTCATTAATACAAACTCGCTTATTACATTTATGGATCTGCATACCCATGTCTGCACACTCACCCATAAGAGCACAGCATACTCCAAACACAAGACTTTAACAATCAACTCCAGCTGGTCAAAAACTCCATCTCGAAGCCTCTCGCCAACTTTCAGCAACAACTTACATCCTTGGCACAGGAAACCCTTCAAAACTGTCATGGATTAAATCTGTTAACAGCTAACAAAAAAAGGTGTCTATACTATATCAATAAGTTGGAGGTAGCTAAATAAAACGTGAAAGCACTCCGCACCATTGCTGATATAATCAGAAAACTTCAGTGGAGCACGACTGGCTCCTTCTCCTGGTTTCAACTCCTTTTATGGCCTGGGTTATGCCCCTCGTTGGGCCTCTGATAATCATCTGTGCACTCTTAGTTTTAGCTCCTTGTGTGTTTAAGTTTCAGGCATGGATGAAAGCCATCTGTAACCTGACCTTCAACCAGCTTTTGCTTCACCCCTACAGCCCACTACTGACCGGCCCGGGCCCCAGATTTCCCAGCTCTTAATTTTTCCCCATCTAGTTGCCCAACCTCAGCAGGATGTAGTTAATGATGAGCACGACGCCCATCATCACTATTATTAAGAGTTTGGGATGTTGGGCCGAGTCTGGACCAAGGCAGCAGCTTGTACCAGCTTCTTGAGAAGACAAATGACCTGGCTGAACTTTAAAGCACCTGTCTTCAGCATTTCATGGAGCTTACTTCCCCGGACAGAACACAGCCCCCCTCTCCTTAGCATTGTTTCCTAGAAACAACATGATTTACTGACAAAATATCACCTGGCCGGAGACTTGCAACCGCAGCACAGATAACCTCCCTTCTTCCTCTTACCAGCCCACATGGCTTTAAGCTCATACCCTATATAAGTCCCATTGCCTCACTGCTAGGGGTGACTTCCCTGACCTAACTCCTCGGGTCTCGGAACCCACCCGGAGGCTCAAGATGCCCTCATCACTTTCCCTGCTCTCCCTTCCCTACCGGGAGTTCATGCCCTGCCTCACGAAAATCTTTCTCAACTTCATATTCCTGGCTAAATTCTATCTCTGTTCCACACCTCCATCTCCAAGCTTTCAAAACGTAGACTGCAGTCATTGTAAGATATGAAAATAATAATAAATTTTAATTTATCAAGGAGTCTTGAGGGTGAAAGGTGCGGGATGGAAGAAAAAGGAGGTGATACCAAGGAGTCAAATAGAAAGTACAGGTCTAGAAAATGATGATGGCAACATAGGTACAAATATGCTTAATACAATTGATGTATGGTATGTTATAAGAGCTGTAAGAGCCTCCAATAAAATGACATAAAATAAATTAATAATAATTAAAAAATTGTACCACCAGGGCCCCTGAGATTTAGATTAGTATGGCTATATATCAGTCAATCAATCAATCAATCAATCAATCAATCAATCAGTACACACATTGTTCATCTTTTATCCAAGTGTCCATCTGTCTCATGCCTGTGAGGGTGTGGACCTTCATGCCTACTCACAGTGAATGAGATAAATATTCATTGCATGCATGCATGAATGAGTCAGTCAATCGTTCACTTCCCTCTTTAGTTCCCATAATCAGGTCTGTTTACGTGGAGGCTTAAGGATAGGTGGGCCTGGGAGCAGAGAATCACCTGTGCTAAGGCCTCACCCCTGCACCTGGTCTGTATCCCTCTGGGGCAGCTTCTGCCTCCAGAACCTCCTCCCAGAGTGCAGAGGCAGTGGGACACAAGGAGGTGCTCAAGCTTCTAAGGCTCACCACCACGGGCAGAGGATGGGTGGCAGCAGGGCCAAGGCCCTTTAAAGAGAGGTGCAATGGTGGGGGCGGTGGGGGGGAGGGAGGACCAAGGGGCTTTAAAGAGACGCAGGTGGTGGCAGCCGGGGTGGGCAAGCCCGGCAGAACTGCATTCCTTGTCCTCCTCACTCACAGCTGACAAGCCTTCTTTACTTTGTTTTCACATGTTTAAGGTACTCAGCCCATTCCTGCATTAGGTCTTTAAAGAAATCTTTCTCCCCGGGGTGCTGGTGAATTGGCATGGTGGCCACGTGGTCAGGGGCCAGGCAAGCTGTGTCCTGAGACTTGCTCCACGTCTCTGCATCCTTAGAGAGAGGGCTTTATGGAAGGAAGTTGTCGCTCTCCATTCCGACTCGTGTGGACCCCACTAGTACAGAGGAGAATGTCCCCAGGGGCTTGGGCTGATTCAGCGGTTCTAACCCTTCCTCCTGCAACCACCCTTTCAGACAGCTCCTCATGCGGTGCTGACCCCAACCAGAACACAATGCTCCTGCTACTTCATCACTGTAATTTTGCTACTGTTATGGATCATAATGTAAATATCTGATATGCAGGATGTATTTTCATTGCTATAAGTTGAACATCATGAAAGCATAGTGATTCATCACAGAACAATATGTAATTATATGTTGTGAAATATTCGTGTGTTTTCCGGTGGTCTTAGGAGACCCCTGAGAAAGGGTCATTCAACCCCAGGTTGAGAACCGCTGAGTTAAGTGGTCCAGCACTTAACCCTCCGCACCACTCGGGGACTTCAAACCACCCAAAGACTCCAAAGGTTCAATAGTTTCCATCCACAGAAGCTGCTCCGAGGACATCCGCTTCCACCCTGGCAGTCTGCTTCTGTAAAGACTTCAGAGACTTGGAGACCTGGCGCACAGGGTGGGGAGGACATTCTCAGGGTTGAGCACAGGCTCGGAACGATCTTCAGAGAAAGGCCAAGTGTGGAGAGAACCTCCATGGAGTTCATGACCGGACGGGTGATTTCCTCAACGGGCCTGGATGCCTAGAGCAGTGAGCTGTGTGTGCACCAGACTGTGGGAGAGAGAGGGGGGTACCTGTGGGGACAAGGACTGCTGAGTCTTAGGGGGACCTAGAAATAAGGATCTTGATCCTTCTTTTGAAGGAGTCCTGGTGGCAGAGTGCTCTCACGAGGGGGCTACTAACTGCAAGGTCAGCTGTTCGAAACCAGCAGCTCTATTCCACAGGAGAAAGGCTGGCTATTCTACTCCCATGAAGTTAGTCTTGGGAATTCATAGGAGCAGTACAGCCCTGACCTGTGGGGTCACTAGGAGTAGCAGTAGACGCCACGACCTTGTGTGTGTGTGTGTGTGTGTGTGTGTGTAAGATTCTTCTTTTGAGGAGCCCCACTGGTGCTGTGATTAAAAGGTCTGGCTGCTCACCAGAAGGTCTTCAAACCAGAGATTTGGGGCACAGGGTAACCTATTGTCATGTAGTTAGTCCCAACTCTTGCAACCCTGCATGCCAGAGTCACCCTGCCCCTGAAGTTTCCAAGGCTGAGCAGTTTATATGGAAGCAGACTACCACATCTGCCTCCCTTGGAGCAACTGGTAGATTCAAACCGCTGACCTTCTGGAACTTCACCATGCCTCTACCAGAACTCCTTTGGCATACAGTAAACCCTCAATCACCAGGGGCAATGAGCTCAAAAGCTAACTGTATAATGTCCTGAGCGAACTACATGCAAGACTCAGCACAGTCCTACAATTAGCTTCCAGCCCCACCGTCTGAAGATGTTGGCAAAATCCTAAGCTGGGTATGAGTTAGGGAGAAGTCTTTGTCCTAAATGTCAAGTGCTTTGTCATTGACAGGCGTGTTGTTGATGTTGCTTGGGCAACAGTCTAGTGGGGGACCACAAGACCTGTTCCTGTGGGTTGGAGGAGAACAAGTCTCCTCCTGAGGCCTTCCCTGGGAGGGGAGAGAACGAAAGAGGAGTGAAGAAAGAGGCTTTGCTGGCTACTCCCTTTTCCTCAAGCAACTGTTCTGAGCGGTCACATGCAACTAGTTTTCCTCCTTCCTCTCTGGCTGGCCTCTCTTTCCCCAGGCAGATGCTGGTGCCCAGACTTCTGTTGTAAGCCCCCTCTCCCCGGGCCTTCTCCTCGGATGATTTCTTCTTGGTTGAAGGACCATTCACGTGTCATGAGGCCCCTGTCTCCATCTCTATCTGCCCCTCTCCCTTGAGCTCCAGGCCCAATTCACCACCTGCTTCTGGGCCAGTCACACTAACGTCTCCATCACAAGGCACTGCGTCTCTTCCAGCTCCTTGTCCTGCTTTTGGTGATTTTGCAACACACTGCCTTGCTTCCCAGCGCTGACTCTGATTTCTTCAGCCCCTGCTCACCCCACTGACCTGCAGCCTCAGCAGCCCGTCCAGAACCATCTGAATGAGCTTTGCTGTCCAGCTTCTCTGTCCTCTCTTTTCTCCATTTCCAGGTGTGCCCTCCTCTAAACCTTGCTCCACGTGGACTGTGAGTGATAGTTGATCATAACTGTTGGCTGTGCACACATGCCAAATGCCATCTAGATGAACCCAATTACTGCCTTTTTATCTTCATTGGTCACCCCTCCCGGCTCATATACACTGAGGTTCAAGCACCCCATTCTGTCTCAGTTGTTTGGATACTTACACTGTCTCTGACCCCAGATTGTTGACTTCAGGATGTTCCCAGAGGCGCTTTCTTCATTCCTGAACATTTCTGCCCCTTCCTTCCCTGGCCACCTGCATTCTTCAGGTCCCTGTGGAGAATCACTTTCCCAAGGTTTCCTCCATCCCCAAGTCACAGCTCTTTCACACCATGCTTGGCTGTCTCCAACCACTGGCTTATGATCCATTTGAAGGCAAGCTCCCTGGCCCTGGGGCCCCTTCACTATTCTCAGGGCCCACCATGGAGTCTCACACATAGTAGATGATCAAGAAATATGGAGTCATAAGTATTGAATGCATCCATGAAAGGACGGAGCCAATCTTTCTTGAATATATACTGTCCACTGTGCTCTATACCCAGTGTTGTATAGTCAGTAATCCACTGATTTATCCCCACTTCCATGCAGAAGACATTGAGACCCGTGTTTGACATGGTCTACTTCCTCTTGGGGAGCTTTGGTTGTGCGGATCAGGTTATGCATTGGGCTACTACCTCAAGGTCAGCAGTTCAAACCCACTAGCCTCTACACAGGGAAAGATGAAACTTTCTACTTCAGTAAAGATTTTTCGCCGTAGAAATTCTCTGTAGGCTCACCATGAGTCCAATCACTTGGCGGCAGTCTCTGTGTGTGTGTGTGTGTGTTTCCTCTTTCGATGTTCACGCCACCCACATGACCCTTGATGCCTTTAAATCACCCTCCAACCCTCACTGAGGACTTGCCTCCAGCCCACGGTTGCCATCCGCTTGGGCAAATTCTTGTCTTTGCTCAGTTCTTATTCACAAGTCTAGACACCCAGTGCTATGATTTCTTCATGTTCTGTGACCTCCAAATTTCCCCAGTCAGCCACCCCATTATTCATCAAGGGTATCCTGAGCTAAATAACACCAGGGAGGCCTCTCTCCTGATGTCTAAATCACCTCGTCCACAGCTTCCCATGCTTTGCCTCTTCTATGGTAATTAATTCTATGTGATGGATTCATGGCAGATTTTGTCTTAAAGAAAAAATCATGTCAAGGGTATGTGAAGCACGCCTACAGCCCAGTGAGGACCAACAGCCCAATACAGAAATGATAGCAGATCTCAAAGACATTGTTCTGAAGGTTCATGAATGGTTGACAAGGACACGGAAAGATGCTGACCTCATTAATCATGAGGGGATGATGGTCAGAACCACAGGAGGTACCACATCCCACCCACTAAGATGACCGTGACCTCCTAACATTGGAGACTAATCAGTGTTGGCAGCGATGTGGAGAAATTGGAATTCTGCTGCATTGCTGGTGGGATTGCAACATGGCGCCCCCCCCAAATTTGGTGGCTGCTCACAAAGCTAAACTTAGAATGCGCACAAGGCCCTGCCCATCCAGTCTTAGACAAACCCCAAGGGACTGACAGCTGGGGTTCCAACAGAGACGTGTCCATTGAGGTTCATTACAACCTTATTCACAGTTATCAGAATCGACTTGATTGGGAGGCGTGTGGTTTATCCTCGGAGAGAATGCCAACATGTTTCTTCTGCGAACTTTCAGTTCTATGTGATCATGTGACTACCTTGCTGGGTAGAGCCTCTCCCAGGGCCTTGGAAGGGCCATGTAAAATGGGGTGACCATGGGGCTTACAGGTGAGTAGCATCTGTTCTATATGGTTCTGCTTCTAGTCTTCTAGGGTGGGAATAGGGAGAGGGGCGCTGAGCTTCTAGCTGGGTTGACCGAAGCTTCTCCTGGGGAGGAGTCCCCGGGCTGTCCGCGTTCTTCAGCTAGAAGAAGTCACATCTTTCCCTTCTCTAAGCTTTGGAGATCCCCTCCCCTCCAGGCCTTCCCAGACCCCCTTGCTCTCCTCAAATCTTATCTCCTTTCACCGAGTTTCCAGGGTCCCGTTTTCTGCCATCTAACTTCCTGCTTCAAGGGGGTGGTAGCCGGCCGCTTGCCTTGTCGGACGTTCCAGAACCTTCAGAAACGTGCTGGTCCCTGGCTGTGCAATGGCTGATGGGATTGTAGCAGCTTTGTGAATGGACTGTGTATTCCCCCTGTGGTCCTTTCTCCACAAGGGTGGGTAGTATCACCCCACGTACAAGCAGCGGCACTCCCCTGACATCAGCAGACTCATACTACGCCGAAGCTGGGGAGAGTGGTCTCATGGACTGAATTGTCTCTGCCCCAAATATGTGTCAACGTGGCGAGGCCATGATTCCTAGGATTGTGCGGTTATAATAATTAGCCTCTGTCTTGTGATATATTGTAGAGCCTTAAACTCTATGTGTTCATGAGGCAGATTTAGTGTGGGGTATATCCTGAGTCATAGCCTTACAACGATTACACACACACACACACACACACACACACACACACACACACACACACCTTCAAGTCACTCCCTTGCTTAAATCACAACTTTCTCACATCCCCAGACATTGAGTTGATTCCCACTCCCTGTGCCCGATATAGGGTTTCCACGGCTGGAACTCTTTGCAGGATAAGAAAGCCTCATCTTTTTTCCCCCACGGAGCAGCTGGTGGGTTTGAACTGCTGGCCTCCTGCATAGAGAGGGGCAAGGGGCCATTCTACCTCTAAGAAAGAAGGGTTGGGAGCAGAACAAGTCCTTTAGACTCGGGGGCTACATGCTGAGACTCCTCAATCCAGGAGAAGATTGCTGACAAGACACATGGAGATCTCTAAGGGATGTCAGACCCATGGGTGTTGAAGGAAGTCAGGACCTTCCCCTAGAGCCGATGGAGAAAGAAAGGCTTTTCTTATAGGCGCTACCCTGAATCTGTAGCTCCCAAACTGTGAGCCAATACATTGCTGTTGTTAAAGCCATCTACTGGTAGCATTTCTGTTATCGTAGGGCTAGCTAACCAAGACGGTGATTGTATAAGAGTTTGCTTTCATAAATCTCATTGTATATAGACATCTACCAGCACTTCCTGGTGACGCTGTCAGAGAAGTGTTGGGCTGCTAACTACAAGGATGGCAGTTCACACTTACCAGTCCATCCACAGGGAAGAGGCGAGGCCATTTGCATGGGGGGAAAACAGGAGCCCTGGTGGCATGGTGGTTACTTGTTGGATTGTGATCTGGAAGGTCAGGAGTTCAAAACCACCAGCTGCTCCTCAGGAGAAAGACAGGGCTTTCTACTCCTGTAAAGTTACAGTCTCACAATCTCACAGGGGCCGTTCTACCTTGTCCTGTATACAGGCTGCTGCTTTGCTGGTTGGTTGGTTGGAGGAAGATGAGGCTTTCTACTCTTATAGACAGTACAGTCTCAGAGACTTATAGGGGCATTTCTACCCTGTCTGAGAGGGTCTCTGTGAGTTGGCATCCACTTGATGGCAGGTGGCATAGTGGGTTCTATGTTTAGACCCTAATGACAAGGTCAGCAGTTCCAGTCCACTATAAAGACTGACAGCCTTGGAAGCCCACAGAGGCATTATTCCACCCTGTCCTATAGGGGTCTCCGTGAGCCAGAATTGATGGCAGTGGGTTTTTTTGGTTTCGTTTTGTCGTCCTTTCCTAATTCAGAGAGACCAATAACAGAACTTTTCTACAAGTTTCCCAGGGCTGATATTTCTAGAGACCCCTTTTCATCTAACTTCCTGCATCTTCAGAGGCCCCCTCCCCCCAGCCGGCCATGCCCCAGGGGCACTATGGTCCTCAGGAAGGGGGCACCTGGAGCAGTCCCCATCTGGATCTCCAGGGATTCTCATCTTCCCTGCAGTGGACACCGCACATTCCGTGACAGCTCCTCTCCCTGCTGCCATCAACCCGACCCAGACCTAAGCGTGGGCTCTGGCTTCCCGGAATCATGCACTGGAGACAGGGGTACACACAGCAGACTTTACTGAGAGAGGTGAGAAGTGCAGAGTAGTTTTATAGCATAGCAACAAGAGCGATAACTTACATTCCAGCCCGCCTCTGTGTGTGTGTGTGTGTGTGTGTGTGTGTGTGTGTAATAAAGGGCTTTATATAAAGAGTAATTGTATATTGAGAAAAGATCCCAGCCCAGTCTAGATCAAGTCCATAAGTCTGAGATTAGCCTATATGTCCGATACCAGAGTATAAGGTTCTCTTCAGACTCACACAACACATGCAATGACACCAAATGCAGGAAAATCACAGGCCAGTGGGCAGGAAGTCTTGTGGATCCAGCGGTGGCGGAAGCATTCTAGTGCTGATGTGGGTCTCCACGTGGCTCCTTCAGCTCCGGGACTTTAGCTCCATCAGCATAGCTCCATGTGGCAGGGAGAGTGTGTGTCCTGCCCACAGGGAGGAAGACAGGAGTTCCCAGAATTCTCAGGAGAAGGCCAGGCCTACACAGGCCTTATTGGCTATGACCTGGTTGACAGGCTAGACGCTACCCCTATGCTTCAGTTGATAGGAGATTATCTAACTGCCACAAGGACTGAGAAATTATTATTTCCTGAACCACAGGAGTACTTTTAGGTGATAAAGATAGGTCCCGAACATTAAATCTTGACATGAGAAATTACTTTGAAACATTCCCTTTGAATCTTGTGGATTGGTCTAGGGAAGGGTGAGGAGGGTGCCATTGTAGTTGTTAGTTTCTGCTGAGTCCACTTGAACAACTGGCAACCTTACGTATGTCACAGTCTAATAGGACAGCATGATGCCCCATCCTGTAGCATCCTTATCATCATTGGTGTGTTTGACGTCACTGTTGTGGTTATTGCAGCAATCCGTCTTATCGAACGTTTCATTTTCATTGCCCCTCTCCCTCCCAAATTCAAGCTAAATTCACAGTCATAGTTCATTCTGATTCATAGGGACCTGTAGGACCGAGGAGAACTACCCCTGTGTGTTTCCTAGCCTGTAAGTCTTTCCTGGAGTAGACAGGCTGATCTTTGTTCCATGGAGTGGCTGGTGAGTTTGAATGACTGCCCATATGCTCAGCAGTCCAGCCCGTATTTAAGAGTGCTGGCACCATGGGTTCCATGATGAGCACAGGGCTGTTTCCGCCATCGCGCTGGTGGGTTTGCATGGCTGACCTGTGGGCGAGCAGCCCAACACATAGCTCTTATACTTTACCACACACTAAATTCACTGCCCTTCTGATACCTAGTGACCCGTGTAAGGAAGGGGTAAAACTACACCTGTGGGCTTCTGAGACTGTAACTATGGGAACAGAAGGCCTCATCTTTATCTCTTGGAGCAGCTGGTGGTTTCCAAGTGCTGACCTCATTGTTAGCAACCTGACTCTTAACCCACTCCATCACCAGCCCTCCTTGACCTCCCCAGTAAAACCAGACTCACTGCCATCACATCCATCCTGATTCTCAGTGCCCCTATGGGACAGGGTAGAACGACCCCTATGAGTTTCCAAGACTGTAGCTCTTGACAGGAGCAGAAAAACTCATTTTTCTCCTGAGGGGCAGCTGGTCACGACACTTAACCGACTACTGGGTCTGAAAGTGTCCGGGCTTCTGTTTCCCCTTTTCTCTGCCCAGCCCTGCAGCCGAGGCAACAGAAAAGACCATGGCGTGTGTCAGGTGCACCTTAGTCCTGGAAGTCAGTCCTCTCTCTCAACAAAGTCTCCACCTTTGAAAATCCCCCCTGGCCTCTTTTCTCCCCAGACTTGAATCCCTGTTAAAGTAACTGCCAGCCAACCCAGCCCCTACCCACCCCCAGCCACCCTGCCAAGCAGCCAACACACACACACACACACACACACACACACACACACACACACACGTTCTTCTCCTCTCATCCGTCCCCTTCTCAGACCCAAAAGTCATCTTGCTCCATTTTAAATTTCATAAAAGAAGGTCCTCAATCTGCTACCTTTAGTGGGAACGTTGAAAAGCCCACAAAAGCGGAGAGACATGAAGGAGACAGAAGCCCTCAGCATTCTGCAGCCCTGGGCTGCTCTGTCACCTGCTCTGAGCCCCTCAAGTCCCTCCATCCCCCCATGGCCTTCCCTCCACTTGCATCTCAAACGCTCTCAGCAGGAAGCCAGCAGTCCTTGCCCTCTCTTCCTGTAGATGTATGTGGGGGGGTGTGTGGGGGGGGCAGGAAGAGGGGGGTCCACTAGGATGGACATAGACTGAGGGACAGGAGAGACAGCGACCCGCCCCCAGGAGAGAACAGAGCAATGAGTCCAGCACCATCCCAGGAGCTGAAAGGTTTATGTAGGAACAAGGAAGTTGGCTCCCGGGATGGAATCCACCCTCCAAACCCAGTGAGCAGCCGGACCGCTCTTATGACAAGAAGCTGAGCCCAGACAGCTTCTGTCCCTAGACACCCCCACTCAACAGCGCAGCTTCGACCCTGGGCTTCAGTAGCTCTTCCCCACTTGGGTCTGTGGGGCATGGCTGGTACCTGGCCCTTGACACCTGGATGAAGGAGGAGCAGCGGTGGTGCCAGAGGCTGTAGAGACCGTAGATGACTGCCATAATGGCAACCCCTAAGACCAGGTGCCGGATGAAGAAGATGGTGACAAAGGCAAGGTCTTCGGGGTTCTCTGACCTCCAGGGCTGTCCCGAGGGGGGCGTGTACAACAGCACGCTGATCTGCAGCAGCCAATTGCTGAGCACCAGCAACATCCAGGCCTTGAGCACCCAGAGCCGGGGCTGGTCTGGGACTCAGACCTCGATGGTGAGCACCAGTGCCAACAGGCAGGTGGGCACCATGAACAGAATGTGCACTCGGACCTCCAGGACACTCTTTTTCTCAAAGTGAGTGGCCATCAGCAGCATCAGCCCGTAGAAAGCCAGGGTCTCGGCAGCCCGCTCCAAATGCGCCTTCGGCCGTGCCAGACAAAACCAGCTCACGATGTCCACCACACGCTGAGCAGGAAGAAGCCGAACATGGTGGTGTGCTCCCAGTGCTCCTTGTACAGGAATGGTCAGCGAGGGTCCTCCCAGTCTATTAGCTTCAGACGGTTCACCCCCAGAGGATAGAAGAAGTCGCCTAGGATACTGACCAGGGGGCCGATCAACTTGATGGACCCTTCCACAAGCCCCAGATGACACCACACCCGCTCACACTTCTCTCTTCGGGGCAGAGGGGGTTTGACGAGCCTCTGTTTCCGTAGCAGGGCCAGAGAGACCAGCACTGAGTAGTAGAGGGAATAGCCAAGGAAGTATGTTCCTGGCACCAAGTGCCCCTCGAAGGTAGCCATGGTCTCGGTGTGCGGGCCGGCGCCAACAAGGTGAGAGCTGACAGGGGAGCAGCCACCTCCAAGCTGCCACTGAGCCCTGTGGAGATGCCCTGGTGAGCTCTTTCCACATGGGACGCCTCCCACCGGCCTTGCCCCTTTGTTGGGTAAAGTGGAAACAAGCTGAGTCACTCCACGGTGGAATTCTTCTTCTGTTTTTTCAAACTTCTTGATGACACTTCATGGTTCCATAATTAAATCCAATGTACCTCTGCTTGCTGTGGGATTTGCATCACAGAGAGTGGGAGTGGGGGCGTAAAGAGGGCAGGTGCCCCAACAAAAAGGGGTGTGGGGATAAACACTAAACCCAAAAAGGGGGGCGGGGCGGAGACTCTCCAATCGAGCATCTTTCTGTGCCAAGCATGCGGCATCATCTTGTTTTCTCATTAAAATTCTTGGCAGCTGTCAGACACCATTGCAGAGCCGGGACAAGGCTCCAGGTTGATCCGTTTGCTTACAAAGCCCGGAGTGGGTGCTAGGCAAAGGGACAGATTCTCAAGCCCCAACACTTCCATATCACATGATGTCAGGAACGCCACTCCGTCTTCTTGACCCTCAGCCTCCTGCTCTGTGGAAGTGGAAGACATTCCTTCTCAGGACCATTGTGAGGATGAACTTGACCAATGCATTGCCAAGGATCAGGCACATAGCAAATGTTCACTGAAGGGCAGTGTTCAGTCATCATTTGAATATTGTTCTTACTCTGGTTCCTCGCTAAAGTCCTGCACGCCTGACATTGCTCAATGATTTCTATGAATGAGATCAGATCAGGAGCTGCAAAAATAAAAGAAGCAAAATAGCTGTCTGCTGGGGACTGATTTGTGTCCCTACAAAGGATGTGTGATTCCTGCTAACCTGCAGTCTATGGCTGTAACCACATGTGAGAAGGGCTGCCGTTGCTCAGTGAGTGAGGTCCGACTCCATGCCCCTTGTATCTTGAGTCAGCGTCTTTAGAGGTCAGATTATCTTGAATCAATGTCTTCAGAGAGAAAAGAGATCAAACAAGTCAGAGCGAAGCAGAGATGAGCTAAGATCTCCCAGGAGCCAGGAGGAAGAAGATGGAGAGAGAAGAACAGAAAGCCTTTTTCCAGGCTGAGAGAGGGACTGAAAGCCCATCCCTCGAGCTGGTGCCCAGCGAACAGACTGCTAACCGCTTAAACTGTGAGAAAGTACATTTCTGTTTGCTCACGTAACCTTCTCATGGTACTTCAGTGTAGAAGCACCGGCTAACTAAGACACTGATTTAGAAATGGCAAGTTTTCCGTTTAGTAGTAAAAAGTAAACATTCCAATTCTTGCTACTAAAACTCTAGTTAAGAAAAACCAATGTCCCAAGAAAATAACCTGTACATATTCATCCTCTAAGCACACAGCACGGTGCTCCTGGCAGCTTGAAGAACTCTTAAAAACTCACTGCCCTCCCTCGAGTGGATACCAGCTCCTGATGACCCTACAGGACAGGGTAGAGCTGCCCCAAAGGTTTCCAAGACTGTACCTCGTTATGGGAGTAGAAAACCCTGACTTTCTCTTGAGCGGCTGGTGGTTTCAAACTGCTGACCTCAGTTGCCTGTCCAAGCATAAGCAGTATGAAATCCCACCGGGGTTCCCAGAGCTCTTACAAGCCAAACATTTTACAACAAGCATCTCAGTAGAAACATGGGCAAAGGACTTAAAGTGGCTACTCGCTCAGGGAAATCTACAAATACCTAGTGATCATATGAAATTTGCCAGATTAAGTCTCACTGGTGGTTAGGAAACAAATGGTTGAAAGGGCGTGGCCTGGCCTCCTCTAAATTCGCAAGCAGGAAGGAGGATGTGTTAAGCAGAAAGATTCCTGTGGCAAGCCCCACCCACTAACCTATTTTGCACCAGTCCTGACCTCCACCAACCTTGCAATGGCCTCACCCAACTACCTGGCAATGCTAAAAATTAAGGCATTTATTAGGGAAGAAACAGGTTACACCACCCAACAACAAATCATTTTCCCTTCTTGGCTTGGGGTCTAGGTCTGTATCTGGGGTTGTGGGGCACTGATGTAGAAAATCGCATTGGACAGATAGCATGGAGTTTTTCAGATATGGTGTTCCACGATGTTTTCAGCCACTAAGTTAGGGTGATTTATGAATTTAGCATCCTTGTTTTCACTATGAGAAGAATTCAGACCTACAAGTTGCAGGATAAGACAAAAAAGGCTAAGAAATATTTGAAAAGGATTAGGTTTTAAAGGACTTCCCAGGGAAGCTCTAGTTGGCTAGTTGAATACACACGGAGCTGTTCTTCATAAGGTCAGTGGTTCGAACCCACCAGTCATTCGGCAACCTTTCAAAGATTTAAAAGTATGGAAACCCCAAGGGACAGTTCTTTTCCAGCCGATAGGGTCATTATGAGCTGGCATCGATGAGGTGGCATGGGGTTTTCTTTCTGGCATGGGTGGATGTGATATAGATAGATAGCCAGAACATGACCTGAGAAGAGTAGAAAATAAAAAAGAAAATTGAAAAGGCACACCCATGGAAGGTGTGAGGGCAATTTGGAGTGTTGACCATGTAAGATTTCATCACAACCTGCAAAAATATTTGGAAGATCTACATTTTCCTTCTTCAAATTGTGCAGTCAGCATTTCAGAACACATTTTCATACGCAGAAGTCAATGGTAACTCATCCTAAATGGTTCAGAATTGAGGTTGACGCCAAGCTTCTTATAAGAAAAATTCTAGCTTCTCTTTTAAGAGTTGCTGTGCACAGGTGTAGTTATGCCATCTTATATCAAGATGGGAATATTTTTGTAAAGGAATTTGAACTCCAGCAGACCTCTTTTGGGGTTTCAGAACATTTGAACCTGTATATATTTTACCAAATTCACTGCCAGTCAGTGGATTACCACTCATAACAACCTTGTGGGACGTAGTGGAACATCCCCCGTGGGTCTCTGAGGCTGCGCATCTTCATTGGAGTAGAAAATCTCAACTCACTCCTCCAGAGCGGTAGGTGGGCTGGAATATAGCTGAATTTGTGGTTAGCAGTCAAACCCACAACCCACGACACTACCAAGTCTCCGTCTTTATTATCCAGTCACTCTTATTTCTGGCTCTTTTTTAAGATCACAAATGGGAATGGCCTGCTATTCAGTTCCTAATCAAGATGAAGTGATTCTTGGGGAAAGTCCAAGTTCATGTAATTTGAGCTGTTCAAATATATCTTTTGATTTTTCTTCTTAGCTCCTCATTTTCCCCTCCCTCCCTGGTTCCCCTCCCTCATGAGCCCTCGGTAATTTACAAGTCATTATTATTTTGTCATATCTTACACTGTCCAACATCTCCCCTCACCCACTTTTCTGTTGACTGACCTCCAGAGAGGAGGCTATATGTAGATCCTTGTAATCGGTTCCCCCTTTCTACCTCACCTTCTTTTCGCCTTTTTACGTAGTGTTAGCTAACACGAGAGAGAGGAAGTACACACTGGCTTTATTTAAAGGAATGTGCACTTCCTCTAGCTCACGTTAGCTAACATGACATTCAAAGACCCTGGTAGTTTATGGACGAGCAGAGTGAAGAGTGGTAGATGGCACATGTTCTGTGTCTCAAAGACTAGAGCTCACAGGGGAAATCCAGGGCCATTTTTTGGAGTCAGCAGGTCAAACACATCCAGAAACAAGTCTAACCTTTGAGGTACCCAAGTGCGTGTCGGCCAGTGTTAAAAATGCTCAGGATATGGTTCTTTGATCAGGATAGTCTGCCCTCAGGAGTGAGTGAAGGGAGGTTTTTCTCTAATCTGTAACCTGCTTACAAAACTCTTCCGGCTCGGTTGACAGGGGCTCAGAAGCACCCCTTCTTCCAGTAAGCCTCAGCCTGAAGTCTCTCAGCTTTAGCTCCTTGGGTGTGCAAAGTTAGCTTTCCCCAATTAAGTGCCTGGAAGCACCCCACTCTGCCAGCAAACCTCCTGTCCCTTGGGCTTCCTTAGGTTACTCCATGGGCCAGGAAGCCCATTGCCGTGTCTTGATTCTGTAGCCCTGGCTGCTGCCATTTCTCGGCCGCTGCTTCTTGCTGTCTTGGGTGTCACAGTTCTGTCTCTTAGAAAAAGGAGATTCAGTGAAGGGACCTCAGGGCCGATGGGCCACTCTTGGTTCTTCTTTCTTGATAGTAATGAGACCCTCCCTCTTTTCTACCTCTGGGATGGCTCATTTTAAGCTTAGCAGGAAGACAAAACTGACCAATCTCCACTTTAGGGTTCCATGCACCTTATTTTCCTGGTCTCCCTCCCACAAGAATATGCCATGCACCTTACTTACGTTATTAGCAAGCTGTCCAATTCATCTGCTGGGCCCCAAGCACCTCACATGGGCCTAGTCCTACGCAGTTATTTGGTGGCGTGACAAAGAGGACAGCTGATACTGTTGTTAGGTGTCATCAAGTCACTCTGGTTCATAGTGACGCTGTGCACAACATAGCAAGACACTGTGTGGCCCTGCATCATCCTTCCAATTATTTTTATGTCTGAGCCAATTGCTGCAGCCACTGTGTCAATCCACCTCCTTTGTCTTCCTCCTTTGCACTGGCCCTCCGCCTTACCAAGCATGATGTCTTGTTCCAGGGACCGCTCTTTCCTAATAACATGTCCAAAGTATGTGAAATGAAGTCTTGCCATACTCACTACTTTTATATATATATTTAATCATTTTATTGGGGGCTCATACAACTCTTATCACAATCCATACATCCATCCATGGTGTCAAGCGCATGTGTACATTTGTTGCCATCATCATTCTCAAAACATTTGCTTTCGACTTCAGTCCTTCGTAGCAGCTACTCCTTTTTCCCTTTCTTCCCTACCCCCTCCCTCATGTACCCTTAAAAAATGATAAATTATTATCATTTTGTCATATCTTACGCTGTCCAATGTCTCCCTCACCCACTTTTCTGTTGTCTGTCCCCCAGGGGCAGGGTTATATGTAGATCCTTGTAATAGGTTCCCCCTTTCTACCCCACCTTCCCTCCACCCTCCTGGTATCGCCACTCTCACCACTGATCCTGAGGGGTTCATCTGTCCTGGATTCCCTGTGCTTCCAGTTCCTGTCTGTACCAGTGTACATCCTCTGATCTAGCCAGATTTTAAGGTAGAATTGGGATCATGATAGTGGGGGTGAGGAAGCATTTAAGAACTAGAGGTAAGTTGTATGTTTTATTGTTGCTACACTGTGCCCTGACTGGCTCGTCTCCTCTCTGGGACCCCTCTGTAAGGGGATGTCCAGTGGCCTACAGATGGGCTTTGGATCCCCAATATGCATTCTCCCTCATTTACAATGATATGATTTTTTGTTCTTTGATACTTGATCCCTGATCCCATCAACACCTCGTGATCACACAGGTTGGTGTGCTTTTTCCATGTGGGCTTTTTTTGCTTCTGAGCTAGATGGCTGCTTGTTTACCTTCAAACCTTTAAGACCCCAGACACTATATCTTTTGATAGCCAGGCACCATCAGCTTTCTTCACCACCTTTGCTTAGGCACCCGCTTTGTCTTCAGCGATCATGTGGGGAAGGTGAGCATCATGGAATGCCAGGTTAATAGAACAAAATAGTCTTGCATTGAGGGAGCACCCTTGTGGAGGCCCAATGTCCATCTGCCACCCCAAAATCAGACTGTAAGGTTTATTTAGCCGTGAAACAGAACCAAAGATCCAATTAACAAAGTTTTAGAAGCAGGCTTTATTGTGAAGCTTGCGGGGCGGGTTCAGCAACTCGGGGTATTGAGCTAGTGAAGCCGTGCAGTAGAGAATTTTAACAGTGTTTTTATACCCCCTGCTGGCAGGCCCAGCTGGGGGGTCGTGCTTACACAGGGGATTTCAAAAGGGAAGCAGTCGTTAAACTTTCCGGGAATTGGGTGGGAGTTGAGCACACAAGCTGAGCAAGCATCCTCTTAGTAAGAATGTGCAACTTTGGTGATCTGTGGTTTACTTAGGGAGGGGGAGGTCAGTGAGGGGTACATTCCACAAACTGAAATGGAAGCACCTGACTCAAAATGGAGTTTCTTGTGTCAAGGCCAGACACAAACCTATAAATATATGCACATAGATCTATTTCCCCATCATCATATATAGATATATTTACATATGTACATGCCTGTCTTTAGACCTCTATAAATGTCCTTTGCCTCCTAGTTCTTTCCTTTATTTCCTTTGACTTTCCTCTTGTCCCATTATCATGCTCAGCCTTCATTTGGGTTTCAGTAATTCCTCTCAGTTACATTGCCCTTGATCAAGCCCTTCCAGGCCTCCTACATCCTCCTTGCCACCGATTTTAGATCAATTGTTGTTCCCTTGGCCCTGGGTTTGTTAACACCACTTCCTTTCCCCCACCTCCCCCTCTCCCATGTCCTCCCAGAACCTTCACTCCCATTGTTTTCTCCTCCAGATTGTTTATCCCGCTTATCTTATCTAGATAGACCTGCTCACTTCTGTTTTTTAAACAATTTTATTAGCACTTCATGTACATGACACACAATTCAATAATTCAATCATATCAAGAAGATTTGTACAATTATCACCTATGCAATTCTAGAACACTTTCTTCTTTGTACCCATTGTTATTCATGTAATTATTTTTTCTAATTATTGCAAAGACATACACAACAAAGCTTTCCACAACTTCATTATGTATAATTCAGTGCCATTGATTATACTCTTCATGTTGTACAACCATTAGTGATATCCTTTTCCAAATTAATCCACCACCATTAACATCTACTCAATGCCCTCTAAGCAACAACTCTTTCTCCTTCACCCACTGCAATCATTGGTCAAGTATGGCCTCTTTCCTTCTTCTTTTTCTTCTTTTAAGTAGTTTTCTTGATATAGTATTCTCATATCATACACTTCCATGGCTCACTTCTTTTAAAAATGAGTTGTATATGCATCATCACAATCAGTTCTAGTGTTCCCTCCCCTCCATCCTTACTTCTAAAGAGCATTTTGACTTCCTCCAAGACAGGTTTGTTTGTTTCTATGGCAGTGCAAGATATTTTCAATATTCTTTGCCAACACACAATTCAAAGGCTTCACTTTTCTCCAGTCTTCCTCATTCATTGTTCAACTTTCACGGCTTGGGTCAGGTGTACCTCAGTCACCCAGATGACGCCTTTGCTCTGTAAGGACATTAAACAGGCGTTGTACATCAGATTTGTTCAATGCAGCATATCACTCGATGTCGTGATTGCTCCTTCTGTAGACGCTGGTTGTGAATCCAAGTGAAATGAAATCCTTGACAACATCAATCTTTTCTCTGTATCATGATGTTGCCCATCGGTCCAATTATGAGGATGCTGAGAGACCACAGCTAGAAGGGCATTCTTCTGACCGGTCACAAGTATACGCTTGTTGTCATGCCCTCGTGGTGCTGGCAGTCATGAGTTAATGCATGTTTGCACTTACAGTAGTTTATGTGGTTTATAAGACTTAAAGCAATGTAAGTCCTTACGGGAGCCAGCTGCATGGGATAGTTTGGGTTTGAAAGAGTTAGCAAAGTGTGAAATAATTCACTGCACTGCACTGGCTGTCAAACAGAAATGAAATCAACGTGATGCCCTTCCTTCCTTCTGCCTTTCTTTTCTCCTTCTTTCATTCCTTTCTCCTTTTTAAATCACTTGATTATAAGCCACTCAGTATTAAAAGGAGTAAGAGAGCAAGTACCTTGGCTCACGATGCCTGGAATATAAATTGCTCATCACACTGGAGGGAAATCTGCCATAATTGCAGTTGTGCATCCTTTTTACCACAGCAATTAACCTTTAAGTAGCTTCCAAGGAAATAACTGGAAAACGTCCCTCCTAATTAGATGCAATGATGTCAATTGTTATGCTTTAAAGAGGGACGCAAGGGACACTGCCTAAATGTCTACGGACGCAAGGGACACCACCTAAATGTCTACCAAAAGGACATAGTTTAAAACTTGAAGCATAACCTGTATTTGTTAACATGTAAGAATGTTCATTCCATCTTGTTAAGGAAACCACTACTGGGGAGTCTGGGGTTGGGAACAATAGAAAATGACCAGTGACTGAGGTGGGACAGTTTGTGGAATCTAAGGTAAAGCTAGAGGGGACAGCCGCTGGCCACTCCAGGGAGCTAACTAGCAGCAACAAATAGGCCAACTCTTCCAAGCACTACCCATTGCGCGAAGAGAGACATTAAAATCTCCAACCATGATTGTAGATTTGGGTATTTTCCCCTTAATCCTCTCTATGTTTCCTTCTTGTATTTTGAAATTGTTGTAAGGCACATGCGCATTCAGAAGGCTATCATCAGGTCTTCCTGGTGTGTGGGCCTTTTAGCTGCTGAAAGTCCCTGTTTATCTCTGGTAACATCCTTTGTCTTGGAGTCAACAGCCAGCCTAGCCCGGGTCCAGGCTTTTGGTGGCTCAGTCTTCTGGCCACTCCCAAGAGCTTTCTGCGTGCTGCTCCAGCCTGGAGTGTCTTGGCTTCTGTGATTGCCACCAGGGAGAGATGGGAGCTAGAGGGGAAGGGGGAGAGTTCTGAAGAGACAGAGGGAAGAGGTGATGTGGAAAAAAGCAAGGGGCTGGCTGAGCGGGTTTAGGGAATATCTACCCTCGTCCTGCCCCCTAAGCCGGCTGCCCCAAGGCAGAGATCACACATGCCACCACTCTCCAACCATCTCCCCGTGCACTCTCAACTTGCTAGCTGGGTTTGATAATTCACTGCAGTAGCCACACAGAAGGCATAGGCAACCCTCATGATGATGGGCTTTCTTAGGGAAGTCAATAGATGACAATTCAGGTGAGAAATGCCCAGGATATGCTGGTGCAGTCACGACAGTCTCTTCTCTGCCATGCCTGCAGGCGGGTCTCTCTCAGGAGCTCTCAGCCACTTGGCCTGGCCTCTACCCTGCTTGGGTAACGTTAGAAAGCTCTTTTAGGTCTGCCAATATGTGCTCAAAGGGCATGTTACTCTGCTATACGTCTTTACCCAAAGACACCCAGCTTAGCTCTGGGGATCAGCAGACCAGATCCCCCAGTTAAGTGTCCAGAGGCCCAGCACTTCACAAGCCAGCCTCCTGCCCCAAAGCACTCAGCTTTACTTGCTCTGTGGGTTGGGCTGTCCACCGCTCTGGCGCCTGGTTCGGCTGCTGCTCCTCGGCCATTCCTCTAGTATCACAACTGTCTCCTGGATCAAGGAGGTTCAATGCACAGGGACCTCAGGGCCCCGGGGACACATCCTACTCCTTGCTCATCTCTTGCTGATAACAAAATCCCTTCTTCCTTCTTCTGAAGTGGCTCATTTTATCCTCAGCAATGGGACCATCCCCAAATTACCCTGTTTACATCACTCAATGCTGAACTGTTGGTTACGCTCAGTATCTCCCCCACCTTCTGACCCAGACCTACCAGGGAAATGAAGCTTATGGGAATCACACTGTCTATGGCTAGACGTGCCATATTGCGTAATTCACTGCACTGAAAACAGCTTCCTATAAAGTGTCCCCCAAAGCACACCAGGCTTTATTCCTCAGGGACAAAAGAGAAAAAATTGTTTGTTTGTTTTAGAGCGATAGGAAAACCGTGCACATGGCACAGAGAGTCTCTTTACACCGCCTACCTGTATCATCGGTGCCCCCTAACATGGGCATCTGCATTCGTGTGGCATGTTCCCAAGGGAGGGACAGAATCCTGGGTGTACACCAGGGCTCCCCCTGTGTGTGGCAGAGCTGTATGCGTTTGGACAAAGGCACAATGTCAGGATCTTGCAGCATCATTTCATGGCCTTTAACATTCTCTGCACTCTACCCAATCACTCCTCCATCCACCCCACCCTTGGCAACTGCTCATCTTTTACTTGTCTCCTTACTTGTGTCATATAGT
The DNA here is from genome assembly GCF_000313985.2 of Echinops telfairi. NCBI lineage: Eukaryota > Metazoa > Chordata > Mammalia > Afrosoricida > Tenrecidae > Echinops > Echinops telfairi. The sequence continues at coordinate 7,895,804 of NW_022111307.1, read as the reverse complement.
TTGATCATACCAAAACCTGCCGCCATCAGGTCCATGTCAACTATAGGGTCCCTGTGTAGGGTGGCTGTGACTATAAATCTTTGTGGGAGCAAACAGCTTCATCTTGCTCCCACTGAACAGCTGGTGGGTTTGGACCATGGACCTTGTGGTTGGCTATCTGTCCAATGCCTTGGGATCATACAGTCCGTAGTTTTCTCAAATTGACTTCCTTCGCTCGATCAGAACGTTGTTTATTTTCCACTTTTTCTGGAAAGAAAGAAGGTTCTAGAGCAGTGGTAGGGAACAACCAGTCTGCAGGCTGTAGAAAACTTGCTAAATCATTAATACCAGCTCACATCACATACCTTGCCAAAGAGCTGCCGTTCCAGCCATCACATCAGGAGTGAGCTAATTAAACACGGGACCAGTATGGCCCTCCAATGATGTTATAAGTAGCCAGATGGGCCACGGCAGGGAAAAGGGATTTCCACACCCAGTCAAGAGTCATTTATTTGCCACTGAATCATGAGGACTTGCTAAAATGGGGTCCCATGAGCAGGGACTTCTCTAAGATTAGAAGATTTATGACAAGAAGGTTTGGGGGAAATAATTAATAGCTGGGACGCTCAGAATGAGGCCCAAATATGGGAATGTTTGGCAAAGAGCTCCGAAGCAGAGGAGGATGTTAGTAACTGGGATCAGGACAGCCCACTCTGTGGGTGCCAGGCTGTTTCCTTCCCCAGGCGCTCTGGGGCATGTGCCAGGACAGCTGGCGGGGAGCCTATCTGTGGACATCCCCTCCCAATGGGCGACATAACTTCCCCACGCCTTGATGCCAAACAAGAAAGGGGGTAAATAAAGGTAAATGGTGAGCTGAATACCTTTAAGGCTATTGCAATTGTGAACGGCTGTTCGAAATATGTACCGTACTGTATTGTAAACCACGACTCTTTACTCTGATGCATCAAGGTCTAGGACCAAAGGGAAGTCTGTGTCCAGGAAGGGACACATGGGGGACTTCGGTCAGTCACATGGCTATGACAGGACGGCAAGCAGATAAACCACCGGGTGTGGTGAGTGGTCTGGTTAACACTGAGACTGGGAATACACCACATCCAAGGATTCCATCACTTCAACAAGTAGCCTTCTTAGGTTACGTGTCCAAAAACCTCAAAAGCAAACTCACTGCCATCGAGTCCATTTGGGCTCATGTGGATGTGCATGCACGGTCCGGGCCTACTTGGCGCCCACATGCTCTTGGTCTCTTGGTCGCGTGGTCCCCCGGGGGGTTTCCCAGTTCTGCATGTGTGGGTGCTCTTTTCCACGTGTTTTTTTGGTACCCACTTGTGAACCCCGCGGGGCTTTGGCATGGCTTGGCACGCTTTCCAGAAACAGCGTGCACCCTTTTGAGACCGTAAAACCTGAAACTTTTCTTTTCCTTTGTAAAAACTCACTTGGATTACAAAATGTGCTTCTGCGGCGTGAATTCTCTCAGCGCCTCATAGCGAGAACCGAGGTTTACCGCACTCCAGAAACCTTAACAAGACAATTGCGATTGTGAAGGGCTACTTTAGATTGGGCCTTCAGAGAAGACTCCTGAGTTAGTTAATTGTGCCAGCCTGGTCAATAATCACTTGTGGGGCTAATTGAAAGGAGGGAAAAATGGGTGGTGAGCCTCACCTTTCTAGTTCTCGGGTCTCTTGCTTTGTGATGGTTGCACCGGGTGGCAGCTGGCTTTGGCAGTTCCCTGCTTCAGCTTGCAAGATTGACTTCCTACAAGACATCCCCAAGGAGAAGCCACATGGACCTATCCCGATGCAGCCCTGGGTGCTGGAGCAGCCGTGTGGAGACCCCTGCTAGTGCTGAGATGCTTGTTCGTTCACTGACTCAGCTTTCCTCCTGCAGTCGGCATCATTGCCTCTGTTTTGTGAGGTGGAGGACTTTGTGGACCGGTGTTGGGTTAATGTTGGACTTGTGGGCTTGGGCAGCATTGGGTTGGGATGTTTTCATGATGCACATTTTTTTTTTACATAAAACTCTCTCTTATACATGAGTTGCTGTGGATTTGTTTCTCCAAAGTACCCAGACTAATACAACTTCTAAGGAGGTAATCGTTAAGCATGGATGCGTTTGAATTGTGGTGCTGGAGAAGAATATTGAAAGTACTGTGGACGGCCAAAAGGACAAACCAGCTTGTTTGGGAAGATGTAAGGCCAGAGGGCTCCTTAGAGGCAAGAATGGACATCCTTCGTCTCACAGACTTTGGACATGTCAAGAGAGACCAGTCCCTGGAGGAGGACATCATTCTTGGTGCAGGTGAGGGGCAGTGAAGAAGGCCCTTAAGGAGAGGCATTGCCACAGTGGCTGCAGCAATGGGTTCAGACACAAGGACCATTGAGAGGAGGGTGCGGGGTCGGCAGGGCTTCCTTCTGTTGTGCACAGGGTCGCTCTGAATTGGAACTGACTCAGTGGCACCTAACAACCACAACCACTATCTTGAAACTAAGATTGAGTCGACATTCAGGGCTGATCATGCACCTGCCTGACTGCATGTTTGCATCACCCCATCACAGAAAGACCGGACAAACAGCTGAAGAAGCTAACGCACCTGCTCCCTGATGATATAGGATGCTACACGAAAGACTTCCAGTCTTTCCAGTGGTGTCCCCACCTGCTTGGCCAGATCGGATTTTGTTTGAGAATGAGACCGAATGCGCTGTAGGCATTAGGCACCTTACATTTGCTTATCTATCGTATTTTGCATTGTACAATGAGCAAGTATTACTTTAGTAATCAGAAACGGTCTGCACACTTGAAATCAGTAATGCCATTATTTAATGCATAGAGAAAGTTTGGATACGGTGGTGTTCAACTGTGGTCATTTCTATATGGGGAATATGAATTTGTAGCTCCATTTTTTGGGAGTGTTTCCAAATATTCCCCCAAGACTTTATTATTATTTTATGGTAAAATTATTAACATGGAAAAAGTCTGGTCTGTTACCTACGTAGTTCTTCATGCATATTATAGTTCTGTGTGCAGTGACTTCTATACAACATTGAAAACTTCTAAAGACACAGAAAAGTACCAAGACAAGTGAAAATACTGTCACCAAACAAATGCCGACGCAGCATTCAACAAATGCTGAACAACTTCTGTCATTTTGTCGTGTTTGCTTCCAGAGCTTAAAAAAATAAGTAACCCCAAACTTGAGTCTGCTTCCCACACGTTCTCCCTCCTCCGGGGAACCAATGCTCTGAGTGTGGGGTGGGTCTTTCCTGCCATCTTCTACATGTGTGTGTGTGTAAGTTACATTCTTTCATGTCAACTTGATAAATAAAATGTAGGGGAGGAGTCTAGCCTGTCAATCAGGTCACAAGGTAACGCCCACCAGGAGGATTCTGGGTACTTCCTCTTTTTCTCCTGGGAGGAGGACCACACACTCTTGATTCTGCCATCGGAAGAGGCAGGCCACACTCTTGCTCTCTCTGCTTCACCTTCCTGTTGACAAGCCACGGAGCCACGCTGACTGTAGCCAGAGCCCTGGAGATGCGCCCACTGCCCTTGGATCCACAAGAGTTTGCACCCACTGGCCTGCGATCTCCCTGCATTCGGCATCATTACATGTGCTGTGTGAGTGTGAAGAAGACTTTATGGACTAGTATCAGACATAGGGGCTGATATCAGACTTATGGCTTGATCTGCACCAGGCTGGGATGTTTTTTCAGTATATGTGGGATGCAGAAGGGCTTTTCTCATATTGTCTCCCCCAAATATATGTCAAACTTTAGACACTGCTTGCTGTACATGGTAAATGACTGTACACTTGGAGGTCAACTGCTTACAGGTTATTCTCCCTGAGGGTTATCAGCCACCTAGAGCAATCAGACTGTATAGTCTGTTCTACCCTAAGTAGGGCCCACTCCCTTCTGATAAGGATAGTGGGTTGCTTCCCTGAAGGAGAGCCCAAAGACAAGGTCAAGTCCACTCAAGGATGACCGAGGTTAAGCTTCCATCTTGAGTCTAGGGTCTGCCCATCTTGTTACATGTGTACCCCTAACCCCGCCCCCCCCACCCTTCTTGTTACACCCCTAGCTCATCCCCTTCCTGCGACACCTATGTCTATTGTATGGCCCCTTCCTGTAACATATGTGGTTACCTGTAATCAGGGGGGGCTTGCATCCCCCTAAGTATATATAGGCCTTGGTCAGAAATAAAGAGCAACCCTCTCTTCCTCCCTCCCTCTGCGTGAACCTGGCTGCTGAGATCATGGCTGTCCTGGAGATGAGCATGCTACCATGAAATGTGTCTGACTCCTTTATTTGATCTTCTCTCTCATCTTCCCTATTCTCTATGACTTTACTATAATCTTTATATATTACCGCTGCACAATTGTGTCTACGGACCCCCCACGATAGTCAGAGGCTGGTTACTCTGACAAGTACACAATTGCTCTTTGATATAAAGCTCTCCTTTACACACATATGAATGTCACTGGATCTGTTTCTCTAGTCAGCCCAGTCTAACACAGCGTGCATACCTGGGAATCTCACCACTTGTCCTCCTGCAGAATCACGAAGCAGAAGGAGCCTTTCTTGAGTGAGGCATGGGCCATGCTTCAATTAGAATCTATGGAAGTGAAGTTCTTTTGTAATGAGATCAGTGTGGTTTTTGAAAAAATAGGTGGGGGGAGGATCTTGCAAAAATACAGTTGATGGGAACCACATGTCGGAGTGGCCACGTTCCAATGAGCTGGGTGAGCGCACAGATGTGCTGGCTGGCCGTATGTCCCTCCCGTCCCATCTCCTGTTTAGTCCACAGGGAAACTGAAGGTAAACAGGACTGACCTCCAGCACCCTCCTCCCACCAAAGAGTGACCACGAGGCCCTGGTGTGTCTGTCTCTCACTGTTTTCCATCTCCCAAACCAACAGTCACTCCCCATCTGCCTCCTCCCCGAGTCCTCCCTGTTTGAGCATAATCATTTACACTTGCTGACTGATACTAGTAGCAGATGAGCTGCAGTCGCTGTGATAGCTCAATCAGTCTTGTTGCTTTCAGCCGCTGTCTCCAGCAGAAGGGAAGTCCGGAGCTTTCTCCAGGACGAATGGGCAGGCGGGCGCACAGGCCTCAGCGAGCAGGTGCTTGCTAATGGGGGTGGTTCCTGAGGGCCTCCATGATGCAGGCCTTGATTTTCAAGGGTACCCACGAGAATCAGTGGGGAAGAGAGGTGGCACTTTGAGGGTAGAGGAGGTGGCACTGGGAGAGCAGGTGACACCAACTGGGCAGTCTATAAAACTGTTGTGCGGGGTTTCAGAAGAAATGTGTTATCATTATTGAGAAAAACATTTCTGGAGAGTTATAACAAACAACAAAAGCATTTTCGTAAGCCCAGAATATATGTATCAATATGCCTATGAGGTGAAACTTGGATGCGAGCTTACTCTTCTCGGGGCCTCCTCATGCCCCCTGACCAGAGCTGTCCTTGTGACCCAGTTACAATGGTGGTTCGGATCATGTGGCTTGTCTTTCTCCCTCTGAGAGGCTGATGCCAGCCTTGTGGTTAGCAGTCAATGCTTACCGGAAGAAATATTACATTTAAGGAATTCACAACTGTATTTCTCACCTATCATTCTATGATTCGAATGGAGAGCAGCTGCCACTCTGGAGTCTGGATGGGCTGGTGCGGGAAGAGGTACCTGAGGTAGGGGAGGTGCTACTCTTGGTAGAGCCATTAGTGGAGAGAACCCACTGGCCCCACTCCCAGCCCTCCTCATCTGATTGGGCTGGGCTGGGCTGAGGCTTTTGTTTAAAGTGTCCTCCCTGGTGAGTCTATTCAGCCTGTGGAGGAGTTGAAGACCTGATACTATCAGTTACTGTCTGGAGGGGAGATCCTACTCTCTCACTGAAGTTGGCTCCTTACACCTCCCCTCAGCCCCCTCACCCCCACACCCCCTCAGACCTGGTTCTGCTGCTGCCGGGGACAAAGGAGGCTTTGTTTCCCCTCTTAGATTGGGCCCGTGCCTGCCGAGGACTGCACGTTCAGTGCTCCTCAGACACTTGGGCCTCTGGGGCCACCCTTCACCCATGGGGCGTGTTCCTTTCCAGTCTTGAGGTGTCCTTCCCTCCACCCCACCCCGACCCCTGCTTTGTGCCAAGCTTCTCCATGCTGGGTTGAGTCAGCCCAGTCATCTGACTCCTGTAAGCACATGGCAACAACCAGCCACTTAGCATCCAATGACGTGGACAACCAGTATAACCAGTTGCTATGGAGTTGGGGCCCAGTAGATTGCGGCACAGGACTTTCAACAGCTGATTTTGGGAGGTGTAGACTGCACCTCTGGAGAGACTTCAGCCACCCACTTTCCTCCTCACAGCCAAGGGTGTAACCATGGACACCGCCTTAAGGTCCCATTAGAATAAGGTGACCAGATTTAAAGTGGGACACCATTGACCGGGGGTGGGTGGGGCGTTCTTGATTAAAAATTCGGTCTATATGGACCAAATCGACCGTTCCCTAGCTTGTCGTACATTCTTTCCAAAAATTGGGACTGTCCCACCAAAAGCGGGACGTCTGGTCACCTTACATTAGAATGACCATGTCCTTTTGTCCTTATCCCACCCACCCACCCTCTGCTGCTTAGGTGATTTCCATTCCCACCCACCCTGGAGGACTCAGTAGGACTATCCCAAAGAGGCCGCACACCTTACAGGTGCAGAAACCCTCCTCTCTCTCCCACAGAGCACCTGATGGAGTTCAACCACCAACCATGTGGTTAGCAGCCCAATGCTTAACCAACTCAGCCACGAGGGCTCCTTTCCTGTGTCCAGAAAACTCAAGCCACCTCCTGACCATTGAGTCCATTCCGACTCATCCCAACCTGTAGGACAGAGTCAAACTGCCCCTGTGGGTTTCTGACCCTGAAACTCTCTAGGGGACCACACAGCCTCGTCTTTCTCCTGAGGAGCAGGTGGTGGTTTCAAACTGCTGACCTTGTGGTCAGCAGCCCAACACGTGACCCACGACACCACCAGGGCTCTCAGTCTAGCACAAACCACCTGAACCCCGCAGGGGATAGGCACTTTGTAAATTGTTTATGTCACAGGAAAGGTGGCTGATGACTTCCCGTTGCTCCAAATGTCTGTGGAAATTACTCATCTTTTGAAATGTATACGAAGTTGATTCAAGTTCCCTGCTCTGCACTCCAAATGGAAGCCCAAGGCCCTGTTCCAAGGTTTCTGAACATCCCAAGGACCGGCTCCCCTCTGCCCCTCCCACTCCCTGCCTCCACCCCCAGAGTTTCCCAGTCTGCTCTCACTGGCGCAGCTCCTGGCACTGTGTGCCCTGACCAAGACATGAAAGGCAGCCGCATTTCATGGGTCCTCCCCCACACACTCTGGAAAACAACAGGCAAAACCACGTACAAATGGTATTTATTTATCTGTGCATCAGGCTTTATTTGACATGAGCCATGATGTTCACAATCGGCTATTGGTCCAAAGCCAGACTTAAGATTGTGTACAAAATGTTTCTCTTCTTCCAAGTCCTTCAGTAATACTGTCAGGTGCTGTTTCTATCAACTCCCAAACTGACCAAACAAGTCTGCGGTTAGAAGTCTGTGCTTAGCAGGAGGGGATAGGGAGGTGAGTGAGTGAGTGAGTGAGTGAGTGAGTGAGTGAGTGAGTGAGTGAGTGTGTGTGTGTGTGTGTGTGTGTGATGGCTAGCTTCTAAAGGGCTTCAGGACAATGAGCCATCTCCTCAGTATCAGGCAGAACAATTAAGGCACCACTCTACCTTGGGATTTCATAGATGGAGACAGCGTAAACCCCTGCAGCTGCACCTCCTGCCCCTGCCCTTCTTGTTTACCCTCCTGACCAGCTCTTCACCACAGATAGGTGTGACTTTTGGGGCCCCCAACTGGGGGCCATGGACTTCGCCTGGGAGCTCAGGGCTCCTGTCTCTTTCTCTGCTCTCCCCTCCCTCCCGGCAGCGTGACTTCACTAGCTCCTTGCTGGAACATGTGAATCTCACCCAGGAGCACAGAATAAACTCCCTTTCCTTCTCTCTGGCCTGGCCTCAGTTTATCTTTGCAGTGAGCCTACATTTGGTACCGAAACTCAGAAGGAGTGAGCCCTCTCTTAACTGCCCAGGACAGTTTGGGGGAGCCCTCCTCTCCTACTCGCCCCAGGGATCCTCGGCCCCACTCTGGTCCGGCAGCACAGACCGTAAATCCCAACCCATGTCTATTTCTGGTGACCCCCACCAGGCACTCTGTAAACGTGTGGCCATGTCAGAAATCACTCTCCATTTTCCTGTCCGACCCAGGGTGGCAGTGGACAGTGGAGACATCCCTGCCAACCCTCGGGTTCTCCTGCCATCTGTAGCCAAGGGCAAACCATTGGGATGCTGGTTCTTCAGCCTTGACGATTGGTCTCTTGAGATTAGCCAGGAGTAATCAAAATTCTAAAACGGACCCCTGGACACCGCTAGGGTGCCTCCTGGCCAACCTCACTAAACTGGAGCTGACACCGGACATTTGTCCCAAGCACCTCATCTTTTTTCCCTGCAGTTGAGTGGCCCCAGCACAATTTGGAATATGGGTCTTAGTGACTCAAACAAGTGTCTTTTGATTTCAATATTTTAACCAATCTAAGTAACTTCTGCCAAATGACCAAGAAATGCTCTGAGGTTCTGCACACCCAAGCCTTTTTTCTGCGTTCCCGGCCCTCTCTCTGTATTTCCTGTTCCCCCTTCCCAAGTCCTTTTGGCTAGAGAAAATTCCTCCTCTCCTCCTGCTTCTTCCCCCTCGCCCATGTCTACCTTTTCTGACCAGCTAAGCACCTTGCCAACCCCCTACTCTTCCCCCTCCTTACCCTAGCCACCCATCTCCTTGCCCCATCCATCTGCTGGCTCAGGTGAATCTGAGCCCCCATCAGTAAACATGCCTAATCGCAGAAGCTCCCCTCTTCTTTGTCCTCTCCCGGAAGTGGCTGGGGGCAGAGGGGGTAGTCTGACTTCAAGTTCCCTATTCTCTCACTGACTTATCTCAAATCACAAAGTGCTTAGGTTCCTTTTCTAATGATCCCACCACCTATATTAAGGAGTTTCAATATTTAACTCAAGCTTATGATTTGTCCTGGCATGATATTTTTGTGGTTCTTTCCTCCACGCTAACTGCAGATGAAAGGGAACACGTGTTTCTTGCTGCTCAGCAGCACGCTGACCAGGTTCATTTGATTGACCCTGACATGCCGGTCGGCAGTAAGGCCATTCCCAGGCAAGAGTCTGGTTGAGATGATCAAGCAGACACTCAAGCAATCAGGGATGGACATGCCCACAGCGACAAAATGCTTCAGTGTGTTTTAGCTGGGCTTCAGGCAATTTCTCAGAAGGCAGTCAATGTTAACAAACTCAGAGAAATCACCCAAAAACCTGACAAGAATCCAGCCGCCTTTTTAAGCCTTTTAACTGATTCTCTAACCCAATACACCTGCTTGGCCCCAGCTTCCCTGGCTGGGGCTATGGTCCTCGTTACCCATTTTATTACCCAGTCAGTCCCAGATATCAGAGAAAAGCTTTAAAATGCAGAGGAAGGCCCTCAAACCCCAGTCCCAGATTTAGTGAATATGGTGTCCAAGGTTTTTAATAACCATGAGGAGCAGGCAGAGTTACCCCTCCATGCCTGGTTCCAGCAGAAGGTATCAAACCCAAGCCTTAGTAGCTGCCCTGCAGCCTGTGGCTCCAGTGGCTACAGGGGGCCCCAAAGGGCTGTGTGGGGGGCTGGGGTGGATGGGAACAACGTCCACTACCTGGCACCTGATTCAAGTGCGGAGAAGAAGGGCACTGGTCACGGAAGTGCCCCAGGCCCAGAGCTCCAACCAAACCGTGCCCAGTGTGTGGCCAGAGCAGACACTGGAAGTCCGACTATCCTTGGAAAAGTGATGGGCCCTCTGCGTCAACACTCAGAGGGACTGTCCTTCCAACTCCTGACCTACCATTGGCCCTGCTGAAGACTGACATGACCCAGACTTGAAGACCCCCATCACCCTCACTGAGTCTAGGGTAATGCTCAAGGTAGCAGGTAAGTCAATTTCCTTAATATACACAGGAGCTGCCTACTCTGTCCTGCCCTCGTTTTCAGGGCTAAGCAGTCCTTCCTCAATCTCGGTCATGGGTATTGATGGCAAGTCTACCTGCCTCCGGTGTACTGGCCCTTTGCTTTGCTCCCTGGAAGGTACACCTTTTACCCACTCCTTCCTTATAATCTCTTCATGCCCAGTCCTTCTGTTAGGAAGGGACATTTAAATAAGCTAGGGGCCTCCTTACACCTTACTTCTAGTCTCACAGCACTTCTGTTCCTCCACCTTCTTTCACCCAGCCAGCCTGGAGGAACCAGCCCTACAGGCCTCATTGCTACCCAGTGTTAACCCAGTAATACGGCAACCACCACCCCAGTTATTGCTACTCACCATCGCCCAGATCTTATATGCCTCAAGAACCCCACTGTTATCCCATCCTGGCCTCAGTTCCCCTTTTCAGTAACACACCACAAAGTCCTAAAACCCATCACTGAGCACCTCCTTACTAACAACCCCATTACTCCTGTCCACTCTCTCTGCAACACTCCAATTTTACCAGTAAAGAAGCCAAATGGTACTTATCGCTTGGTCCAGGGCCTGCGCCTCATTAACAAAGCTGTTATCCCCACACACCCAGTAGTTCCCAACCCCTATACTCTTCTGTCCCACATTTCCCCCTCCACAACCCGTTTTTCTGTCCTCGACTTAAAGGACGCATTTTTCACCATCCCCCTTGACCCAGCTTGTCAGCAGCCCCTCCTTAGACAGTTCTAAGGTGCATACAACCCAGCTCCTTAACTTGTTAGCGTCCAAAGGTCCCAGAGTCCCTCACTCCAGGGCACAATTATCTTGTACCTCCATTATCTACTTAGGCCTGTGCCTCCCCCCAACCACTCGGGGGTTAACTTTGGATAGACATCAGGTCGGAAGGAACCTCCAACTGCCAACTTCGGCTGAGCAAATACTTTACTTTCTTGGCTTTGTGGGGTTTTTCCGACATCGGATCCCCAATTTCTCCCTTATAGCTAAACCATTATACGATGTGGCAAAGGCAACTCCCGGTGGACGTTTGGACTCCCCTCGGGTGGTTGAGGCAGCTTTTAAAAAGCTCCAAGAAATGCTTTTACAATCCCTACCACTGTGTTTACCAAACTCTGATAAACCCTTTCTTCTTTTTACTAGCGAGAAGCAGGGCATGACAATCGGGGTCCTCACCCAGCCTCTGGAACCCACTCACTCTCCAATAGCGTATTTTTCCAAACAGCTGAACACGATGGTCAGGGGGTGACAACTGTGTCTCTGTGCCCTGGTGGCCACAGCCGCTCTTACCAAGGAAGCCCTTAAAATCACCTTGGGACAGCCCCTTTAGGCCTTCCCTCCCCACAGGCTCCAGGGCTTATTGTCGCGTCATTTCCTCTCCTGACTCCCTCCGGGCAGGATGCAGGAAATCCATTTGCTCTTTCTTGAAAATCCTGATTTAGGCCTGCTCCAGTCCCCCTCGCTTAATCCAGCCATGATCTCCTGCCCCAAAAGGTCTGCCTTCTTGCCCATAATGGTGGGTCTTAGCCTAGCCTCTTCAGTCATGGCATCGGTTTCACCAATAGGGCTTTAGGCCACAGTGTGATCCACGCCCAGCACTTTGAGGAGAAGCACCAGCTGGCTGTTGAACCCACTTCCGTCTCTCTAGTCTCCCTACAGCGATAGCTCACTTCCCTAGTACAGGTAGTTCTCCAGGACTGAAGGGCCTTAGATCTCCTAACTGCAGAAAAGGGTGGCACTGGCCTGTTGCTAAGGGAAGAGTGCTGCTCTTATGGGAATGAATCACGCTGGTAGAACAAAACATAGAGACCGTCACCAAATGGGCTGAAGATCTTAGAAACTGTCGGGGAGACAATGCCTCATTACTCTCTTGGTTCCCAAACCCCCTTCTAATCTGGATTCTTCCTTTAATTGGGCCACTTGTGGTTATAAGTTTCTTGTTACTAATAGCCCCCTGTCTTTTCAAATTTCTTCAGAACAGGATAAGGGGCATGAACAACTCAGCTGTCAACCAGCTTCTTTCACACACCTTACAGCCCTCTGCCTACCGAACCCGATTCAGTGCACTCTGGCCTTTAATCCTTCGCAGCCCCCATCCAGCAGGAATCAGACAGACAGACTAGCGTAGCCCCATTATCATTAAAAAATGTTGGAATGTTGGGTCAGGCACCAGTGGGGGCCATTAGGAACCATCTGACCTGCCCTTATCAGACTGAGACAGCTAGCTTCAAAAGGGCTCCAGGACAATGAGCTATCTCCTCAGTATCAAGCAGAACAATCAAAAAATTAACAATCAAGGAATTTCAAGGATGGAGATGGCTTAAGCGCCTGCGGGTGCAGCTCCTGTCCCCCTCCCTTCTTGTTTACCCTCTGACCAGCTTAAAACCTTGATCTTCACCACAGAAAAAGGTGAGACTTCTTGGGCCCCCAGCTGGGGGCCTGTGGACCTCACCCGGGAGCTCAGGGCTCCCGTCTCTTTCTCTGCTCTCCCTTCCCTCCTGGGCAGTGCCACTTCATCACTGGCTCCCTGCTGGAACACGTGAATCTCGCCCAGGAGTGCAGAATAAACTTCTCCTTTTCCTTTTCTCTGGCCTGGCCTCGGTTTATCTTTGTGGCAAGCCTAATAGAGGGATGCTACCAAAAACCAACCAATAGCATAAGCCCTCCTGGCAAGTCAGCCAATGATGGGGAGTCTATCATTAGCAGAATAAAAGCCTGGCTCTTCATTCCACTAGGCCAGTGGTTCCCAACCTTCCTAATGCCATGACCCTTTAATACAGTTCCTCATATTGTGATGACCCCCAACCATAAAATTATTTTCGTTGCTACTTCATCACTGTAATTTTGCTACTGTTATGAATGAGGCGACCCCTTTGAAAAGGTTCGTTTGATTCCCCAAAGGGGTCGAGACCCACAGGTTGAGAACCACTTCACTAGGCTCTCCGATTGGCTGGCAGCCTTTTGGAATGAAGCAAAGCACCCCTTCAATAAACGACCTCATTTTGTTCACTTTTCTCCAACTCTGGTCTGAATGCCATCCCTCACCTGAATTCTTTCTTGTGAGCAGGACAAGAGTAAGAGAGAAGAGACTTAAAACTTTAAATAACCTCTCGCTAACACTTTGGTACCGACAGACCTCTGAGAGCATTGGTCCTGTCTCCACTCTGCCCTCCAGGGGAGGCCAGGACACCACCTCAGAAGACCGAGACAGACAGACTCTGAAGTCATCTTAGGAGTTAAACCGCACCTGGGAAATGAGCACACAGCTCCGAGGTCAGGAAGCCAAACTGTGGACCTGAGGCACCATGGTTACCCACGGAAATGTGGGGCCAGGAAAGGGGACAGCAGACAGCTCTGAGCCGGGACACGCCCCACCTGTAGATTGTCCCCTGGCTGGACCCTCTGGGGTTCTCCACAATAGGGGTGAGGGAGCAGCCCCTAGGGCCAGCAGAAGGTGTGGAGGAAGCTCGGTGGCGGGAGGTGGGTGTCCTCTTGTGAGTGCTGCACAAAGAATCTGTTGCAGCCAAAGGTGATGCAGAGACTCTCAGTGCCCAGAACACAAAGGTCAAAGCCAAGACCTGACTGCCGCCCCAGCTTCATGTGCAGCTGTGCTGGCCATGCCCAGCTCAGCCAGATGAATCCCAAACTCAATGACCTGCTGTTCTGGCATAAGGAGGAGGGCCAGCCCGTGCAGTCACACCTCATCCACCATCCCCTCTGCTTGACCCCCAGAGGACAGAATCGCTCATCAGGGAAGGTGTTCAGGAGACCACCACGCTCCTAGTCTCTTCCCAGGTGCCTGGTGCAGGGGCTCTGTCCTCACTTGTGTCTTGGTTGGACAAGGAGGTTCCGTGGTCCCAGCAGCTCAGAACCACCAACAGTGTTGAGAAGAGCTCAAGACTGCACAGGGGACGTCTGCCCCCTCACACCACAAGGAGCGCCACAGCATGATGGTGGGTGGGCGTGTGTGTGTGTGTGTGTGTGTGTGTGTGTGTGTGTGTGTAATCACCTAATCTGGTGTCAATGTAAGGATTAAGAGTGTAGGGGTGGAGTGTAGGCTGTTAATCGATATGGCCAATATGGCTGTGTGGGCATGGCCTTCTGAGAATTCTGGGAAATCTGGGACTTCCTTCTTGGAGGCTGAAGACACCTTTCTCTTCCACTTCCTGGGAGACATTGCAGAAGACAAGCCACATTCATGCAACCAGACCTCAGAAGCCGGAGAAGTCACAGAGAGACCCCTGCCAGCGCTGAGATGTTTCCAATGACACTGGATCCAAAGACTTTCTACTCACTGGCTTGTGATCTTCTACACTCAGCATCATTGCATGTGTTTCATGAATCTGAAGAGAACTTTATAGATTGATATTGGAAATATAGACTAATAAGGGACTTATGGATTTGATTTGAACTGGGCTGGGATGTTTTCTCAATGTTCAGTTGCTATTGTATATAAAGCTCTTTCTTTTTTTTTTTTTGAATAGTACTTGGAAATGATTTATTACGTGATTGTGATACACAGAATACAGTCCTGTTCATATTGTTTCATACACAATAGGTGATTTATATATAGATGATTTAAGATAGTATTTATGCTCATTTGCTTAATTTATTTCGTTTATGTGGCAATACACCCATAAGTTTATACCTAGCCAGCAGGAATTGATTTTAATGTTCAACATCTTAGAGCAGGAACACGTGTATACCACAATTTATTTATCTCTTTTTAGACATGTAGGTTGTTTCTCGTTTCTGGTGTTTGTTTGTTTGTTTTTTAATCATTTTATTAGAGGCTCATACAACTCCTATCACAATCCATACACACATCAACTGTGTAAAGCACATTTGTACATTCATTGCCCTCATCATTCTCAAAACATTTCCTCTCCACTTAAGCCCCGGCATTAGGTCCTCATTTTCCCCCTCCCTTTCTGCTCCCCCCTCCCTCATGAGCCCTTGATAATTTATAAATTATTATTTTGTCATATCTTGCCCTGTCTGACGTCTCCCTTCACCCACTTTTCTGTTGTCCATCCCCCAGGGAGGAGGTCACATATAGCTCCTTATAATCAGTTCCTTCTTTCCAACCCACTCTCCCTCTACCCTCCCAGTATCGTCACTCACACCACCGGTCCTGAAGGGATCATCCGCCCTGGATTCCCTGTGCTTCCAGTTCCTATCTGTACCAGTGTACATCCTCTGGTCTAGCCAGACTTGCAAGGTAGAATTCGGATTATGATAGTGGGGGCGGGGAGGAAGCATTTAGGAACTAGAGGAAAGTTGTATTTTCCATCATTGCTACATCGCACCCTGACTGGCTTGTCTCCTCCCCGAAACCCCACTGCAAGGGGATCTCCATAAATCTCTTTCTTATTCACATATGTGTGTGTCCATGGATTTGTTTATCTAGTCTACCCAGACTAACACAGTGTGTGTGTGTGTGCTCATTCTCTGGAGAAACTCCAAGGGGCAGGAGGAGGGGCTTCTGTGACACCACTTGGCTGCACTCAGAGTTGTGCGCTTTCACTTTGGCTCACACCTTCGTACTGCCCAGGCAGGTAAAGCTGACATGTGGGAGCCATGCAAGACAGGGTAATTAGGCTCTTTCTTCTGACCCTGATACCAGTGTGCCAGGTTTCACCAGTGGGACTACAACTCCACTTCCATTTGCATGGATGTCTGAATTTGAACGGTTCTGAGATCTTACATAAGAGCTTAGGAGATGACAGGCTTTGCCTTCAGCAGCTGTGCCTGGGACTCAGTCTTGCTTACTACTCACTCGGTCAGGTGGTGCTGGCCAGGTGCTTGCTGGGCACTGACTTGGCCAGGGCTGTCCTCAATGGCCCCCACCCCCACTCCAGGGAAGCCCCTCTTTTCTGTAGTGCAGCCATCAGCCCGAGGTCCACTCTTGCTGCTGTTGGTCTCGGTTTGACCCCTTGGACAATGGCCTCAGTAGCTGGAAGGCCACACTAGAGAATCCACCAAAGCCGTCTTTGTTAGTCTTTAGCATAACCTCAGCGGTGGACTGAAGCTTCATCAAGGACACTGCAATTGAGGGAATTATGAGGATTTAGACTGGGTCTCTTTTGAGAACCAAGGACAAAGATCTTATTCTTTGGGCATGCCACGTGTGGGAGGGGACTCGGTGCCGTGTCGTGTTGCCATGCCCCCTGTTGGAAGAGTAGATGACTGCAGTCATTCTGGAGAAGAACATGCTCCTACCTGCAAATCGGAGTTATGCAAGGGGGTCGCCAAAAGTTCACTGATACAAAATTGATTACCTGAAATGTAAACCCTACCGAATTAATGATAAAGGGTTTTATTTTTAAAGATTAAAACCTAAAAAGAAAAACCCCACAAGTTAATGGAAAATTCCATTTTTTTAAATTCCATTTTTCCATGAACTTTTGGAAGCCCCCTTATGTATATGATGACTTAGAAATCTTTTCTTGGGATATGGGTTTTATTTTACTTAACAAAACTGTCAATGTTCTAGTGATATTGACTTCACTCATACCACATACTGTAATGTTTCACCATTGTGAAGAGCTGGGCAGTCATCCCCACCACCAGTGTTAGAGCGGACTTGGACGTCTTGCTCCTGGGTAGACATCCCAGGGAGACCCTTCGCTCAGATCCACTCAGGACCAGGTAGAGAGATGTCCCTATGGCGTTGTTCTGTGGAGGCAGGGAGGTGAAGACAACCAGAGTGTATGTTCTTGGGAGAGTTGAGAAGTCAGTCAGCCATCAATCCATCCACCTTTTGCAATTACACAGTGGCTGTAACAATGAATATCAGCACAATTGTGAGGAGGGTGCAGGACCAAGTGGTGCTTCGGTCTGTTGTGCATGGGGTGCTACGGGCTGGAACTGACAGCACCTAACCACACATACATGTCATTCTGAGGACTAAGGTGCACCTGACCCAAGCCAGGGTATTTTCAGTGGCTTCATGAGCATGTGAAAGTTGCCTATTGAATAAGGAAGACCGCAAAAAAAAAGGAAGCATTTGAATGTTAGTGTTGGTAAGGAATACTGGAAGTACCATGGACTGCCGAGCACAAACAAGTCCTTCTCAGAGGAAGTACGGCCAGAATGCTCCTTAGAAGTGAGAGTGGCCAGACTTCATCTCATGTGCGGTGGACACACTAGCAGGAGAGACCAGTCCCTGGAGAAGGACATCCTGCTTGGTCAAGTGGAGGGGCGGTGAGAAAGAGAAAGACCCTGAACGAGATTGACACAGCGGCTGCAGAGATGGGCTCAGTCACACGAACAGTTGTGAGAGCGGTGTAGGGCCAGGTGGTGTTTCCTTCTGTTACACGGGGTCGCTATGGCTCGGAAGTGACTTGACGGCATTTCACAGCAACACACAGCAGCTAGCTCTCTGAGCAAGTTCAACTAAATGACAGCCACTAGAATGTCTTGACATTTAGAAGAGTCTATTCAGTTAACCAGACTGCAACAATCTATGAGCGATTCTTGAAGTTGCAGTCCTGAGTGGAGACAATAGCCAGCTTATGTGGACACACCCCCAGTTATCAGAAACTTTCCTATCGAGTGACCAGGTATGACAAAAGCAGAAAGCAAAATTAAGATTATCGTTCTGTAGCGTAAGTGAGCATTGTGGGGTACAGGATTGATTCTAACATCAAAAGGAACAATATTGAAGAATCACAAGCTTAATTATAGTGTCCTGACCTTGGGAACATGAGAGTACACATTCTGAGGTCCATCACGAGTGGGACTTTCCCAGCTAGGAAGGGGAAGGAGGCAGGTCATTCGGCAGTCAACCAAATGACCTCACTTTGGTCAGTTTGCCTCATTCTCTACTGTTCTTATTTTTTTTTATTTATTTTAATTTTCAGGATGTATATTTTTGTTTTTGATTTTTATTTTTTTATCCAACATACATTTTTAGATATATTCCCATCATCTTCTACATTAATAGTTGATTCCTTTATAGCTAGGAGTTAATTACTTAGTGTTTTTTCTTTTTAAATTATTTTTTCTCTTTAAAAAAAAATCATTTTATTGGGGGCTTATACAACTCACAATCCATACATCCATCCATTGTGTCAAGCACATTTGTACATATGTTGCCATCATCATTTTCAAACCATACTCCTTCCACCCGAGCCTCTGGTATCAGCTTCTCAGCTTTTCCCTCCTTCCCTCATGAATCCTTGATAATTTACTAATTGTTATTATTTTTGCATGTCTTACAGTACTGGCCAATATCTCCCTTCATCCACTTTTCTGTTGTCTGTCCCCCTGGGAGGCGGTTATATGTAGATCATTGTGATCAGTTCCCCCTTTCTTCCCCCGCCTTCGCCCTCCCCCTCCTGGTATTGCTACTCTCATTATGGATCCTGAGGGGTTTATCTGTCCTGGATTTCCTGTCTTTCCAGCTCTTATCTGTACCAGTGTACATCCTCTGGTCTAGCTGGATTTGTAGGATAGAATTGGGGTTGTGATTTGAGTTGCAATATCAAAAGGTACAATATTGAAGAATAATGATATTAATTACAATGTCCTGATTTTGGGAACATAAGAGTGCCTTCTAAAAGCAATCACTAGTGGGACTTTCCTAGGTGGGAGGGGGAAGGAGGCAGGTCATTCAGCAGTCAACAAAATGACCTCACTTTGGTCGGTTTGCCTCCGCGCAGTAATTTGCAATTGGCTACTATTAACCTAAAGGTTATTGGTTTGAATCTACCCAGTGGTCCCCTGGAAGCGAGGCCTGGAGGTCTCCTGTAAAGAGGACAGCCAAGAGACCCCGTACAGTAGTTCTCCTTTGTAATGCTCAGGGTCACCTGGAGACAGCATTGACTGGATGGGACAGGTAAGGACAGGCAAGACACCTTGAGTTAGGCTGACTGTTTAAAGGCGTTTACTGAAAGAAAGGAAGAAGCAGAGAGACTAGCTTGTAAATTGTTTGACACATGCATTATAAAATATGTGCGTATAAATCAGCACTGCACATTTCATAAGCACACATTCAAATAAAGATGGGCATTAGCCTCATAAAATAGCCACCCATGGAGTAGTCAGTGAGAGTCGAGAACAGATGTGAAAGGGAATAAGTAAAACAATAAAATGTGTTAGGGGCTTGGTGCAAACCAAGGATCCCAGATTGGTATAAACTGCCGAATGGGAGTAATTCAAGCCTCTCCAACCCAGAGAAACAACGGGAAGAAACAAAAATCCAGCCAACTTCAAACAAGACACAATGTATACAACCCCAATTGTATAAGGTAAAGTGTGATCTGAGGTTCTTTCCAGGATCTGAAAACGGGCAAGTGAGACACAGCAGGGAGAGAGGTGTCCATGTAAGGGAAACCAGAGTGGGTTTGGGGAGAAAGTGTAATTTTTCCTGAAGTCACTTCACTGAGACCTCTTTCCCACATGGCATCAGAGGTCCATGCTTGTCATAGCAGAACCTGTCCTCCCACTTACACAAGCTTCGCATCAACTTCTTATCAGATTACCACACTGACGTCAGCACTCATACCAGTGAGGTGCCTGTATTCCCATGCATCAGCACAGTTGGTGAGACAACACGGGCCTCACAGGGGGACCAAGTTGCACCCTGGTCATCCCAGGTGTACATGCCCAGTGTGTGGGCTCAAAATCAGCTACATCTCATGTTAGGTGTGGGCGGTTCGCTGTACTATGTGATGCCTTCCGGTTATTTCACGTAAAGCTCAAGGTAGGGTCTAAGTTCAGCTACATTCCCTGGGTGGTCGAAAGAATGGAAACGCTTGGCTGCTGACCTAGGGGTTGGAGATTCAAGATGTGCACACCCACCAGCCACTCCACGGGAGAAACACGAGTCTGTTAGCTTCAGTCGGGATGTACAGCCTCGGAAACCCACAGAGGCAGCTATTCCTTGCCTATAGATTCGCTGTGAGCGGGAATCAATTCGTTGGCAGTGAGCGTGGATTTTGGCTTGCTGCTCTGGGCCAAACCCACTGCCATTGAGTAGGGTCTGACTCGCGGCGACCTTTTTGGACAGGGTAGAACTGCCCCCGTGGGTTTTCCAGACTGTAAATCTCTTTAGGGGAGCGGAAACCCTGGTCTTTCTCCCACTGAGCAACTGCTGGTTTCAAATGGCTGGCTTTGGGGTTAGCAACTCAAGGCATAACCACTATCATCAGGTCCCTAAAGGGACACCAAAAGACAGCATGTGGGGCAAGGACTCTGGTCATCTTGAATCGTTTCAAGCCCCATTCCTGGGCTACTAGTGCCCTCTCCTGGTACCCTGGAAGAACAACACTATAAAGAAGTAGCTACTCTCAGCTACTAACTGAAAGGTTCAAGTTCGCCCAAAGGTGCCTCGTGAAAATGGTCTGGTGATGGACTTGCAAAGACTGAGTCATGGAAATCCCTACAGACGACATCGTTCTACTCTGACCCAAGTGGAACTGCTGCCCACCAGGGCTGACTGGGCACCACTGGTTCTGAACCAGACCCACTTTTCTATGTGTTGGGAAATCCTATCAGGCTAAGAAGTTTTTCGGCCTGTTGTATAAAATGGGACGATAACAGATCTTCAAAGCATGGCTTTATTTAAAGGAATGCTCTCTTGGCTGTTGGCACAGTGCCAGGCCAGGAGCAGTCAATAAACAATTGTAGTCCTTGAGTTAATGAGAGCAAGACGCCCAATGACCTACAGCCAAACGACCCCTGCAGCCCAATACCAGCATGTCCCTCAGTCCCAAAGAGTTAATGTTGTCCTTGGGTAACATGTGGCTACTACATGTACATTTTGACAGAGGTTTTCTATTGCAAATCTTAATGGTGGGGACTCAGGCATGAGGGCAGCTTGGAAGAACGCTTTGGGCCTGAAATCCTGTAGTCAAAAACAGAGACCAGGTTGATTCCAGAAATTCCAAGTTTCTTCCTGCATGTGCTTGCAGAGAACAACCAGGTTTCTCCTCGGGACGACTTCAGAGTTCCGCCCTGACTCTATGAGTGAATATACCAGAAACGGGCTTCTTTACGATGAGTGTAGGATAAGATTAGCAGGTTTCACAATGTCACACACAGATGCAATAGACATTCTAGGAAGCCGGTTCTCCCAGGATCCCTAGGAAATTAGCTACCCCTACATTTCTCCAGGGGTCATTAGACCACCATCCCCTGAAGCTTCCCCTTGTTTATTCAAACTGGAGTGAGGTTTTGTGTCTGGCTACTTATCTTCTGACCTTGTTAGTCTCCTTCCCAAGTTGGAACACCCCTACTGATTTAGATCAAAGGAATTTTTACACAAAGGGAAGGGGCTGTTGGATTCTGGATTTTTAACAAACTAAAGTTATGCCTTATTTCTAGGATTGCTTTTGCATATTTCAATCTCGGTCTCAGACTGTCTTTCCGGTCACACACAGATGTGTGCCCTTGACTGGACTACTAGCCGGCGCTCCTTCTGCCAGTCTGAGCCACTGCAAGACCTCCCCCACCCTCACCCCCACCCAACCCCCCTGCCTTCCTCCACTAGGGTGTGGAGGTGGAAGCTTAAGAGGAGGGCAGTGTGAAGCAGGAGTCCCCTGGGCTGCTTTCCTGGGCCTTCCTGACTGAGCTCAGGGCTGGATTACCCAATAAGCAAGGTAAGCATGGGCCCACTTGTGCTTACTTCGATTCCTGGGTACTCCATCTGAGTTAGTTAATTGTGCCAGCCTGGCCGATAATCACATGTGGTGCTGGTTGAAAGGCGGAGGGATAAATGGGTGGTGAAGCCTCGCCTTTCTAGTTCTCGGGTCTCTTGTTTTGTGATGGTTGCACCGGGAGCAGCTGCCTTAGCAGTTCCCTGCTTCAGCTTGCAAGATTGACTTCCGACAAGACATCCCCAAGGAGAAGCCACGTGGACCTACCCCAATGCAGCCCTGGGTGCTGGAGCAGCCGTGTGGAGACCCCTGCTAGTGCTGAGATGCTTGTTCATTCACTGACTCAGCTTTCCTCCTGCAGTCGGCATCATTGCCTCTGTTTTGTGAGGTGGAGGACTTTGTGGACTGGTGTTGGGTTAATGGGTTAATGTTGGACTTGTGGGCTTGGGCAGCACTGGGTTGGGATGTTTTTGTGATGCACATTTTCTTTACATAAAACTCTCTCTCATACATGAGTCGCTGTGGATTTGTTTCTCCAGAGTACCTAAACTAATACACCATCCATCCCTGTGAGGGATTGCAGATTTGAACAGAGGCTTTGATTCTGTAGGAAGTCGCTGTGGGGCGCACCAGTCATATTGAGAAGGAGAATCTTTGATGTGGTGGAGGGAAATAGTGAAATTGTCCCCCCACGAATTTGAAAGTAAGCACCAGTAAGCCCTTGCTTACCTGGCTTATTGAGTCATCTGCTCCCGACTGGGCTGGAGGGCAGCGCCTGCCTCTCCCCTCAGCATCCATCCCCTGCATTTAGCACGGAACTTTTACTAACTGATGGAGCAAGGACTGGAGGGCCGCAGGGACCATCCTCCTGGAGAGTACGTTAGTACCCTCTAGTGGCTCAGTTCCGAACTTCCCTGATGTTGCACTAACTCAAGTTTAACCAAAACTAGGTAAATTCCGACTTTGGGCAGCATTATAGGTTAGAGCAGAACTACTCCTTCAGGGTTTCTGATGCTGTAAATGTTGATCGGAGCAGACAGCATCCGCTTCCTCCCTAGGAACAGCTGGTGACTCTGAACTGCAAACCTGGCTGTTGGCACCCCCACTCGTGCCCACTGCAACATCAAGACTTCCGTACTCGGCCTGGGGCGGAGGCAAACCTGGTTGCTGGAGTTGTTTGGTCCTCTGCTGCCCTGCCCTACAGACAGTGTAGCCCTCAGAGTTGGGCATCTAGGAGCTGAGGCAGGGCACATGAGCCTGGTCTGCGTGGGTCCTGACCCAGGAAGGCAAGGGGCCTCCTTCTGCCTAATTGTGCCCTCTTCTGTCCTCGAAGGCTCAAGTCCAGCGGAAAGGCTGGAGCCCATTCATCAGCTCCTCAGCTTTCTGCACCCCTGTGTTGAGCAGTGCTTCTGATGAACACCCACTGCACATCGGGGGTTGGTTTTCACTCCAGGCCGAGAGTGTGGAAACCTAGGTCACTCACGTTGACTGTTACAAGGGACGTTATTCCTTCCATCTTACCTGGTCTCTTTCTAAAAACAAAAACCATGAAAACTTTCTTTTGTTTTTATTACATCTTCCCCCCCATGACTGCTTCATTCCCTTCTTCCTCCTTGCTCATCTGGAAATACTACAGTGGTTTCCAAATCCTCTAGTGCCCTCCGGTCTCTTATGAGGAGGCTTCAAAATGTTCATGGAGAAATGGAATGAAAATTTCCCATGAACTTTTTGAAGCCCCCTTGTAGCTTCTGATCCTTACCATCAAAAGCAGATGCCGTTAGGATTATGTCAAAAGATAATGACAACCCTCCTCTCCCCTCACTTGGGGGTCCTCTTCCCAACAAGATACAGTCTTGCAGCACTTTTGCTTCCTTGTGCTTCCCACCTTTTCCAGCTTCTTGGAGTTTTCCCTTTTCCTGGGTCCATGTTTATTGAAGGCCGCCCCGCTCATGGCCCATACAGCCCAGCCTCTCTATTCGAACTTCGGTAAAATCGAGAGTGGCACCAGGCCCGGACCAGGGTGGGGGCCGCCCCCAAGAGCTGCCTGCCAGGTTGGGGGGCGGGGTGGGGAGGTGTGCTGATTGTTTTTTTTCCTCTCTCCATGTTTTTCTTAGAAGAGTTTGGTGTTCTCAGTTTATAAGAAATACTAGTTTTCCTCTTATGATAAAAACTCAGTACTTTGGGGTGGTGAGTTTGATGTGCCCACTTGGCTCAGCCATGCTGCCCAGCTGTTTAACTAGGTGCCAGTCTGTTGTCTGTTATGAAGTAGTCACAGACGTTTGTATCAGATGGCCTTGGGTGGGCCTTATCCAATCAGTGAGAGGCCTTGAGAGCCTTTGTGCACGATGTCCTTTATAATTGCAAGGATGGCGCAGGGTCGGGCAGTGTCTCTTTCTGTTGTGCATGGGTTCACTATCACCTGAGTGCGCCGACTTGAAGGTGCCTAACAACAACAGATCTTACAGATTTTGAAAGATATATATTACATGTATCTTCTAAGCACGATGTCCTTCGCCAGGGACTGCTTTCTCCTGTCCAAGGGAGGAATTCTGCCTCAAGCCTGCAACATTGACTCTCGCCTGTGTTTTTAGCCTGCTGAGCTTCCAGCCCAGGGATTTCAGACTTGCCAACCTCCAAAATTGTATAATGCAGTTTTCCTTAAACAACCAACTAACTAGCTAGCTAGCTAACTAACTAACTAACTAACTAACCAACCAACCTCTTGATGGGTCTGTTTCTGTTTCTATAGACCCATGATTGATGTACACTTCTATACGAATGATACTTGACACATTTATCATCCATTCAGATTCAACTACATGCAATGCAAACCCTGTTACTCATTCTGGTCTCCCTTTCTTACTCCTCTTTTCCTATATTGAGATCCCTTGGACTTACTTCTTACTTGACTAGGGAGGATTCTCGGCATTTTCCTTTGCTTTGGGCCAGTGAGTGTTCTCTTCCCTGGGTACAAGAGTCTCAGGCCACTGTCCTCTCCAGAGCTGTAGCTGTCCTACTGTCTCCAAGAGTCTAGAGCCGTGGATGAAAAGTCTGATGCATTTTTATTCCCTTTTCCTTTGAATACTGTGCTCTTTCTGTCTGGAATCATGTGCGATTTTTCTCTTTGTTTCTGCTGTTGAGCAATGGCATTTCCTGTGAGGTGCTGTTGAGTATTTGTAATTCCTGTCCTACAAGGCGTTGTTGTTAGGTGACATCGAGTTGATTCGGATCCAGAACAGCCCTGTGCACAACAGAACAAAGCACCCCCGCTCCTGTGACATCCTCACAGTTATTCTCAGGGTGGAGCCTATTACTACAGCCACTATCATGCTCTTTCTTGCTGCCCCGGGACTTTGCCAAGCGTGATGTCCTACTCCAGGGACTGGTCTCTTCTGACAACGTGACCAAGGTATGTGAGACAAGGTCTTGTCAACCTTGCTTCTAAGGAGCATTCTGGTGTAGTTTTTCTAAGACAGATCTGTTTATTCTTTTGGCAGTCCATGGTACTTTCTTTCTTTTTTTTTTTTTTTTGGTACTTTCAATATTCTTCGTCAACACCATAGTTCAAATTCATTGATGCTTCTTCAGTGTTCCTTATTCAACGTCCACCTTTCACATGCATATGAAGTGATTAAAAATACTATGGCATGGCTTGGGTCAGGTACTCCTTAGCTCAAAATAACATCCTTGCTTTTCAACACTTTAAGGAGGTCTTGGGCAGCAGATTTACCGAATACAATCTGTCTTTTGATTTCTTTTAAAAAAATTATTTTACTGGGGGCTCTTACAGCTCTTATCACAATCCATACATACATCTATTGTGTCAAGCACATTTGCACATATGTCGCCATCATCATTTTCATAACATTGTCTTTCTATTCGAACCCTTGGTATCAGCTCCTCATTTTTTCTCCTCTCTCCCCCACACCTCCCTTCCTCATAAACCCTTGATAATTGATAAATTATTATTTTTCCATGTCTTACACTGACCAATGTCTCCCTTCATCCACTTTTTTGTAGCCCGTCCTCCAGGGAGGGGGTTATATGTAGATCATTGTGATTGGTTCCCCCTTTCTCCCCCCACCTTCCCCTTCCCTTCCTGGTATCGCTACTCTTATTATTGGTCGGAGGGGTTTATCTGTCCTGTATTCCTTGTGTTGTGAGCTCTTATCTGTACCTGTTTACATGCTCTGGTCCAGCATGATTTGTAAGGTAGAATGGGCATCATGATAGTGGGGGGAGGAAGCATTAAAAAACTAGAGGAAAGTCATATGTTTCATCGGTGCTATACTGCACCCTGACTGGCTCGTCTCTTCCTGTGACCCTTCTGTAAGGGGATGTCCAATTGTCTACAGATGAGCTTTGGGTCTCCACTCTGCACTCTCCCTCATTCACATTGATGGGATTTTTTGTTCTGGGTCTTTGATGCCTGATACCTGATCCCATTGATACCTCATGATCACACAGGCTGGTGTGCTTCTTCCATGTGGGCTTTGTTGCTTCTCAGCTAGATGGCCACTTGTTTGTCTTCAAGTTTAAGACCCCAGACGCCATATATTTTGATATCCGGGCACCATCAGCTTTCTTCACCACATTTGCTATGCACCCATTTTGTCTTCAGCAATCATGTCCGGAAGGTCATGGAATGACAGATTATTAGAACAAAGTGTTCTCCTGTTGAGGGAGCACTTGAGTAGAGGCCCAATGTCCATCTGCTACCTTGATACTTAGCATATAAATATATGTACTTAGATCTATTCCTCTATCATTATATATAAATATATTTATATATGTACATGCCTATATTTAGACCTCTATAAATGATCTTGCCTCCTAGTTATTTCCTCTATTTCATTTTACTTTCTTCTTGTCACACTATCATGTTAGGCCTTCATTCAGGTTTCAGTAATCCCTGCCGGTTACATTGCCCTTGATCAAGCCCTACCAGGCATCCTATGCCCTCCTTGCTGTTGATTTTAGATCACTTGTTGTTCCCTTGTCCATGTGTTTGTTAACACCCACTTTCTTTTCCCCCTGCCTCCTCCTCTTTTGCCCCCACCTCCCCAACCATCGGTCCCCTTGTTTATCCCTAGATTGTTTATCCTGCCTATCTTATCTAGATTGGCATGCAGAGACAATAATAAGCACTAAAAGAAGACATAGCAAAACAAAACAACAAAAGAAAACCCCTAAACCAAAATGACAAAAACCAACAACAAAAAAAGAAAAGCCTATAAATAGTTCCAGGTCTATTTATTGACCTATAGGAGTGTTTTCCAGTTGAGTCTGATGGGGTGCCATGCCTGGCCCCAAAGTCTATTTTTGGTACTCCCTCGGGACTTCATTACTTTGCCCCCCTTGCTGCTTTGTTGCATGCCCTAAGCATTTCACCCCAGTGTGGTGGGTTCAAATCGGGCACAATTCTCACACTGTGTTGTTGTTCATAGTGATATGGGTCAGTGAGGAACATCCTATCTCATGGTGGGGCCGGCCCTACGGTCCTCTCTGTGCATTGGCTGCTCTGAGCAGGAATATCATCTTCCAGGCTTGGTCGGTCAGGATGTGTTCCACTCTCTCTCCTTCCCTCTTTGTTTGCTCCTGTGTCCTCTGATCAGACATGTCCCTCTCCCTGAGCTGTAGCTTCAGTGCTGTCCTGTGTAGTGCATTCTTCTGAAGAGAGGAGGGTGTCCACATAGTTGGGATTGGGGCCGGCCCTGGTTATTTTTATTTTTTTATTATTATTTATTATTTTCTTCTTTCCATTTCATTTTGATTTTTATTGTTTCTGTTAGGTTTCCCAGTTTATGAAGCACAGAATGAGTGGATGCATAGAGATAATAACTGATGCACGGTTTATCAGGAAGTGGGGGGAGGAGGGGAGGTGAATTGTTGAGCAAACAATGAATGTAGTGGGGGGAGGGAGTACTAGAAATGACTGTGATGATGCATATACAACTCTTTTAAAAAGTGATTTTACTATGGAAGTGTATGATATGTGAATATTATATCAAGAAAACTACTTTAAGAAAAAGAAATCGAACGACCAATGGTGACCATGGGTGAAGGAGGAAGAGTTTTTGCTTAGGAGGCATTAACTTTATGTTAATGGTGGCAGAATAATTTGGAGGAGGAATCAATAATGGTTTTAAAAATCAAAGAATATAATCATTGGCACTGAATTGTACATGTGGAAATTATTGGACTGGAGAGTGTTTTGTTGTGTACATTTTTCCACAATTAGAAAAAAATTACATGAAGAACAGTGAGTACAGGCACAAGAAAGTTGATTGTGGTACTTACTGTACAACTCTTTAAATGATTGAACTCTTGAATTATATGATATGTGGATGAAGTGCCAATAAAACTTTTATTTATTTATTTTTAAGATTATCTTGGGGCAAGGGTTGGAGAGGTTCCTCCTACCTCCATGGTTCCAGGAAATGTGGAGTTCATGAGAATTTAAAATTCTGTATTGCATTTCTCTCCCTTTGATCAGATTTCTCCTATGGAATCTTTCATCAGAATGTTCAGTAGCCAGGCACCATCCAGTCCTGGTCTCATGGCAAAGGAGGCAGTAGTTCACGGAAGCAATTTGCCACATTCCATATCCTCTGCCTGTTTCTGGTTCTCCTTCTCCCTCTGCTGCTACAGCTGAATGGGGTCCAATCGTCATAGCTTGGATGCCCTCTTACAAGCTTTTAAGGCCCCAAGCCCTACACAGTGAACCAGGAGGTAGAACAGAGTGCTAAACATGCTATTAGCCTAATTAACAGGAAGGTTCCCTGAAACTCGGACCTTAGGCTTCCAAGCCAAGGAACTAAACTGCACGTGGCTTCTGGTTGTACACAGTAGCCTTAACAGATATAATTTTTTTGGTCATTGTTGTAAATATTTTTGTCACAAAACATTTGCTTGTTAAACTGTATAGTTGCACAATATAGTGAAGGCAATGATCATATTTGGTTTTATAACTCTACCCTTAATCCGTGTGATTTTTCCACCACAGTTAGCACTCTTTCTCCTCCTCCCTGCCCCATTCCTTGTAACTAACCACTAATAAATGCTGGTCTCTGTACATGCACTTTTCTTGTCGTTTTTTAACCTTGTCTTTTTATATAGGTGAAATTACACAATAGTTGTTACTTTGTGGTTGACTATTTCCCTCACCATAATGTAGCCAAGCTCTATCCATGTTGTAATATATATCAAGATTTCATTTTTTTCTTAATGAGTGAGTAGTATTCCAATGTATGTATGTACCACATTTTGTTTGTCCATTCATCTGATGATAGTTATTGAGATGAAGCTAATGACCAGGGCCCTTCTAGCCACCATTCCTTATAATATGTGTTACAATCCCACACTCTATGCCTGTGGCTAGGATCCCATATTCCAGCCAGTTCTCTGTTACACGATAAATCAGGCTTAAGTACTGACCTTCATAGGGTGTACAAACCACGTCACATTCTTTGTTTCCTTGGGAGCGTCTTTAAGTACTCGAGCAAGTGACTTAAGATAACATCCTTCATTTTCCTTGGGGGTCTGGTTGCTAAAAGACACATCAGACCTCCATCAAAGCCGTTCCTCAGAAGAACCAGCTGGGACACTGAGAAGTCCTACGACCTTGGAAGAGCCTGCCCAAGATTTCGGCACGAAGTGGGGGAAGCTCCTGAGATCAGGTGTACCGCAGAGTGTGGCCTGGAGACTCAGAGGAGCAGAGCCAAGACTGTGGGTGTTTCCTCACCTGGACCAAGGCTGTGGAACCGTGGGACAGAGAGACAGGCCAGACAAGGCAAAGGAATCAAGTGTCTGAGAGACTGAGGCTCAGAGAGACTTAGCTGCTGCCTGAGGGAAGGGGAGCACTTCCTTGCTGTTTGTTGGCCCTGACTTGTGGTAATCTCTTAAATTCCCTAGTAAATCTTAATTGTGAGTATTGTCTGAGAGTATTGCATGGCCATTGCAACAAAGTACCGAACCAGCCTAGACATAGAGTGGCACAGGAGGAGGGTCAGTGTCCGAGGAAAGGATGGAGCCTGGAAGCATGTCTGACCTCTGCCTGTGGCCGCAGGGAAGTCACACAAGGTCCAATATGGCCACCATGGCCTTTATCATGAGTATTTGTGTTGTTTCCACCTTGGGGCTATTGTGACTGGTATGACGATGAACACTGGTGTGCAAGTCCTCGTGTCTCGACTATCAAATCCTGTGGGTGAATGGCCTAGGTGTGAAATTGCTGGGTCATGTGGTATTTCTGGAGCCCTGGTGGCATAGTGGGTTACGCACGGGGCCACAGTCCAGAAGGTCAGTAGTTTAAATCGCCAGATGAAGCCTTCTGCTCCCGTAAAGAAATACCGTCTCAGAAACCCACGAGCCGTTCTACCTACCGCTCTAGGGCCGCTGTGCGTCAGAATTGACTGGAGGCAGTGAGTCTGGTTTGGGACGGTGGTTACTATATTGAATGATTTAGGAAGCAGCAAAAAAAGATGAAAGAAATACACAGAGTTGCTGTAGAAAAATGAAAGGAAGAAACTAAAGCTGCATTAAAGGTATTGGCCAAAACCAAGGGTCTAGCAATGGACAGAATACCAATTAAGATGCTTCAACAAATGGATAGACTGCTAGAACCCCTCACTTGTCTATGCCAAGACATTTGGAAGGCAGCTACCTGGCCAAGAGATCTATATTTGTGCCAAATCTAAATAAAGGTGACTGAATAGAATGTACAAATTATCTAACAATATGATTAATATCCCATGCAAGTAAAAGTTTGCTTCAGATCATTTATTACTTATCATAGTAGTACGTAGAAAGAGAATTGCCAGAAATTCAAGCCAGGTTCAGAAGGGAATGTTGAGCAAGGGCTATTAAGGCTGATGTCAAATAGATGTTGGCTAAAAGCAGGAAATCCCAAAAGATGTTTCCTTGGGCTTTACTGACAAGGACATTTGGCACTGTGGATCCTAACAAATTACGGCTAACACTGTGCAGAGTGGGGATTCCAGAACACTTCATTACGTTTATGTAGAAGCGGTACATAGGCCAAAGGGCAGTTGTTAAAACAGAACAAGGAGACGCTGCCCGGTACAAGCTCAGGAAAGCTGTGTTAGGGCTGTCTCCTTTCACCACACCCATTCAGTTGGTCGGCTGAGCCAATCTGCACAGCGGGACGATATGGAGAACGTGGCACCAGGATTGGAGGAAGGCCAGTTTACAAATGACACAACCGTCTTGATGATGGCCAAGATGAATTAAACCACTCGCTGCTGAAGAGAGACAGTGCAGCCTTCGTTATGGATTACACTTAAATGTGGGGGGTACAAAAATCCTCACAAGTGGACCAGTCAACAACACCGTGATAAATGGAGGCGAGGTTGAAGTTGTCAAGCATTCTGTTTTGCTTGGATCCAAATCCACACTTGTGGGAGCAGCAGCTGAGAAATCTAACATTGCATTGCAGTGGGCAAAGCTGTCACAGTAGACCTCTTTGTTAAGAGTGTGAGAGATGCATCTTTGAGGACTAAGGGGTGCCTAACCCAACACACGGTGTTTCCAACCAGCTCACATGCAAACCGGACAGTGACTAAGGAAGACTGAAGCAGAACTGGTGCCTACGAATTAGTGCTCACAAAACATGTGTAGGGTACCATGGAGTGCCAGAAGGATGAAAAAAGTTGTTTTACAAGAAGCACAGTCAGGATATTTCTTAGAAGTGAAGACTTCCTCTCGCGTACTGTGATCAGGAGAGTCCCATCCTTGGAGAAGGACATCAGGCTTGATAAAGGAGAAGGGTCGGAGAAGAAAACCCCTCCATGCGATGGAGTCATAAAGCGGATATAGCAAAGGGTCCCAACCTGACAACAAGCTCAGGGAGGGTTTCTTCTGCTGGGTCGCTGTGAGTCAGGAGCTGACTTGAAGGGACCCAACAGCGACCACTTAGCAGTTCTATATTTCAGTTTTTTGGGTTTTTTTTCCCACTCTTTAAAAGAAATAATGTCTGTGGTTTTGAAATAGTCCTTTTCCTTATTAAAACAGGACTACATGTTTTATGGAAGAAAATAGAGGTAAGCAAAAAATAGAAAATTGAGATCATCTGTACTCCCATCTCCTAGAGAGAAATGCAGCTAATGTATTCTTACGTCATCTTTTTCTGTGAGAGGATATGTTTATGTGTGAGAATGTGTCTATAATACAAACTTTTTTTAAATGGGGTTCATTCCATATATACTATTTTTTTCACCCTACCATATAACTTTTTTTCCTCCAAAACCATTGTATTGGGAGCTAATACAGATATATCTTTCCATAGTTCAATCACATCACGCAGTACTGTACAATTGCTACCACAATCAGTTTCAAAACATTCTATTCCTTCTTGAACTCCTGGATATCAGCTCCTCTTGACTCCCCACTTCCACTGTGCCCCCAGGAACCCTTAATCTACTTGCTGTCTCTATGGGTTCATCAATCCTGGGTTTCATGTACTGAAAAACAGAAACACATAGAACAAAAATTGAAGAGGTTTACCTTGAAAAATAAATCTGAGATAAACCCCAATATGAAAAAACCCACAGACAATGTTGGAAACCAGATCAGCCCCAATGTGTATTAGAGGGGGGGGAAATCAACTAACAAGGTTTGAGCTGTTTAAGTCAGGTTTATCATTGATCTCTTATACTCATCTCTCCAATACACTCTATTTGCTAACCACTTTCCTCCCACCCCTCTATTATGGGTGGAGGGAGGTCACTGGAGGCTTCTTTCCTATGAGGATCCCACAAATGTATTTTGGGCTCCCACTGTCATCCATAGCCTTCCGCAAAGTGGATTCTCACCATTTAGGCTCTGATACTAATCCCTCCTTTGACTTCGGATCATATGCTTTACAATCCTTCGCTCACTGATGTTAGCGTGCTTCTTCCATGTGGACTTAGATGACACTCACTTAGATCAGCGGTTCTCAACCTGTGGGTCGTGATGCCTTTGGGGGTCGAACGACCCTTTCACAGGGGTTGCCAAAGACCATTGGAAAGTACATATTTCCTCTATCCATCTCCAGGCAGGTCCGCCCACATGCAGATACGCCCACATACAAATACCCAGCATGAATACCCATGCTACACGATGCTTCAAGACAAAATTTCATTTATTTGTCATTAGAAATAAATATTTCACAATACAGAATTGCATATTGTTTTGTGATGAATCACTATGTTTTTATGATGTTCAATTTATAACAATGAAAATACATCCTGCCTATTAGATATTTACATGACAATTCATCACAGTAGTAAAATAACAGTGATAAAGTAGCAACAAAAATAGTTTTATGGTTGGGGGAGTCACCACAACATGAAGAACTGTATTAAAGGGTCGCAGCATTAGGAAGATTGAGAACCACTGACTTGTTTGGATGCTTGTTTGGAAACTCCAGATGCTATTTTAACTGATAGCCGGGCACCATCTAATATCTTCACAATAGTTTGCGGTTAGCACCCATAGCTTCTGTGTTCCCTTCTTGAAGGCTAATGTTGAGCAGGGCCATGATGTAAGAACGAATTGTTGTTAAGTTGGAGCTAGGATTTAGTGTGAGCCCAAAACCCATTCCTGGATCTGTGTTTTTTTTATCTGCCTTTGGCTCCCTTTAGAGACCTCCTTGCTAATTTATGGTAGAGAGTCTTATCAATCATCTCCCTGGAGCATGAAGATCTTTTGTCAATATTGTCATTGATTACTCCCTGGTACTAATTTTTTTTTAATACTGGTGAGAGGGACATTGAGCCAATGTAGGCTAACTCCGTTTCACAGTACTTGGATTGCTCACTTGTACAGAATAGATCTTTTCATCACTGGATGCTATTTACATAAACAGTGGGTGTTGGTTGTCAGGGAAATTTTACAATAATATTCACTGAGAATGTCAGTCACCGGTTTACTGGAATGATACAGATCTTAAAACAGCATATAGGGGATTGATGTAGTAAGTCAATGATTGTCCACCTACGAACCGTTCAATATTCTTGGTACAGCTGTCTTCTGCTTCTTGAACCACCATGAGTTTTCAGTCCGCAGTTCTCAGGTTATAGGTGTGTCTGAAGTAGAGTCCAGTTCACCTAATGAAGTTTCTGCATCAGATCTCTTTGGTGGGGCCTTTGGAGCATGTTGTGCACCTTGAAGATTCAGGATTCAATGCCCCAGTGCTCTATGGCACTGGGCCCAGGTCCCCAGTCTACCATATGACCCTATATTGCTCCGTGTCGATGCTTAATTCCTTACATCTTTGCTACTCAAAGTGTGGCCCTGACTCACCAGCACAATTACCACCAGAACTGTGAGCAGTGCAACTCTCGGTCCCCATCCCCCAAACCAACCACTTGTCAGTGAGCTGATCCGACAGGGCGACCTCATGTGTGTCGAAAGTAGAGCTGTGCTCCACAGGGCTTTCAATGATTGATTTGGGGAATGAAACCACCAAATCTTTCTTTCTATGCACCGCTCGAAAAAAGAAAAACTCACCGTCACCGAGTGGATTCTGACTCACGGTGACCCTTTAGGACAGTGTAGAACTACCTCCGTGGGTTTATGAGACAGTCACTCTTTACGGGAGGAGAAAGCCTCATCTTTTCCCCCTGGTGAGGCTGGTGGGTTCGAACTGCTGACCTTCCGGTTAGCCGCCTAATGCAGAACGCACTATCCCACTAGGGCTCCTTTCCAGACACTTGTAAGTAAACGCAAACATCTAACGTTTTGGTTAGCAGCCAGGTGTGCTGACAATTTGCTCAACGCAGGCACCTACCTCATCAAAAGACTCCTATGCCCGTTACAGTGGAAGGAATGTCAATTCTGGCATCACTGTTTTGCATCATGTTTAGTGGCTACAACAGTTCATGGGAACAAGACTAAACTATAATGGATCTACTTCATCTCAGGGTTCTTCAGAGCCCCCTCCCTTCTCCATGCCCCCCATCACCTCACCCCCAGATGACCTCTGAGCCCAACGCAGGCAACTTCCGCAGCAGTGAGGGGCACCCTGTCCTGCCTGGCCTCCATGGGCTAGATCCCCTACCTGTCCAGGCTCCACTCGGAGCCCTCTGGCCAATGCCAGCCCGTGGTCAGTGCAGACTTGGGGGGGGCGGGGGGGGGCGGGAGGCTCCTCCCGTCCCAGCTCCTCCAAACCTTTAGAGCAGCCCTGAAATTCCCTTCCCCCAGTTAGTGCCTCTCTACCTCCTCCTCACCTGTGAAGGCTCCACCACTCCACCCCCATCCCCACACGACCCCCAGCCCCTCTGGTCAGCATCCCTTTGACCCCCCCTGCCTCATCCTGCCCCATCTCCCTCTGTCACCCCCACCTCCACCCCCTTCTCATCCTCCCAACCCCCTCCACTTCCTCAATGACCAACACTCCCTCCCCCCACCCACACCCCCAAATCCCAAGCCTTTCCCTGGGAAAGGAAGAGCTCCTCCGGTCCCACCCTGCCTGTGTGTGGCACGGGGTGGTGTCGGGTGGGGGTGCCTGGGGAGGGTGAATGGGCCCTGTGTGGTCGCGCTGCGTGGGCAGACCGTGGCAGGCGCGTCACTGCGTGAACAGCCAGGCCCTGGAAATGAGCGCGCCCCACAGCACCCCGGGAAGAACCCCATGCACGGGCTGTGAGATGCAAACCCCGACCCCATGACCTCCTCACGCGCTTCTGTGGGTGCTGGTCCTCCGCCCCCAGGCCCCGGGTCCCCGCGGCACTGAGCGTGGGAAGGGTGGAGCGGGCGCTGGGTGCCCGAGGAGGGACGCCCTCCCGAAACCCGGCCCACTGCTCCGCGCACGCGTGCGCAGCTTTCTCCCTTAATGAAGGCCTGGCGAGGTTTTTTGGGTTTTTTTTTGGCGGGGATAGGTAGTCCCAGAACAATACAAACTAGCTTCTCTAGTACATATGTTGACTTCATCATTCTTACGACACCCACTTTCCACTTGAACCCTTGGTGTCAGCTCAAAGTGCTGGACACAGATGACGTATGTACAGATTGTGATGAGTTGTATGAGCCCCTAATAAAATGATTATTTTAAAAAAAATTAGCTTCTCTTTTCACCCATTGAAATCGTAAGGTGTGGGCGCGTATTTATCAGCTATTTCTAGTTTCCTGTTGGGTTCAGTCTCATAAACTTGGTATTTCAGCTGCAAGTATTTCGAGAGTCGGTTTGCCGCTGTATACGTGACTGTATCGGTTAGGATAAATTTCAGAACGATGACTCAGTCAAGGAGGACACGGGATTGTAGTTCTGATAGGTCGTTTTTAATTCATGGGACCACTCAAGAAAGACTGAATTGCCGAGGAAGAAGGCGCACAACAGATGGTATAGCTGGTGGGATCAGAATAAAGACTTCTTTGCCAGTGGGGGGAAAAAAAAATCCCCTCTAGAGCACGTGTGGGAGAAAGAGGAGGCTTTCTACCCAAGTACAGAGTTACAGTCTGGGAAACCCACGGGGGCAGCTCTGCCCAGCCCTACAGGGTCCAGAAACCCACTCCCTGGCCATGAGTTGTCCTGTTCAGAGCAGTTGTGAACAGCCCTGGCTACGTGCTCAGCTGCTAACAGGAGCACTGGTTTTTACATTTTCCAGTTCAGAAGAGGAACTATGTTTGTGGAACATAAATAAGTAAATAATTTTTAAGAAATGTATTTGTGAACTCGCTGCCCACATTCCTGGTTTGCTTTAGCATTTCTGGGGCTTTCGTATTGATTTGAGTTGTAAGGATTTTCCCCAACCTGTCCCTTGTCCTTGGACTTTGATAGGGTGTGCCGTGCAGGACTTAGTTGCTTTTACTTTGATGTTGGTTTGGGAGTGTTT
Organism: Echinops telfairi; assembly: GCF_000313985.2. Classification (NCBI taxonomy): domain Eukaryota; kingdom Metazoa; phylum Chordata; class Mammalia; order Afrosoricida; family Tenrecidae; genus Echinops; species Echinops telfairi. Next base: position 7,859,271 of record NW_022111307.1, on the reverse strand, counting down.
TATGAAAGTATAGGGGGTGGGAGATCTTAAGTGTGCAGTTCAGGATATGCACACTTACACCTGTATGTATACACCTGTATACATGCACCTGTGTGGACATTGACATAAGAGAGCTATGAGGTGGTGTTTTGAGATAGGTCTATGAGATTTCATCATTTTATTTCTTTGCTTCAGTGCTTTTGAGTTATGCATTAACTTCCTTTAAAAAAAAGGTTTCTCTTCTTAAGTAACTGAGATGGTAAAGAAAAACAAGGGGCAGGGTTATAGAACCAGCTAGAAGCCATCTGTGGGTCATTGATACAGAAGGCAAAAACCACACCTCCATCAACACCTTGAATCTGGACAAGACACCATCTCTGGAACCCCCCTTTCCTGACTGAGGATGCCCAGACAACTAGCTCTTGTGTTGAATCCTCCTACAACAAACACAAATCAGACGCCAGTTACCACCCTAAGAGACCCAAAACCAAAAATCCAAACTTACTGCCCTCGAGTAGATGCTGCCTAAGAGTGACCCTAGAGGACAGGGGAGAACTGCCCCCCGACCCCCAGGAGATTCCAAGACTGTAACTCTTTATGGGAGTAGAAAACCAGACTCAGACCCTAATAAGAGACCCCTAGCCCAGGACCCCTAGCCCAGAAACTGCCTTGTGGCTCAAGCCCCTTTGCTTTGATAACCACTGTCGACCACCTTGTGTCCCCATAGAGCTGCAGAGCAAGGCCCGGGAGATCACGCTAACACCACCACACAAATCGAGATATGTCACGTTTCCACTACCCCTAAGAGAGCCCAGGCCTTTGCAGTTCATGCCATTTCCCCAGGAGGTAACTGCTGTGCCCCTTTTTCTTCCCACAGATTAGCCTTCCCTGTTCCTGGACACCATACACAAGGAATCACACGGGATGCGTTCTTTTGTGTCTGTTCCCTTCCGTCCAACATAACGTTTTAAAATTCATTCGTTATGTTCCATGGATCAGAATTTGTTATTTTTTATTGCTGAATATGATCTCGTGCCTACCTATTCTTTGATTGATTGGTCCCCTCCTGATGTTATAACTAGAATAAACAAAACAGGTTCTTACCATCTCCGTTTCTAAGGAATATTCTGGCTGCGCTCCACCCAAGATAGATTTGTTTGTTTTTCTAGAAGTTCATGATACTTTCAATATTCATTGTTGATATTATAATTCAAATGAGCCCTTTATATTCATGCCTTTTTCAAAGAAAGAAGATCCAACTGAATGATGAAATTTTCAAACAATATCACTCACTTCTTATACAAGCAAAATTTTGCTGAAGATAATAATAATAATAAAACAGCTGCAGCCATATATCAACAGGGCACTGCCAGAAATTCAAGCTGGATTCAGAAGAGGGCATACAATAAGTGATATTATTGCTAATGTCAGGTGGAGCATGGATAAAAGTAGAAAATACTATTAAAAAACAAACTCTTGGAACTATATGTGACCTCCTCCCAGAAAAGTGGGTGAAGGGAGACGTCGGACAGGGCAAGATATGACAAAATAATCATTTATAAATTATCAAGGACTCATGAGGGGGTGGGGTGGGGAGCGGGGGGCGAAATGAGGACCTAATGCTGGAGGTTTAAGTGGAGAGGAAATGTTTTGAGAATGATGAGGGCAATGAATGTACAAAGGCGCTTTACACAATTGATGTGTGTATGGATTGTGATAAGAGTTGTATGAGCCCCTAATAAAACGATTGGGGAAAAAAAAACCTCACTGACATCGAGTCAATGCCAACTCGTAGTGAATGCTATACAAAGGCATTCAGCGATGGAGAGTATAACAAGTAGGTCACATTGCACAGGGTGGGAATTCCAGAACACTCCATTGTGCTCCTGTGGAACCCGTGCATAGAACAAGAGGCAGGCGTTTGAACTGAAGAAGAGGATGCTGCACTTTTTAAAAGCATGATGTGAGTGAGGGTTGTATCCTTTCACCATGCTTATTCAATCCGTATGCTGAGCAACGCATCTGAGAAGTACAAGTGTGGGAAGAAGGAGTCGCCTCACGACTGGGGAAGACTCATTCACAGCCTGTGAGCCCCAGACCACACGCCCTTGCTCACTGGCAGCGGACATGAATGGAAGCACTTTCAGATCAAAGACGATGTCCCTCGGTCTGGATTACATTTCACATAAGACAAAAAACCTCACCAATAAGCACGACTACGTTAAGTGTAGGAAAGAGTAGAGTTGCCAAGGATTCCACTTTGCCTGGATTCACCATCAATGCCCACGGAAGCACCAGTCAGGAGATCAATTCATCAGGCAGATCTGCTGCAAAAGACCTTTTTAAAAAGTGTTACAAAGTCAAAATGCCACGTTGATGACTTAGGTGCAGGGGATCCAAACCGCAGTGTTTTCAACCGCTCCATATACCAATGTGGATGTGTGAGTCTGGGTAGACTAGGGAAACAAATCCAGAGACACTCATATATGTGTAAGAGATAACTTTATATCAAAGAGCAATTGTACATTAAGAAAACATCCCAGCCTGGTCCAGGTCAAGTCCATAAATCCAATATTAGCCCGTGTGTCCGTTACCAGTCTTTAAATTCTTCTTCAGACTCATGTAGCACATGCAATGACGCCGAATGCAGGAAGAAAGATCATAGGCCAGCAGGTGGAAAGTCTTGTGGATCCAGTGGCAGTAGCAGCATCTCAGTGCTGGCATGGGTTTCCACGTGGCTCCTTCAGCTCCAGGGCTCTAGATCCATCAGTGTAGCTCCATGTGGCTTGTCAATAGGCATGTCTCTCAGAGAGTGAGTGTATCTGGCCTCCAGTGAGCTACTTATCTCTGTTGTGCCTCCAAATGAGGTCATCAAGCTGCGACCTGATTGACAGGTTAAACTCCACCCCTTCACTCTTAATAGTCTCAAGTTGACACCAGATTATGTACCACAGTGGACAAGGAAAACAGAAGGTGGGAGATGAATTGATACACCTGAATTATGATGCCACAGAACACCGGATATACCATGGTGATAGGCTAGACATACCCGGGGACTTCAAAACGTTCATGTAAAAATTCCATCTTCTTTTAATTCCATTTTTCCATGAGTCATTTGAAAGCCCCTTGTATGTTTAACTTTATTAGAAGGCACCAAAATTTTCCAAAGTGACTATGTAGCTCCTATTCCCTTTAGGAGTGTGGTGTTCTGTTGCTTTCCATTCTGAAGGCTTTATTTTAATGTTGTTGATTTAAAAAACCATTTCTATTACAACTTTTGAGTTTTGTATGCTACTTAGCAAGGACTTCCACATACCAATATTATTTTTAAAAATATTGTGTTGTTTCTTCGAGAATTTTTGTGGTTTCATTCTACATATTTATGTATTTAATCCATATGGAACTTGATTTGCAGCATAAGGGATAAAGCCACTTTTTAAACTTCATAGCTAACCAGCTGTCCAATACTGCTTATAAATGACTCATCTTTTCCCCACTGATCTGAATTGCTTCAAAATGGTGGTGCTTATGGATGGGATCAGGTATCAGGTATCAAAAGATCCCAAACAAATAATTATATCGATGTGAACAAGGGGGGTTGGAGTAGAGACCTAAAGCCCATCTGTAAACAATTGCACATCCCCCCACAGAAGGGTTATAAGGAAGGGATGACGTAACCAAGGTGCAGTATAGCACCAAGGAAACACACATCATTCCTCTAGGTCCTGAATGCTGCCTGCCCTCCCGCCC